>NC_052151.1:192527054-192844837 GCF_902713615.1 Scyliorhinus canicula
CACCTAAGCGGTTTAAGGTCTCATCCAAAAAGCAGGTCCCCCAACCATGCAGCACTCCTTCAACACTGCAGTGAAGTGTCCATCTGAGATCATCTCCTCACCTCCCTGGAGCTGGGCTTGAATCAGTGAAGTTTCAGTTCAGAGGCAAGTGTTCAGCTCCCTGAACCACAGCCGATGCTGTACATTATTGCACCAGGAACATTCAATACTAACATTTGCTAAATTGTTAGCAGGCACGTCTTTAGAGTATTAACTGATGTGTCCGTACTGCACAGTAAACCACATTCATGTCAGGTTTCACCAGTCTTGTCACCAGTGTCTGGCTCATTACCAGCAATAGATCTTGATCGTTTTTTGTACAGTTATTTGTCAGATGTATTGTGCTCTTCTGAATGACCTACTGTCAAAGTTCTAATGTGTCTCTCTGCACAAACGCTGCCTGAATTGCTGAATACTTCCAGCATTGACCGATGTTATTTTTGTCGAACATCATCCATTGTTTTTGTAGATGGGAAAGCAGATCATAGAATTCCTACAGTGCAGAAGGAGGCCATTCAGCCCATCGAGTCTGCACCAGCCCTCTGAAAGTGTATGCCAGCCAAGCTCACTCCCCTGCCCTATCAAATAACCCCTTCAACTAACCTACACATCTTTTTTGGACACTGAGGGACAATTTAGCATAGCCAATCCACCCAACCTGCAGATCTTTGGGCTGTGGGGGGATCCAGAGCACCCGGAGGAAACCCACTCAGACAAGGGGAGAACATGTAAACTCCACACAGATAGTGACGCGAGGCCGGAATTGAACCCGGGTCCCTGACGGTGTGAGGCAACAGTGCTAACCACTCTGCCACCGTGCCAATAAAGCAGCAATTGGAGTTGTGTACGCAGCTTTGAAGCCTTTTAATTCCATGAAGGATATACAAACACAATGGGAAAAAAATACTTCTTGAGATGTTAACAGGAATGAGAGTTATGAAGCAAGACTTCAGTATTGATGTGTTAATCCTACATTGGCGTTGAGAAAAATAAAAGGGGAATCTCTTAAAAGGTCTTGAAGAGGTGTTGTATGGGAAATAGTAATGGATCATTTTCAGTTGCTGGAGAGAGGGTGAGTAGTTTAGGGAAAAAGACATCTTTATACAGAGTGTAGCTCGAGTGAAGCAGCGTCAAAAATCCATGCTTCAGCTACACAAGCTCTGGTTAAACCACAGGTGGAGTACAGTAAACAGTTCTGAACACCACATCTTAGAAAGGATATACAGCATTGGAGGGGGTAAGGTGATAAGTAATCGGAGTACACTATTCAGCCTGTGGAACCATCTTAACTCCACTGTCCTGCCGGCCCTCTGTAACACTTGATTCCTTCATAAGTCAAAAATCTGTCTAACTCAGCCTTGAATATGTGTAATGACCAAATCGTCACTGATCTCCGTGATAGAGAATTCCAAAGACTAAAGAACCTTGGTGCGAAGAAATTCCTCCTCCATTTCTATATTAAATAGGAGACCCGTATTTTTAAACTGTGCTCCCTAATCCAGCATAGTTTTACCGGAATGCTACCTGGATTCCAAGGATTAATTTATGAGAAGAGATTGCACAACTTGGGTTGTATTCTCTGGTGTTTTGAAGCAAAAGGGATGTTTCAAGATATTAAGAAAAACAAATAGCACTAGTTGGTAAGCCTCGATTAGAACACTTGGTCTAAGAATTAGAGCGAGACCCTTCTGGAGTTAAATTAAGGGACATTTCTGCATGGGAAGGTGGCAGAAATGTAATAATAATATCTTTATTAGTGCCACATGGCGCTTGTTCGTGTACAATGTCCAATTCACTTCACAAGCACATCGGAACGTTTGTGGGAGGAAATCGGAGCACCCGGAGGAAACACACGCAGACACGGGGTGAACGTGCAGACTCCACACAGACAGTGATCCAAGCTGGGAATCGAATCTGGGACCCTGGCGCTGTGAAGCAGCAGTGTGCCACCATGCCGCCCCCACTGTGCTACCACTCTCTCCTGCAAATGGCAACTGATCTGGATAATTTTCAAATTCCAAATCTAAGATTTATGGCACTTTGTTATTTAGAATCCCTACAGTGCAGAAAGAGACTATTTGGCCCATCGAACTTGCACCAAGCCTCAGAAAGAGCACTTCAGCCAAGCCCACTGCCCCATCCATTCCACCCTATCCCTGCAACCCAAACTGTACATCCCTAGATGCTAAGGAGCAATTGTAGCAAGGCCAATCCACCTACCCGCACATCTTTGGACTGGTAGGAGGAAACCCACACAAAGACAGGGAGAACGTGCAACCTCCACACAGACAGTGACCCAAGCCGGATCTCTGTCGCTGTGAGGCATCAATGCTAACCACTGTGCCACCCCATCCAAAGGTATTGAGGGTAAGTGGGCAAAGGCAGACATATGAAATTAGGTCACGGAATAGCCACAATCTCGTTGAGGGGTTAGGTGGCCTCCTCCTGTTCCCATTTTCTGTTCAATGGGAACTAGGTATTAGAAAGGAGAATGAATGAAAGATGAAAATTAATGGCCTGTGTAAAGAAATTTGGTTGCAAATGTTCTATAACGTTCTAAGATTTCTTATCTGACCCTAACAATGCTGCTTCAAAGCATCTGCATGACTAGGAAATTTCCGACTCTCAAGCGATGTCTTCCTGTATCTTTAAATTGCTTTAAGTCAAGGAACCCTATGGCAACATTACTGTACCGCCACTGTTTTCACAGACATTCCTTGTAACCATTTTTAATATTCTCACCACTGCCCTTTCCTTCAAAAGGCAAGCTTTCATTAAAAATGAGAAAATAAATGTCGATTTGAATTATGAATTAAATTATGACAAGCCATGTCCCCTTGTCCAGAACAGTCAAAGCAGAGGACACAGTCTATGCTGGAAGGAACATATATTCAAAACTGATCTGTGGAAACAATATTTCAGTGAATGAATGGTCAATTTATGGAACGGATTGCCTGGGGAGATGGTGGAAGCAGTTAGCATTGATTCACACAAATATAAATTAATTAGACTTATTTCAGAAAATAATGTTTTGAGATACATTATGTGAGTGATTTGAGACGTGATATGTGGTAAGTGTAGCAAGCTTGGAGGGACTTTGGGTAGCATAATCTGTCAGGGATGAAATTCAGATATAAAAGAGTATGTCAACATAACGGACTGGATTCTCCGAACTCCCAGCCAGGTGTTCCTCTGCAGCAGAAAGAGGCGCACCGTTTGCTGGTGGCGGGATTCTCAGCTGGGCCAGGGAATGTGGCCGATTCTGTGGGGCGGTAGAGCGGTGTGGTCTTTGTCGTCAGGAAAGGGTGGGGCCTCTTTGGGCCCCGACGTTCCTCGTCAGGATGTCTCCACCCTGAGCCCGCACGGTCACCGCTTGGGCGTTTCTAGTAAAGTACTCACCTGCAGGAAGGAGATGGCCATGCAACATCCTCACTTCCCGGAACGCTCAATGAAGGCTGTTAAAATCCTGGCTATCACTTTAGTTTGATAAGTTGGGAAGGCCCACGGCTCGCATATTCAAATTATGGGAGAGTAACAATAGGCTGAATGTAGGGTGGGATTTAAGTTCAATAAATAAATCTGAAATGTATAGCTAGTCTTAATGATGGTGACCATTGCAACTGTCACTGATTGGTGCTAAAATAAAACATCTGGTTCACTAATGTCCCTTCGAGAAGGAAATTTCAAAAGTCCAAAGAGGTGCAGGTTAAGTGGATTTGCCGTGCTAAATTGCCCTTAGTGTCCAAACTTGCCCTTAGTGTTGGGTTGGGTGGGGTTACTGGGTTATAGGGATGGGGTGGGTTGGAGGTGTGGGCAGTGTGCTCTTTCCAAGAGCCGGTGCAGACTCGATGGGCCGAATAGCCTCCTTCTGCACTGTAAATTCTATGAAATCTGCTGTCCTTACCTGGTCTGGCCTACCACGTGACTCCAGGCCCAGAGCAATGTGGTTGAATCTTAAGTACCCTCTGAAATGACGTGGGATGGGCAACAAATGCTGGCCTTGCCAGAAACGTCCACAGCCCATCAAAGGAAAAAGGGGAGAAAAAAAGCCAGAGAACAGCAAGTTTTTGAATCGCGTTGCTGATATGTTTAAAATTGTCAAGATCATCCCCAGTGATTCTGAAATTTATTATTTGCCTTGAATCATAGTTAAATTAATGAAGACACTTCTCCTGAACTATCTTTCAGTACAATTACATTCCTGATTACAATCATTCCAATTTGCTCTAACAACGGCATAGAATGGCTGACATCGCACAAATTCACTGCTGAGGGCACACTTTGATCTAATTAAATACCCTCACCATCACTGGAGAAGTAGTACTGGACAAACAAGGCAGATAAGTCTACTGGCCTTTGTCATAATGTATATGCAGGTATATGATGGTGCACAGACAGGCAGTGATAGAAACACAGGCTGACCAGTGAACACACAGAACACAGCAGCCAATCACCGGACAGGACACGGCCACTATAAAGCCAGAGGGCACTAGTTTTCCCGCTCTCTTGGGATCCAGCCTCTGAGACAGTCAGAGCCCGTGAGCAGCAACTAGAACACACACCATGTGGTAGTAAGATAGTCTGGTCAGGTTAGCCTCAGGTCTCCAGTCAAGTCAGCATAGTGTCAACCCACAGTTAAAGTATGTATGATAGTTAAGAGTTCAATAAAATTGAATTGCATTTCTTCAAGTGTTGGAAGCCTGTCTCTCCCACTACTGCAGTAAACGCAGTCCTCGCAGACCCAGCTGACCCAACACATCATAGTACCAGTGAGTCATGCTCGAGTTTGGTGGACCTACCTTGAGATAGTCTGCCTTTGACCAGCGATCAGCCATCCGGTAACATGGACAGCGTCCGCCCTCCTCGGCAGCTCCGCATCGCCGGCAACCTTGGTGCTAACTGGAAGATTTTCAAGCAGAAGCTCCAGCTGTATCTTGAAGCTACCGACCTTGAAGCCGCATTGTATGCCACGAAGATCGCTCTCTTCCTCTCTACAGCCGGGGACCATGCTATCCACATCTCTAACTCCCTCACCTTTGCTGAAGGCGAGGACAAGACAAAGTTTAAAACAGTCCTGCTGAAGTTCGACAGCCACTGTGACATCGAAGTCAATGAGAGCTTTGAACGCTATGTGTTCCAGCAGTGGCTTCAGGGTAAGGATGAACCTTTTTAGTCCTTTTTAACCCATCTCCGCTTCCTCGCGCAGTCCTGTAACTACGGCTCCACTTCCGATTCCATGATCTACGACCAGATCATTTTCGGGGTCCACTCCGATCCCCTTCGCCAGCAGCTCCTTAAAGTTAAGCAGCTCACCCTTACCATCGCCATTGAAACATGCATCCACGAGCACGCTAACAACCGGGACTCCCATATCAAGGCGGCAGAGATGGCGCGGCAAGGCCCCCACGATGCGGAGCAGGTGCAGACCGTAAAACAGCTCCAGGGCCTGAGTCTGGATGAGGGCGGCCATTTTGCGTGCTTTTCCCGGACTCCTGCGCATGCGCGCCACGACCAAGGGGGCGGCGAGGCTGACCACCGAACTGCGCAGGTACGCACACCGTTCGACCGCACTGCGCATGCGCGGTGGCGCACGGAGCGTCCTGACGTCGGCGCCATGACGTGCAACAACTGTGGCTCTGCCCATTAAAGCAGCAATGTCCCGGGAAATCTCGACGCTGTCTCCAGTGTGGCAAGCTTGGCCACTGCGCAGCCCTGTGCAGTTCTGCTCAACTGCCCATCACATAGCGTCTTCGAAGGTATGGGCACACTCCCTAACCGATACAAGATACTGCTAAAGTCGAATGCCACATGTGTGGTTCATGCACCGCGTCGGGTGCCGGCACCCCTAAAGGACCGCCTCAAGCAGCAGCTGCAAGATCTCCTGGACCAGGGCGTCATTTCAAGGGTCACGGAATCCATGGACTGGGTTAGCTCCATGGTTTGTGTCAAAACAACCATCAGGGAAACTTTGCATTTGTATCGACCCCAAAGATTTAAACCGTAACATCATGAGGGAACACTACCCTATGCCTAAACGAGAAGAGCTCACCAATGAAATTGCTCACACCAAGTTTTTCACGAAGCTGGATGCCTCCAAGGAGTTTTGGCAAATACAGCTGGACACGTCCAGTCGAAAGCTGTGCACATTTAACACCCCGTTCGGTCGCTACTTTGGCATCATCTCCGCCCCGGAGGTGTTCCACCGCATAATGGAGCAAATGATGGAGGGCATCGAGGGGGTGCGAGTGTACGTCGGTGATATCATTATCTGGTCCACAACTCCTCAGGAGCACATTGATCACCTCAAGCGAGTGTTCCACAGGATCCACCAGTATGGCCTCCGACTCAATAGAGCCAAATGCTCGTTCGGTCAACCAGAATTCGGTGCCCTCCACAGAGACTGAATTTATAGACTGAATGTTGCATTACCTTGTGATCCGTTTACACACCTGTACATATTGTTTCTTCCAAATTTGTTACCTGCCCTCTATCTGCACTAGACACCTTCCCATGTAAAAACGTTAACATGCTTTGTATATAGTCAGGCTCCTGTACACACACACACACACTATTTATTGACCTCCACACATTTTTTAAAAAGTAAAAAAAAAAAGAGGGGAGATGTCATAATATACGCACAGGTATATGATGGTGCAGAGACAGGCAGTGATTGACACACAGGATGACCAGTGAACACACAGAACACAGCAGCCAATCACCAGGCAGGACACAACCACTATAAAACCAGAGGGCACTAGTTTTCCTGCTCTCTTGGGATCCAGCCTCTGAGACAGTCAGAGCTCGTGAGCAACAACTAGAACTTACACAATGTGCTAGTAAGATAGTCTAGTCAGGTTAGCCTCTGGTCTCCAGTCAACTCAGCATAGTGTCAACCCACAGTTAAAGTATGTACGATAGTTAAGAGTTCAATAAAATCGAGTTGCATTTCTTCAAGTGTTGGAAGCCTGTCTCTCTCACTGCTGCAGTAAACGCAGTCCTCGCAGACCCAGCTGACCCTACACATCATGGTACCAGTGAGTCATGCTCGGGTTTGACGGACCTACCTTGAGATAGTCTGCCTTTGACCAGCGATCAGCCATCCGGTAACATGGACAGCGTCTGCCCTCCCCCACCGCCCCTGACCCAGCTTACCCAACACATCACCGAGGAAACCCACGGGGAGAACGTGCAAACTTCACACAGTCACCCGAGGCCGGAATTGAATCTGGGAACCTGGAGCTGTAAGGCAGCAGTGCTAACCACTGTGCCACCGTGCCACCTGAGATTGAAGGAGTAGTACATGAAATGCTGCCTCACTTGAAAAGAGTTCAACCAGGATCGGGCCCCCCTTGTCCTCACTTTTCACCCCACCAGCCTCTCCGCATTCAAAGAATCATCCTCCGCAAGATATGCCAACCCCAACATAAATCCACCACCAAACACATCTTCCCCTCAACCTCCTCCGTCAGTATTCTGCAGGGACTGTTCCCTCTGGGATACCTGGTCCACTCTTCCATTACCCGCAACACCTCACCCTCTTCCCGCGATACCTCCCCATGCAATCAAGGACGTGTAACACCTGCCCCTTTACCTCCTCCTGGCTCACCATCGTTCTCCCCTGTCTGTGTGGGTTTCCTCCGGTTGCTCCGGTTTCCTCCCACAGTCCAAAGATGTGCAGGTTAGGTGGAGTGGCCGTGCAAAATTGCCCTTAGTGTCCAAAAAGGTGAGGTGGGGTTCCTGGTTTACGGGGATAGGGTGGAGGTGTGGGCTTAGGTCGGGTGTTCCATCCAAGGGCCGCTGGAGACTCGATGGGCTGAATGGTCTCCTTCTGCACTGTAAATTCTATGATCACAGATCCTAAACACTCTTTTCACATCACTGCAGTATAAACCTGACCCCATTTTCACATCTCTCCAGCTTTGACAAAGAGTCAACAAGACTCAAAATGTCAGCTCCCTTTTCTCTCCTCAGATGCCATCAGAACTGCTGAGATTATCCAGTATTTTCTCTTTCTGATCAAGGAAAGCATTAGTGTGCTCTGACTTGGGAATGGATTAACAATGCCCAGCTTCCTCCCTCCACCCTCCTTCTATCGACAACAAAGAACCCGGACAGACAGGATGGGGTGAATGGCCTCTCCTGAACTGTACGATTCTGTGATTATAGGTGTTAGCAGTATTTCCATAGAATCTCGACAGTGCAGAAGGAGGCCATTCAACCCATCGAATCTGCACCAACCCTCTGAAACAGCACCCTACCTAGGCCCACTCACCCGCCCTATCCGTCACAAACACTTCTGTAAAACTTTGTTTGGCCAGCAGCGGAAAACAGGATGCTAATGAACCGCCGGTCATTTGTGGGCCTTGATCAACTCCCAATTCCATTAAGGTCAGTGAGAATAAAATCGGGCAAAGAGCAAAACAGGTCATCAATATATCCTATGGACCATTTCTTGGTGCCACACAAGGCCAATTTCACCCCAACTATCGTAGGACCAAAAGAGCAACCTTTCCACTGCCAGTTTAGAGAAAATAGGGTGGCACGGTGGTTAGTACTGCTGCCTCACAGCGCAGGGACCCAGGTTCGATTCCAGCCTTGGGTGACTGTCTGTGTGGATTTCCTCCAGGTGCTCTGGTTTCACCCCACTGTCCAAAGATGTACAGGTTAGGTGGATTGGCCATTCTAAAATTGTGCCTTAGTGTCCAAAGATGTTCAGGTTCAGTGGGGTTGCAGAGATAGGGTGGCGGTTGTGGGTCTAGGTAGGGTGCTCTCTTAGAGGGTTGATGCAGACTCGATGGGCTGAATGGCCTCCTTCTTCGCTGTAGGGATTCTATGGAAATACAGCTAACACCTATAATCACAGAATTGTACAGTTCAGGAGGAGCCATTCACCCAATCTTGTCAGTCCTGGTTATTTGAAGAGCATTCTCATTGGACCCACTCCCTCATTATTCCTTGTGAATTTCCATTTTTCCACCATCTATGTGATTTTCCCGTTGAAAATTAGTGTTGAGTCTACTTTCACTATGCTTTCAGGCAGTTCATTCCAAATCACAGCTTAATGAATAAAACCAATATCTCGTCCTCTGGCCTTTTGCCGATTAACTTCAAACTATATCCCTTAGTTACTGACCCTCCTGCTATCAGAAACAATTTCTCTGTGTTTACTCTATCAAAACCTTTCATGATTTTGAATACCCATAAATCTCTCCTTAATCTTCTCTGCACAAAGGAAAATCCTAGCCTCACCAGTTACTCCACATAAGTCCTGCCATCAACGTAATTCCTTCACTTTGATGGAACCAAGCCTCTGTAATTCCCAAAGATCTCAATTTATCTGTGTTAATGTTTGTATCTCTGAGCACAATGTTTTTTTTCTGATGTTAGAAATTCTGCACAGGATATTGTCGAATTGTTTGCTCAGATTTGTTTTTGTAAGTGGCTGGGAGTGTTAATGTTAGTCATTCTGGTGGCTTCAGGTTCATGTTATTGTAAAGGGCTAGAATTGTCAGGTGCATTGTCCCTCTCTTCACTTGCTCCATCTATCTCTAACCTTCATTTCCTCAACTTCATTGTCTCCCTTTATTGAGAGAGAGAGAGATTTTCTCAGGAAACAGTTTGCAGATTCTTGTCTGCTGTCTAACGTCTGAGAATTTGTCATAAGCTCCTGTTCTGTTCACAGTAGAATCTGAACTAAACACCTGATTGCTTCACCCCCTGGCTCCTCCCATTAACCACATCATCTCTTTCCCACATATGACCACATTAGTAAGGCTAACTGCAACCCCTCAATTATCTGAACTCCAAGGAACCATCTTTCTATCAAAAAGTTCCATCAGCCCTATTTAGGACAACACTACAGAAGGTTGGGATAAATGATGATCAAATTTTTACGATGTGTTAGTTATCCCTTCTGCAGCCAAAGTATATGCGTGTCTTTTAACCCAGGATTTTTTAAACTCTTACTGCTGTAGATACATACACACACTGACCCAGGCTTTTAACCATGATTGCACCAGATGCACATGGTATAATATTTATATAAAATTCCTACATTCATCACAATAGGCTTTCAACGAATGTTCCTAAATCCACTGACTCCCAGTGCTTCCTCACACCTTGCTTCCTAAAAGGACTCCATTCCAATTTCCCAGTTCCTCTGTCATAAGAACATAAGAACTAGGAGCAGGAGTAGGCCATCTGGCCCCTCGAGCCTGCTCCGCCATTCAATGAGATCATGGCTGATCTTTTGTGGACTCAGCTCCACTTTCCGGCCCGAACACCATAACCCTTAATCCCTTTATTCTTCAAAAAACTATCTATCTTTACCTTAAAAACATGTAATGAAGGAGCCTCAACTGCTTCACTGGGCAAGGAATTCCATAGATTCACAACCCTTTGGGTGAAGAAGTTCCTCCTAAACTCAGTCCTAAATCTACTTCCCCTTATTTTGAGGCTATGTCCCCTAGTTCTGCTGTCACCCGCCAGTGGAAACAACCTGCCCGCATCTATCCTATCTATTCCCTTCATAATTTTAAATGTTTCCTGTCTCCCTCACATCTGATCTGATGACCTTAGCTTCCAAAACCAGTGCTTCCGATAAGTTTTACTTTTCACTCAACCAAGGTTTCTGGGGAGGTGGAGACGTAGTGGCATCATCACTGGACTAGTAATCCGGAGACCCAGGGTAATGCTCTGGGGACCACAGCATATGGTGAAATTTGAATTCAATCAATAAATATTTGGAATTGTCATAAAATCCCATCTGGTTGACTTTCGGGGAGGAAACCTGCCATTCTGATCTGGTCAGCCTTATAAGTGACTCCAGATCCACAGCAAAGTGGGTGGCTCTTAATTGTCTTCTGATATGGCCGAGCATACCAGTTGTACTCCACGAGTATGCCGATTTTCGGGGGGTGGAGAATTGCGAAACTGGCTCAGGTCCTGATTTCGTGCGCCAATACGGATTCTCCACCCCGTCGCCAAACGTGATTTCGGCATCGGGGGCCGGAGAATCCCACCCCTGGAGTCAATGGAAATCAGGGGGGGGGGACCCTCCACTGGTTGGAGTCATATAGGCAGAAAGGAAGATGTTTGTGGTTGTGGGAAGTCAATCATCTCAGTTCCAGGACGTGCAGGAGTTCCTCAGGGTGGTGTCCTTTAGATCAGAACCGCTGCCTCCATTTTGTTTGTATGCTTTGTTTTCCTTTTTTGTTGGTTTGCTGGTCTTCAGCTTGGGCTCGATTGAAGTAATTGGGAACAAAGTCGCTCTTTCCAGGAGCCGGTGCAGACTCGATGGGCCGAATGGCCTCCTTCTGCACTGTAAATTCTATGATCTATAATCTATAATGAGCACCTCATGTTTCCAGGGCTGAAAGGCCCTGATGTCTCCGAGGTGACGGCGATGAATCCCAAAGCCTCAGGTACCTCAGGAATCTGCACATCAGAGTGAGCTAGCTGTCTCTGTCTAATATGCAGATTTCCCTAACATAATCCCGTCCACACTGGGCAGGATTTACATTGCAACATCTTGCGAGGTTGTGTTGGACCTTGCGAGGCGTTGCGAGCCAGGCAGATCCCGGGAGGATCTCTCTCAGATTTTATTGGCCACACTGTGCCGCGGTGAGTTAAGTCAGCTGCTTCTCCCTAAAAGTAGGGAACGTGTAAGACACGATAAGATGTCCGTACAAATGGCTAATGCTTATTGTTATCCAACAATTTATAAATTATAAAGCCGCACAAGAACCAACACATATATTTTGTGTTAGGGGCTTGACCTACAGTCCAAAGATGTGCAGGTTAGGTGGATTGGCCATGATAAATTGCCCTTAGTGTCCAAAACTGCCCTTAGTGTTGGGTGGGGTTACTGGGTTATTGGGATAGGGTGGAGGTGTTGAACTTGGGGAGGGTGCTCTTTCCAAGAGCCGGTGCAGACTCGATGGGCTGAATGGTCTCCTTCTGCACTGTAAATTCTATGATCTATGATCTACTGGGTAAAGGTGCTTAATTGATTGGGGGAGGGAAACAGCAGTTGGGACTGAATCTTTATTGTATGGGTCAAATGATTCGACTGGTGTACCTTTGTCCTTGTTACTGTCTACTTTTTTTCTGAAAGAATAAACTGTTTGCAGCCAAGGCTGCATCATGAAAAAAATTTAATTAAATAAATAAATAAAGTGGGCAGCACGGTGGCATTGTGGATAGCACAATTGCTTCACAGCTCCTGGGTCCCAGGTTCAATTCCAGCTTGGGTCACTGTCTGTGCGGAGTCTGCACATCCTCCCCATGTGTGCGTGGGTTTCCTCCGGGTGCTCCGGTTTCCTCCCACAGTCCAATGATGTGCTGGTTAGGTGGATTGGCCTTGATAAATTGCCCGTAGTGTCCAAAATTGCCCTTAGTGTTGGGTGGGGTTAATGGGTTATGGGGATAGGGTGGAGGTGTTGACCTTGGGTAGGGTGCTCTTTCCAATAGCCGGTGCAGACTCGATGGGCCGAATGGCCTCCTTCTGCACTGTAAATTCTATGAAATTTACAAGCGAGTATCTTCACAGCAACGGTGGCCATAAACCCTGCTTTATTCGGCATACATATTTTACATTCCCCATTTGGCCAAAACATGTATTTGACCAGTCCCTTGCGGTTTTGTCCTTCCTGTTGTCCCTCGCATTCCTTTTACATGCATTCACCCCCCCCCCCCACCTTCCTGCTCCCCCCCCCTTCCCTTTCCTCCACCCCCCTTCCTTTTCCTCTCTGCCCCATGGCTCACCCGTGTCTCCCCCCCACCCACTCCCCCTTCTACCAGTTGCTTCTATGCACAGGTCTTGGAACAAGTTGATGAACAGCTTCCACCTGCTATGGAAGCCTTCTTCCGACCCAGATCCGGACGGCAAATTTTATTTTCTCCAGCATGAGAAATTCTGCCAGGTCAGACTGACAGTCAAAGAAGGCCATGTCCAGAACATGTGTATCGTTGGCTGGGCCTCCCGGTCCCTTGACCCATCCCCATACTCTTTCTGAAGTGATTGCCCAATAGGAGAACTGTAGGATCGGAAGGGTAAGGCCCCCCTTCCCCGTTTTACCTCCTCTACAGGAACTTCCTTTGATTCCTCAGGTTCTCCCACACCCCCACTCCCCCCTCCTCCCACGCTATGATTAGCTTGTTGACTGTTTTGAAAAGGCCTTGGGAATGTAGATTGGATGAGTTCTAAACAGGAAAAGGAACGAGCACATTTTGATTTTCTGTGTTCTCCCGGTGGGGGAAAGTGTGAAGAGGCCTCACTTCTTCAGGTCCTTTTGACTCTCTCCACCAGACTTGTCAGGGTCCAGTTATGGATTCGTGTTCAGTCATGTTTCCACTTGTCCTTGACCTCTGGGAAGAACCCACTCATTCTTGTTCTGACTTGGTGTGCTCTGTGCACCACCTTGAGGTGTGTTAGGCTCAGCCCTGCACACATGGAGGTGAAGTCCGCCCTGTGCAGTGCTTCGATTCGGAGTCCTCCACCTATCTCTATGCCTAGTTCCTCCTCTCATATTTTCCTTGTCTCATCCAGGAGGGAGAGTACCTCCACCAGCAGTCTCCCGTACATGGTCGCACAGTTCCCCTTCCCCACTACTGTTCTTCTACTGACGAATGTTCTGGTATCTGGGGGTACGTTATTTCCTTATGGAGCAAGGTTTTGACCTGAATGTGTCTCAGGTCATTTCCTTTTTGTAACTGTGGAGTTCCTCTCCGTGAGTTCCCACAGGGTCGTTACTCTATTGTCTCTGTACATGTCCCTAACATCAACATCCCCTTGTTCTGTCTCTATCTTTAGAAGGTGGCATCCATTATTGTGGGAGTGAACCTATGTTATTGCAGATGGGGGCCATGGTGGACATTTTGGTTAGGCCGAAGTTTGGCACCACATTCGAAGCATGGCCACTACCACTGGGCTCCTCGAGTGTTTGGCCGGGAGGGATGGGAAAGTGGTTGTGCCTATGGCTCGGAGGGATGTCCCTGTGCAGGAACTTACCTCCATCTTCACCCACTCTGCACCCAGTTCCTTGACCCACCCCCATACTCTTTCTGAAGTGGTTGCCCAATAGGAGAACTGTAGGATCCGAAGGGTAGCCCCCCCCCCCCCCCCCTCCCCCCCGTTTTAACCTCCTCTACAGGATCTTCTTTGGTTCCACAGGTTCCCCCCCCCCCCCCCCCCCCCCCCCCCCCCCCCACACGCTATGATTAGCTTATTGCCTGTTTTGAAAAGGCCTTGGGAATGTAGATTGGATGGGTTCTAAACAGGAAAAGGAACACGAGCACATTTTGATTATCTGTGTTCTCCCGGTGGGAGAAAGTCTGAATAGGCCTCACTCTTCAGGTCCTTTCTCCACCAGACTTGTCAGGTTCCAGTTATGGATCCGTGTCCAGTCGTGGGCTATTCGGATCCCTGGTGGCAGCAGGCTAGCACAGTGGTTAGCACTGTTTCTTCACAGCTCCAGGGTCCCAGGTTCGATTCCCGGCTTGGGTGACTGTCTGTGCTGAGTCGGCACCTTCTCCCCATGTCTGCGTGGGTTTCCTCCGGGTGCTCCGGTTTCCTCCCACAAGTCCCGAAAGACGTGCTGTGTGATGAATTAGACATTCTAAATTCTCCCTCCGTGTACGAACAGGTGCCGCAGTGTGGCGACTAGGGGCTTTTCACAGTAACTTCATTGCAGTGTTAATATAAGCCTACTTGTGACGATAAAGATTATTTTAAAAAGTCAGCCGAATTTGGTCTGGACCAGCTCTGCCCCTCCCACTGTGAATTTACAGGGACGATCTCGCTCTTGTTCAGGTTAAGTTCGTAATCTGAGACGGCTCCAATCTGCTTTAGGAGGTTCACTATCCCTTCCATGCTGGTCTGGGGGTCTGAGATGTAGAGGAGCAGGTCTACTGCATACAGTGAGACTCTGTGCTCTCTGTCACTCTTTTGGATACATTCCACTCCTTTGCTGTTCTGAGGGCGATCGCCAGTGGCTTGATTGCCAGAGCAAACATCAATAGGGATAGCGGGGCATCCCTGCCTTGTGCCTCTGTGCAGCCGGAACTATTCAGAATTGGTGCTGTTAGTTTGCCTTGGAAGTGCTGTACAGTAGTTGCACCCAGGAGCTGAACACTGACCCAAACCCTAGCCATTCCAGTACCTCTATCAGGCACTTCCACAACTCTGTCCAAGGCTTTTTCTGCGTCCAGTGGGAAGATCACTTCTGGTGTTCTCTCCCCGGATGGGGTCATTATCACATTCAGCAGGTGCCTGATGTTTGATGTTGACTGCCTTCTCTTGGCAAAGCTCGTCTATTCCTCCTGCAACTACCGCTGGCACGCAATGTTCCAGCTGCCTCTCCAGGGCCTTCGCTAGGATCTTTGCTTCCACGTTAAGAAGTGAGATAGGTCTGTAGGACTCGCACTCTGTTGGGTCTTTGTCCTTCTTGGGTATCAGCGATTTTGATGCTTGGGCCAGTGTTGGTGGCAGGGAAGTGCCACCTTCCTTCCAGACTTCCTTACTAGGAAGTCTGCGGACATCTCCCACAAGTGCGGGGCAAAGTTTTTGTAGACGTCCACCGGGAATCCATCTGGACCTTGCCCGCCTGCATGGAGTTGATGCTCTCCATGCCAATCCCTCAGTTCTGGTGGTCCTTCCAGGCACTGACTCTTAATTTCCCCCACGACCATGTCCAGTCCATTGAGGAACTGCTTCATCTTGAAGCACCCTCTGGGGGCTCGGAGGTGTACAGCACTCGGTTGTGATGGCTTTGTCGATGTGTTCTGGAGCAGCGACTAGCCTGCTGCTTCTGTCTTTATACTGAGCTATTTCCCTTGTGGCTGCTTGCTTTCTCCGCTGGTGAGCCAGCAGGCAGCCGGCTTTGTCTCCGTGTTCATACAAGATCCTCTGTGTTTGGCTGTCCTGGTGCACTGCTTTCCCGGTAAGAGCAGGTCGAAGTCCATTTGCAATTGTTCCCTCTCCGTCAGCAGTTCCATGGTTGGGGCCATAGAGTACCACTGGTCCCCCTGCCACATGGAGTCGACAAGCTGCTGCCTGGCCGCCCTCTCCTCCCTGTCTTTGCACGTCTTGAATGCAATAATTTCCCCCTGATCACCTCCGCCAGCACCTCCCAGAAGGTGAAGGGTGAGACCTCCCCATTCTAGTTGTTGGTAAATGTATCCATTTTTATGGCCTGCGATACCCGATTGCAAAATGCCTAGTCGGCGAGAAGGGCCATGTCTGGCCTCCATTGGGGGGCGTTGAGACTGGCCTGTCTCCAACCTCACATCCACATAATGTGGAGCGTGATCGGAGGTTACAATTGCGGAATATTCCGCTCCCACTACCTCTGGAAGCATCGATTTCCCCACTACAGAGAAGTCAATCCTCGAGTGGACCCTGTGGAGCTGGGAGAAGATGGCGAGCAGCTCCGAGCACAATTTGTCAAGATTGCTTTGTTATTTCCATATTTTACAACATGTCGAACGTAATCTTTCAAGGCTAAGTGGAGTCTGAAAGGAAAAGGCTAACAGCTTTTTGCGATGCATTCCTGTACACTGTGTGGAATTTGAGTCAATGTTTATGCCTTCTGTCGATTTGGGAGCCAGGTTCATTTCAGAAATAGTGTTCTCTAAATGAGTGCAAATAACCTCAGAGCAACAGTGTAAGCCATTTCACAAATTTGCAAACACTGCTCCTGATTACGTTCCTGCTTGCCTTTGCACTTTAAGTAAATACCATAATATGGCTCTTCAGATTGCTCACTTTAGCTGGTAACAGCTCTTTGATATTTGGATTTATTCAATGCATTTATCCCCGTAACCTAATTTAACTGCAGAGTTAGACTAACATGGCAAGCCAACCAATAAAGATGAAATGCAAAGTTGCAACAATAAAAAGCACAACATAAGACAGTCTAAAAATACATGCAATAAATAATGGGAATTTATGAGCACATTTAGTGCTCGCATCGATGAGGTATTAATGTTCTGTTATTGTAATGCAGCACTAACTTGTTATTTTTATGTCTTTTGTGCTTTACTTTTATGGAGGCATGTTTCTCTCACCATTCTGTAACTCTTAAAGGCGCAGGGTTTCCTCATGCGATAGAAATATAGCCAAAAATAAAGCAGATGAAAGTCTTCATACTGGATAGTCTCTTTGTATTCATCTCCTTTTCCCACTTCAGGGGCGGAATTCTCTGACCCCCCCCCCCCCCGCCGGGTCGGGGAATCACCGGGGGCCGTCGTCAATCCCTCCCCTGCCGTCTCCCGAAGTCTCCGACCGGTTAAAAAGTCAGCGAGGCGTCAATCCCGCCGCCCGCCTCGGAGGCTTTTGACCCCGGTGCTGCCCGTATTCTCCTGGCCGGATGGGCCAAAATCCTGCCAATGTGACCACGGGTCACGCCGGCGTAAATCAAAACACCTATTTAACGGCGTCAACCAGGGCTGATGGTTGACACCATTCAGCGTGGAGATAGGTCATGGCGTGGGGGGGGGGGGGGGGGATGGGTGGGGGGGGGTGGGAATGGGGGGATGGAGGAGTTAGGGGGGTGGGGGATGGGGCGCAGGAGAAGTGACGGCATGGCCGCAGTCTGTGGGTGGGGGGAGAGGGGGCATGGGGGGTGGGGGGGAGGGTGGGGGGGTGGGTGGGAATGGGGGGATGGAGGAGTTAGGGGGTTGGGGGATGGGGGTGGGTGGGGGGGTCGGGGGGGGGGGGGGGGGGTGAGTGCCGGGGAGAGGGGAGGAGAGAGCAAGTGCCGGAGAGGGGGGGAGAGAGCGAGTCCCGGATGGGGGGGGGGGGGGAGTGCTGGAGAGGGGGGAAGAGAGAGAGTGCCGGAGGGGGGGAGAGTGCCGGGGAGGGGGGAGGAGAGAGGGAGTACCGGGGAGGGGGGTGGGGGAGAGAGAGCGAGTGACAGAGAGGGGGGGACAGTGCCGGGGAAGGGGGGGCGGGGAAAGGGAGGTCGTCCGCCTGGCCAGGTGCCATCCTCCTACAGTCGCGCCCATGCAGCCCATGGCACCCGGCTGCCCGGGTTGGGGGGGGGGGCGTACGGGCAAAGATGTCATGTTGTCGTTCCCCCACCCACCCCCCGCAGGTTGTCATGTTTTCTGATCAGCCAGCAATGTTGGCCACCGTGGCGGCAGCCGCTATTCTACATGTTGGCCTGGAGGAGGAGGAGCGTGGCAGAGAGGCGGCGCAGGCTGCCGCAGAGGGGCAGGCGGCAGGCACCCAGGCTGTAGGGCCATCCGCCCGACAGGACGAGGAGGAGGAGGGGGGGCACGAAGAGGAGGAGGAGCACGAGGAGAGGGTGGAGGACATCGTGGCGCCACAGCATGGGAGACACCTGAGGAGACACCGTGTGTACCGGCCCCGTTCGTCGTACCAGGACCTCACGGACCGGGAATGCAGGAGGAGACTCCGGATGAGCTGGGAAACCGTGGCACACATCTGCCACCTGCTGGCACACCTGGCACCGCATGGCACTGGGGGTTACATCCGGTTCCCTGTGGACCGGGCGAGCCAGGATGCCCGGGCCGTGGGCTTCTCTGCCGTGGCTGGTCTTCCCATGGTCTAGGGTGCGATCGATGAGATCCTACTCTGCACATTTTTGGGTTGTGGGGGCGAAACCCACGCAGACACGGGGAGAATGTGCAAACTCCACACGGACAGTGACCAAGAGCCAGGATCGAAACTGGGACCTCAGCGCCGTGAGGCAGCTGTGCTAACCACTAGGCCACCGTGCTGCCCGATTTTAGTTTGATTGCTTGGGCCTGTAGTGCATTCGGCCAAATGGCATCAACGCAGAAGTGCTTTTTCCAGTACGAGCTCTGATGTGTTAGGCAGGTTGGTTCGATGTGGACTGCACTTGATGCAGGGAAGCTAGAAGCAGATGCCTAACATAGGAGAAAATCCAACACTGTTTTATTCAACGATAGAACTAATATACATGTTCAGCTGTGGGTCGACACTATACTGATCTGACTGGAGACCTTGTATTAGCCTGACCAGACTTACTAGCTACCACCTGGTGTGTGAACTGGCTAGCTCGTGGACTCTGACTGTCTCAGTGGCTGGGTCCAGAGAGAGCGGGAAACCTAGTGCCCTCTGGCTTTATAGTGGTAGTGTCCTGTCTGGTGATTGGCTGCACTGTGTTGTGTGCTTACTGGTCATCCTGTGTCTCAATCACTGCTTGTCTGCACCTCGTTATATATATGAGTGGATTTTATGACAGGCTCTTTGAACACCAATCAGGAGAGAGTGAAATAGCAGACGTCGATTTTGTGCCCACATTAGCCATGAAAGTGCAGCTGAAACGTGGTAAGCAGTGAGGACATCGAAGCATGTCTGCAGTGCTAAAACCCCTCCCCAGGTCAGGTCTGCCACCTGCAGCTGGTTCCAGGCAGCTGCCCTGTACCTCATCATCTAATGGGGCCTGGGGCTCATAGAAAATACTGGTCTTTCATGAGGCCCAATTGACTGCCAGTCGCTTATGGGCCTTCACAGGCCCAATCGGCCTCTCTAAAAAATGGCCCAGGGGTGGTTTGTAGTTGGGGAAAGACCTAGCCAGCCAATGGCATGAAGCTCTGTGCCTGACCACCTCTGTTTCTGCCCCAATCCGAGCTGAACAATTCAACTCAGAACGCCAGGATGCACACAGTATTCCAAGCCTGAACAGGGCCATTCAGGATCCGAGAACATCCCAAAGTGCTTTACAGCCCAAAAGTACTATTGAAATATATTCACTATTACCATATAGGAAATGTGACTGGCAATTTGCACGTAACAAGATTCCGCAAGTAGAAATGAGATAAGTGATCAGACAATCTAATTTTAGTTTGTGTACATTTGGATACATTGCTCATCTTCCATTTTGGACCAAGGAAATATTGATGATTTTTGCCTGAGATCGACAGATATTCAGTCCAAATGGCAGCCTTGTAAGTTGCATGTTATTTGAGCAAAACCAGAGACGGCATGGTGGCACAATGGTTGGCTCTGCTGCCTACACCGCTGAGGACTGTAGCCACCTGGGGTGACCACTGCCCAACACAAAATGGACATGTTGCAAAAGCAAGCAGCTTGCAAAGCGCTTGTGTATTCTGGCTACTGCAGAAACCAGTTCTGAATGCTGCAGAAACCAGACAGCACTGTGAAAGAAAGCAAGTTAGCATACTAATGAGGCGATACCGGGCGATCCCCAGGTACAATGGAAACAAGTTAACGCAAATCGATACATTAAATGGAAGGCCAGACTTCTCGGCGCCAAGAGAGGTCCAAAACAAAAGTCCCAAGAACCGCCCAGGGATCGAGGAACTGCCCCGTTATTGGGGAATTCAAATCAATCGATTGGGAAGAGACCCAATCGATTGCGAGTGAATAGAGGGTCCGCCCAGACCCTGAGAGAGGTATAAGACAGAGACCCCGACCCCAGCTCGCTCTCTCTGCCAGCCTCTCCTTGACCAGCCAGCCCTCCCAGCAGAACACCGTTGCAGCAGAAGAACCTTGAGGAGGAGAGGTCTGGACAGTAGCCGCCATCACGTAAGTGTCACAACGCACACTACGAGAGTAGACACTCCTGACCCCCTTTAGTCCATAACTACTGGAAGCCTGTGGACCCAGGACAAAGCTAGAGGCTGTTGTTCCCTGACCCAGCAGTCCCCTTATCCAGATAAGTATTTGGCCTATTAGTGATAGGATTAGCCTAGTCTTATAGTTTTATATGCATGATTAGTAGATTATTGTAATATAATAAACGTGTCTTGTTTGAACTTACTAACTGGTGTATGGATTTATTGCTTTGAACTTGAACTTGAAACTTGTGGCGGTATCTTAACGATACCTGGTGACTCCAAAGCTAAGGAACGAAACAGAGCCAAATTGAGTGTTAAGCACACTCACCCAGAACGGGCAACAGGATCCAGGTTCAAACCCAGCCCCGGGTCACTGTCTGTGTGGAGTTTTCACGTTCTCCCCGCGTCTGTGTGGGTATCACCCCCACAACCCAACAATGTGCAGGTAAGGTGGACTGGCCATTCTAAAATGCCCCTGGGAGATTAGAGGACTGGGAAATCTTTAGGGGGCAACAGAAAGCTACTAAAAAAGCTATAAAGAAGAGTAAGATAGAGTATGAGAGTAAACTTGCTCAGAATATAAAAACAGACAGTAAAAGTTTTTACAAATATATAAGACAAAAAAGAGTGGCTAAGGTAAATATTGGTCCTTTAGAGGATGAGAAGGGAGTTTTAATCATGGGAAATGAGGAAATGGCTGAGGAACTGAACAGGTTTTTTGGGTCGGTCTTCACAGTGGAAGACACAAATAACATGCCAGCGACTGATAGAAATGAGGCTATGACAGGTGAGGACCTTGAGAGGATTGTTATCACTAAGGAGGGAGTGATGGGCAAGCTAATGGGGCTAAAGGTAGACAAGTCTCCTGGCCCTGATGGAATGCATCCCAGAGTGCTAAAAGAGATGGCTAGGGAAATTGCAGATGCACTAGTGATAATTTACCGAAATTCACTAGACTCTGGGGTGGTCCCAGTGGATTGGAAATTAGCAAACGTGACGCCACTGTTTAAAAAAGGAGGTAGGCAGAAAGCAGGAAATTATAGGCCAGTGAGTTTAACTTCGGTAATAGGGAAGATGCTGGAATCTATCATCAAGGAAGAAATTGCGAGGCATCTGGATAGAAATTGTCCCATTGGGCAGACGCAGCATGGGTTCGTTAAAGGCAGGTCATGCCTAACTAATTTAGTGGAATTTTTTGAGGACATTACCAGTGCAGTAGATAACGGGGAGCCAATGGATGTGGTATATCTGGATTTCCAGAAAGCCTTTGACAAGGTGCCACACAAAAGGTTGCTGCATAAGATAAAGATGCATGGCATTAAGGGTAAAGTAGTAGCATGGATAGAGGATTGGTTAATTAATAGAAAGCAAAGAGTTGGGATAAATGGGTGTTTCTCTGGTTGGCAATCAGTAGCTAGTGGTGTCCCTCAGGGATCCGTGTTGGGCCCACAATTGTTCACAATTTACATTGATGATTTGGAGTTGGGGACCAAGGGCAATGTGTCCAAGTTTGCAGATGACACTAAGATGAGTGGTAAAGCGATAAGTGCAGAGGATACTGGAAGTCTGCAGAGGGATTTGGATATGTTAAGTGAATGGGCTCGGGTCTGGCAGTTGGAATACAATGTTGACAAATGTGAGGTTATCCATTTTGGTAGGAATAACAGCAAACGGGATTATTATTTAAACGATAAAATATTAAAGCATGCCGCTGTTCAGAGAGACTTGGGTGTGCTAGTGCATGAGTCACAGAAGGTTGGTTTACAAGTGCAACAGGTGATTAAGAAGGCAAATGGAATTTTGTCCTTCATTGCTAGAGGGATGGAGTTTAAGACTAGGGAGGTTATGTTGCAATTGTATAAGGTGTTAGTGCGGCCACACCTGGAGTATTGTGTTCAGTTTTGGTCTCCTTACTTGAGAAAGGACGTACTGGCGCTGGAGGGTGTGCAGAGGAGATTCACTAGGTTAATCCCAGAGCTGAAGGGGTTGAATTATGAGGAGAGGTTGAGTAGACTGGGACTGTACTCGTTGGAATTTAGAAGGATGAGGGGGGATCTTATAGAAACATTTAAAATAAAGAAGGGAATAGATAGGATAGATGCGGGCAGGTTGTTTCCACTGGCGGGTGACAGCAGAACTAGGGGGCATAGCCTCAAAATAAGGGGAAGTAGATTTAGGACTGAGTTTAGGAGGAACTTCTTCACCCAAAGGGTTGTGAATCTATGGAATTCCTTGCCCAGTGAAGCAGTTGAGGCTCCTTCATTACATGTTTTTAAGGTAAAGATAGATAGTTTTTTGAAGAATAAAGGGATTAAGGGTTATGGTGTTCGGGCCGGAAAGTGGAGCTGAGTCCACAAAAGATCAGCCATGATCTAATTGAATGGCGGAGCAGGCTCGAGGGGCCAGATGGCCTACTCCTGCTCCTAGTTCTTATGTTCTTATGTTCTTATGTAATTGGAAAAAAATAATTGGGTGCTCTATAATTTATTTTTTAAAAATCTGAGGAAAACCAGATTTGAAACTGGGGAGGTGTTGGCATGATGGCGCCCCGCGCCGGGCCGGAGAATTGCCTCAACCGCGCCACGACGCCCCGATGCCGGCGCGCGATTCTCCGAGGTGCGGAGAATCAGCGCCATTTGCGCCGGTGCGGTCGGCCGGCCCCGGGCCGCTGGAATGCCAATTCTCCGGCCCGGATGGGCCGAGCAGCCGCGTGGATACGACAGAGTCCTGCCAGTGCTGTTCACCCCTGGTTGCTGCCGGTGGGAACTCTGCGCGAACTCGGAGGGCGACCTGTGGGTGGGGGGAGGGGGGCTCCGTCCCCTGGGGGGGACCTCCGATGGGGTGTGGCCCACGATCGGGGCCCACCGATTGGCGTGCCGGCCTCTTCCACCCCCCCCCTCTCCCGGGCCTACTTTCCTGCGCGGCCGGCCCCTGAACACCAATGCCCTGTTGAGTTGGGGCCGGAGTGCGGAAGAAGTCTCCCGCGCATGCGCGGGTTGGTGCGGCGCCCATCTGGTGCCGACAATGGGGGCTGGAGTGGTGTGAACCGCTCCAGCGCTGTGCTGGCCCCCTGTGGGGGACAGAATCGGTCGTACCTGGGCCCGGTTCGCGCCATTGTGAAACGCGACGACGTTCAAGACGGCGCAAGCACTTGGGCTCCATTTGGGAGAATCGCCCCCAATGTCCTCGTCACTGGGTTAGTGACCCAGAGCAGTGTTCTTGAGGATGTGGGTTCACGTCTCACCGTAGCAGATGGTGGAATGTGAATTCAATACAAATCTGGCATTAGAAGTCCAATGATTGTTGTAAACAATCTGGTTCACTCATGTCCTTTAGCAAAGGAAATCTGCCGTCGATACCTGGTCTGACCTACATGTGACTCCAGATCCACAGCAATGTGCTTGATTCTAACTACCATTCCAGTTCATGGGCAATTAGGGATGGGCAATAACTCATTGCCTTTGAAAGAATTTTTAAAAATATCGTCTGAAGTATTAACACTGGTATTTTTCAGAAATTCACCACAGAATGTCGTTTCAAAAAGCTGTCCTATGCTGTCTAATTATCAGAGTCTCAGATTGTAAAGCCGCATTGGAATTGATTTTCTCTTTATGCAAAGAAGATATTTAGCTCTGTTCCCCCTGAACTAAATATAATCAGTATGATGGATATATTAATCTGTCCCAGCACTTTGGGCCTGACATATGTTTATTCTGGATTCTAAATAGAGATGAGTTGAGGGATGGAACATTGGGAAAAAGTGCCACGAGTCTGTGTTTACAGTTGTTCTGACAATCCCCAGCCCCCAAAAGAAGGAATTATGAGAGATTAACAAAGAGCGAGGAAAATAGGCCAACTTAATGAGTTAAAGCTGAGTTTAAAGTAATCATTCAACTCACTGCAGTTTTTACTCTCCTTATTGTACCCCTTCTCCATCCTTCCAACTCATTCCAAATATCTTTGTCCTCAGCCAGTCAGAACAGGGCATTTCCTCTCCTCCTCTCTATAGTGGACTGATTTCACGATTCTCATTCCCAGATTTAATTGACCCATAAAACCAAAAGACACTCAGTGCCGAAGGAGGCCATTTGGCCCATCGGGTTTGCCCTGACCCTCTGAAAGAGTACCCTATCTAGGACCACGCCCCCAATTTATCCCTGTAATCCAGTAACCGTACCTAATCTTGTGGACACTAAGGGACAATTTAGCATGGCCAATCCACCTAACCTGTACATCTTTGGACTGCAGAAGGAAACTGGAGCACTCGGAGGAAACCCACATGGACACGGGGGTAACACGCAAACTCCACACAGACGGTCACCCGAGGTTGGAATTGAACCCGTGTCCCTGACCCTGTGAGGCTGCAGTGCTAACCACAGTGCCCCCGTTCTGTCCACATCGGTAGATGAAGTTCCTTCCGCTCCCAAATCCTGGTCCTCTTGAATTCCCTTTTTGAATCTCTCCAGCTTGCTACATCCCGCACTTTCAAAAGCTTTTCATTCTGTTGTGCCTACAACTTCCCGAAAATGTCACTATTCCTCCTTTATTAATGTCACAACCACCACGAGGACGATGGAGAAACAATCATGTGGGACTCATGGAGTATGAGCTCCCCAGATAGGGAGCGGAGGATAACCACCTGGGGCTTGTTATGAGCAAGGTAGAAAAGCAGGCCCAACTCAAGTCCTGCTGCAACCAATCCTCCCATCTAGAACTGCTCTGGGAGTGAGATTCCGCAGACTATTGTAAATATGTAAATAAATTCATCTTCGTTGGCAACAGCTTCCTTGTGAGTTTTTAAAGTTTTTATACTTTGTGTTGTCGCTTTACACGCCAGAGGAAGACTATCTTTCTATTGAATTGTGTGAGTATTCAATTGAATGAGACTCTGCTATTCTTACAACATGGCCGCCTATAACCTTGCTTCAAATGCTTTGAAAATGGCTATGATTTCATTTTGGAATTTGGTCACCAATATTTTCATTGTAACAGTGAGACTTTACTATATCGATGCTCCTGTAAGGTTTCCATCCTTCTCCTTGCAAAGTCAATGCCAAATAGCCACGCGAGATGGTTGCACATGTTAAGTGTCAGGCTATTCTATGAGTCCAGTTTTCAATTGACGTGTGGCAAGGGATTGAGAGGCTGCTTTATACCCCCTGACTGTTGTACCTTGTGCTCCACCTGTTTGGTTTAGCACTGCACTCAGCTGTTGGTTTTGAAGCATGGGGCAGATTTGAGCATTTTGTGCTTGAGTCTCAGTAATTGGTTGAGCAGAGCACAGCAGGGGACATTGAGTGAGGAAAATTGCACACCTCTCATGGAGCCCTCTCAAATTTGCTTCCACTAATTGCACAGAGCTGACTTATTAAACATTTCAATATTTATACTGGTTGTCTGCTGTTTGAGAAGCATTAAAGGATCAATATTGCAGGCACTGTGATTCATCACAATCTTTTTTATAAGCATCGTGAATAAAATCATATTCTCACGAATTACACCTTTGAAAGGTGGCCTCTCGGTGATTTGTTTAATATTTCTTAAAATGTCAGAGAAAGTAAGATTTTATTTTATTTTTAGCAGAAGGAACATGGGTGTCCTCATTGTTGACAGTCCTGCATGGAAAAAAGTCAAGACAGTTTTATTTGTAAAAGTAGTATACGGCACGTGGATTCAGATCGAGTGCCCTTTCACACCTGCCTTCAATGAACTCAGCCAGATACTTCAACATAGTTTAAGTAATGCCGACCTCATTCAGAACATGTTTGTCTCGATCCATTCATGGCAAAAAAAAAGTGTTATTTGCCGACAATTTTGTTGAAGGTCAGAATCCTATTTGTTATGTTCCTTTCAGGAAGGTTGTCATAATGGTACTGGGTCTGTTCTCATAGCTCACATGACCTCAATCCTTGCCAAGTGGAGATAGAACACTCCCTGCAAGAGGAGAAATAGTCTGTAGTGTCCAATTGTTTCATTCGATGATGGCGTCTTAATGGACCTCTTCTGTAACCCGTATCCTCCTACTTGGATGACCTTGTCTCCTAATCGCATTCCCTTTTCTGCTTTCACTAGAGATAAAAAAGGCACTGATTTTCAGTTCAGTCAGCAAGCTACACTTGGACAGGCTGAGCTGCAGCTCAGAGGCAAGTGCAGTATCAAGTCTACAGAGGCCGTGAGTGAAGGGAAGGCAGCTAGCAGATAACCTCTGGCCTCTACTGAGTACCAGTATTTTCAAGAAGTTCTCCTCTGATTAGTTCAAACATCCTGGGAGCAAAGTGAAGGATCCCAGTAGTGGGAAGCACCATTTTATATTGTTCAGTAACTATGTCAGGCAATTACAGTCAGACCACATTCCTGTTACTGTCTGGTCAGTGAATAAAAATACACCTTCCATTCTTAGATCAATTAAACCTTGTGCTTTGTTACTTGAAAGCTAAGATGTTAGCTTATTCCTATCAATAATCCCCCATTGGTTCATTATATTAATGAAGTTTCTGTATTAAAATCGGGTGCACGATTCTGCCTTCACCTGATGTGCATCAGCAGCTGTGCGGTGCTCACCAGATTGCGCCCCCGAAGCCTGAGCATAAATGTCGCCCACCGAGCTGGGTCCCTCCGCGCTGACGGAAGGTGCAGGGATCGCTGTCGCGCATCACCGGTGTTCTCCTCAGAATTCTCTTGGGTGGTGTGGGTGGTAGGTATGACTCCAGATAGCCCGGCCTCATCAGACGGTGATCCTGTGAGACAATGGACATGTGGTCAGTGAGAGAGACGGATTATTTTGTGGGGCATCAACAACTAACTTGTGACAGGTAATCTGGGTGAAGGGGCAATGGATCCTCACCTCCCAGGCGCAGGCCAACCTTGCTGCTGGTCACTGCTCTCCCCCGCCTCAATCTTCCGGGCCCATTCCTCATTGGAGGTAAGGACCCGGAAGACTGGCATCTCGCCCCCCGATCTTTGCCCTTTCTCTCTTATTATGGGCTATCTTCTCCTGCGGGGACAAAGAGAGCTGCATGCTTAATGGGTCGGGGGGGGTGTATATGGCATTTGGACGGTGTGGGCAGCAGGGTAGCATGGTGGTTAGCATAAATGCTTCACAGCTCCAGGGTCCCAGGTTCGATTCCCGGCTGGGTCACTGTCTGTGTGGAGTCTGCACGTCCTCCCCCTGTGTGCGTGGGTTTCCTCCGGGTGCTCCGGTTTCCTCCCACAGTCCAAAGATGTGCGGGTTAGGTGGATTGGCCATGCTAAATTGCCCGTAGTGTCCTAATAAAAGCAAGGTTAAGGGGGCGGTTGTTGGGTTACGGGTATAGGGTGGATACGTGGGTTTGAGTAGGGTGATCATGGCTCGGCACAACATTGAGGGCCGAAGGGCCTGTTCTGTGCTGTATTGTTCGATGTTCTATGTTCTATGTGCACCGAGACACGCAAGAGGTGTGCTACTGGGTGCCAGGGGTTCTGAGGACCAAGCTTGAAGATCGGATGTTGGGAGAATGCAAGGTGTCAGACAGTGGATTGGGGATAAACACTCTCTATGTTTGGGAAATTGTGGGGTGACAGGCGAGACTGATGCCAGAGGAGAGGTGCCAAATTATCTTCGTAGCTCGTGGAGGCCATTGGTCTTCTTCCGATATTGGACGGCGGTCCTCCTGGTCTTAGCTGCCACTGCCTCCCAGGTGAAATTCCTAACCCTGCTCCAGGTTCTCTGACCCCCTCAGGGGAAGAGGGTGCCCCCCCCTGCCTCTCATCTATGGCGTCAAGAAGCCTAGTCAGGTCGGCATTCCAAAAGTGAGGAGCAGGTCTCCATGTTGCCATCCTCATATCTTGACTGGAAGTGAGTGGTGAAGGAGTGTTTAAAAGCAGCTCCCCCTTGTTAGCGGCGAACAGCTGAGGTGCGAGTTGGGCGAATCAGATGGCGAAGGAGCCAGGAATGTCGTGATTCACGTGGGGGCTCATTTTTGGAACTAAGTGTGGGTGAATACAGGCCACGATCTCGCGGGACACGGGCAGGCTGCACCCGGACTGCGTGGTGATGCATTTGCATAACATGAATTGCTTCTTGCCAGCTCTCCAAGTGGCGGGGCGGATTTATTGCGGTTCTCCACCGGCAGCAGCACTTAGCCCCCAGAACAGAAATGAGGGAGAGAGAGAGAGAAGGTGGTACTTGCAGAGGCATGACTGTGAGCTGCCGGACCTGCCATTGGCAGGGTTGGCTGGAGGGAGCAGGGGGGCCTTTCCAGGCCTGGGGGGCAGCAGCGGGAGTGATGGGAGGTGACCAAGGATGGGCCATGGGGTCCTGGAGTGTATACGGGATGGTTTTTGTGACCAATATGTGGAGGAACCAACAAGAGAGCACGCCATCCTAGACTGGGTACTGTGTAATGAGAAGGGAATCATCGCCAATCTGGCTGTACGAGACCCCTTGGGCATGAGCAACCATAACATGATGGAATTTTTTATCAAGATGGTGAGTGAAGTATTTGGTTTGGAATCTGGGATGCAGATTCTCAGGCCCTGGGGATTTATCCGCCTTCAATCCCATCAATTTTCCCAGCTGAATCTTAATAAATGGAACTATGAGGATATGAGGTGTGAGTTGGCCTTGATAGATTGGGAAGAGCTACTTAAAGGGATGACAATGGATAGGCAATGGCAAACATTCAAGGAACGCATGGGGAAACTACATCAACTGTTCATTCCTGTCTGGCACAAAGGCAAAGGGGCTCAGAGGGCCAATCCATGCCTTACAAAGGAAATTAGAAAGAGCATCCGATCCAAGAAAGAAGCATACAGATTGGCCAAGAAAAATAATAGGTCTGAGGATTGGGAGCAGTTTAGATTTCAGCAAAGAAGGACAAAGGGATTGATCAAGAAGGGGAAAGTACAGTACGAAAGGAAGCTTGCAGGGAACATAAAGACTGACACTAAGATTTTCTACAGATATGTGAAGGGAAAGAGATTGGTAAAGAGAAATGTAAGCCCACTACAGAAACAGGGGAATGCATAATAAGGGACAAGGAAATGGCTGAGCAATTGAATACATACTTTGGTTCTGACTTCACAAAAGAGGTCACAAATCAGTTACCAGAAATGCTGGAGAATGAAAGTTTTAGTAAGAGGGAAGAACTGAGGGAGATCAATAATATTTGGAGAAATGGTGCTGGGAAAATTGATGGGATTGAAGGCGGATAAATCCCCAGGGCCTGAGAATCTGCATCCCAGAGTGCTTAAGATGTGGTGCAGGTGCCTGGACCGCTCTGGAGGGGCTCTCCAATATAATGCTAGGAGGGTCCCCTGCACCGTGATGGCCTGCTGCATCCTCCTCAACATTGCGCAGAAGAGGGGTGGCGTGCTGGAGATGGAGGATGAATGGCAGGCTTCGCTGACCAGGAGGATGCGGTGAGGGTGAGGATGGGCAGGATATGGGACCAGGGTAGGTACAGGTGGGCCGCACAACGTGTGCGCAAGGGCCAGCGTGCACGGGATGCTCGAATCGCCTCCCCGTTCACTGGCTAGGGGGCTTGGACAGTGGCACTGGCAGACCAAGCCCTCCCATGAATAACGCCCCCACACCCCCACGACCTCTGGCAACCCCCTCTGTGATTCCTACCTGCCTCACTATGGGATATGGGCCCTGGGTTGGCAGTAACAGAGGTTCTGGTCGATGGGCTGGAGGATGATGGGGAAGGTGGGGAAAGGAGGGGCGGAATACCAGACCCTGGAAGGATCAGGGTCTCAATGCTCGAGGTCTTCCAGTACAGGGAGTGAACCACCTCCCTCTGGACTGCGCCACATCATGCTGTAACTGTGCCACCACCTTCTGGGTCTGTGCCATGTCAGCTAGCACTTGGGCAATGCTGTCGAGGCCCTCAGCTATGACCCACTGTGACCGGTGCAATATCCAGGTGGCCCTGGTGCATTGATGCCTGTGACAGGGAAGCCCTGTGCTGGGCCTCGACCACTGCCCGTACAGAGTGCGCCAGGCCTTGGACATCTTGACCCATGGCAAAAACCTACACCCCAAGGCCCCCACCGTGAACTCCACCCGTGCGGTGTTGGCCTGGGCATTACGCATGGTTGGCACTACCTCCTGCTCCTGCTGGCGGTTGGACTCCTCCAAATGCACCTGCAGTCGCTGGATGGTAGCTGACACCCCCTCAAACAGTCCCTGACTCAGTGACTGCATCTCCACTATCGAAGGGAGTGCCCTTTCCAGACACCCGAAACCCATCTGGACAGCAGCTGGTCCCTGGGGTCAGCCCGCCCTACGAACATCCGCCCCCTCGGGGATTCCTACCTCCACCTGCTGTACCGCACCACCTGTGTGGTGTGCACCAGAGAGTGCTGCAGGGGCCCCTTCACTAACATGTCAAACCAAGGTGAGTGGCTCTGGGATGTTGGAGGGTGTTGGAGACAGCTGTGTGGAGAAGTTGGCGTCGTCCCCGGCCTGGTGCTCTGAGGTGTCTCAGGCTGCTGGTCAAGGGCTCCGTGTCCTCTTCCTCGCTGCTATCCACTTGGCTGGGGGCAGGGGACACCAGAGGGGAACCGCCTCATTGCCAGGAGATCCTGCAAGATACAAGACATGACGCATGTTTGGATCACAAGTTGGGGTGATGGGTGTGGTGAAGGGGGGTTGTGCCGGGGGTGCTGGTGGAGTGGGGGCGTGGGGGTGGTGGTGGAGGGGGTTCTGAGGGTGGTGGAGTGGGGTTGTAGGTGTGATGGTGGTGGAGGGGGCGGGGGGGGGGGGGGGTTAGGGGTGGGGGTGGCGACACAGGTACCATGGGGAATCACAACTCAGCGGGGTCTCACTTGCTCATCCAATGCTGACCTCCGCCTTGGTGGCTGCTCTCTCTCCAGGCCTACCGACCAGGCCCAGTGCCCGCTGCTCGCCTATGGTGAGTCCGGCGGTTCCCCTCCAGTCTTTTCCCTCTCCTGGCAGGTGTGGAGCCACCTGCTCCTGGGGCGGGGCTTGGGAGAGATGACGACAACAGAGATCACACAGTTTTAGACAGTTGGACGCATGCAGCACAGGGGTGGGTAGCTGTTGGTTTCAGTAGCCAGTGCACCTGTTTATGGCAACATGTGTGGGTGCTGGAAAGTGGTGAGGGGTGGAGGTTCGGTCCCCCTCTGGATGGGGGTAGGGTAGCGGAGTTTGGGGTGCGCTCACCTCGGTTGGTGCCAGGGGGACAATGCTGTCACCCTAAGTAGGTCGTGCCGTATTTTCCTGCACTGCTGGCCAGTCCTGGCGGTATTGCCCATGGAACTCATGACCTCTGTCACCTGCACCCGGTCCCGGTGAATGGCGTCGGGGAGGGGGGCAATCTCCTTCCCACCCTATGGTAAAGGGTGCCCCCCCCCCCCCCCCCCCCCCCACCCACCCTCCTCCTTGGTGTCCAGCAGGGTCTCGAGGTCAGTGTCAGTCACCCGGCGTACCACTCTCCTTGCTGCCATCTTTTTGTCTGGGATGAGTGTGTGTGGGAAGCGGAGTGATGATATGCGGCCGCAGCTGGTCAGCCTCTCGTGTGTCAATCCCATCCCGGTGAATCGGACACCGTTTTTCTCTGGCATTGATCGTGTTTCACGCGGCGCAGGTGCTAGCCCATTAACGGTTGTGGATTTGCTCCGGAAGCTGTCGCAAACATCCACCGATTCTGTCCCGGCATCAACATTTAGGGCTGGCTTCTCCGTCGGCGGCATCCTCTGCTCTTCGCCCGCAGCGCACTCACTGTTAAGTGGAGGTGACTGAGCTACAGGGATAGGGTTGATACGTGGGCTTCAGTAGGGTGCTCTTTGTAAGGGCCGGTGCAGACCAGATGGGCCGAATGGCCTCTTTCTGCACTGTAAATTCTATGATTCGTACCAAATGGTGTCTTCAGCTCACTGTTACTATGGAAATGAGGCCTAATTCCTCATCTTTAGCACACACCTCAGTCCTTGCACCAGTCCATCAATTTCACTTTTGAAGAGAAGGAGGAACTGTATTATTTATTTTGAAATATCTTTAACCATCCATCACAAAGAATAGTTAATATCCAAGTGCTGTTGATCTTGGAATTTTATTTATCATAATTGAGTTGCGGTTGTTAAAAAAGCAATATTGCAATGGGCGGTATGGCGGTACAGTAGTTAGCACTGCTGCTTCACAGCGCCAGGAGCATGCATTTGTTTCCGACCTTGTGTGACTGTCTGTGTTGAGTTTTCAGGTCTCCCTCTGTCTGCGTGAGTTTTCTCCCGGTGCTCCTGTTTCATCCCACAGGCCCAAGATGTGCAGGTTAGGTGGATTGGAGATGCTAAATTGCCCTTAGTGTCCAAAGATGTACAGGTTCGGTGGGGTTACGGGTACGGGGTGGAGGAGAGTGCTCTTTCAGAGGCTCGGTGTAGACTGGAAGGGTCTAATAGCCTCCTTGTGCACCATAGGGATTGTATGAAAGCCGAATATGTTGAAATAATCACGGTCAAATATGATACAAAGTACAGCTTCATTTTGAAGTCTTTCTTCAAACATAAGCTCCATGTTTTCACAATATCAATACTCTTGACAGGCAAGTTGCTGGAGGGCAAATGACAGACTGACAGTATTTTCTTGATGACTTATATCAACTTTTACATGACAAAGGAATTAAAAAATACCACAAGGCTGCAGTGAGTCAGAATATTGCCCTTTCACCCCTTGATTCTGGGGCAGAATTCGGCCCCGAGAGATGGAGTGACATTCTCGTCTCCCTTAGCTCCGAAGATCTAAGGGAGTTTTATGCAGCTTCAGCCCAGCCTTCTGCCATGCACGTGCTCCACGTCACACACCTTCCTGCAGAAAGGTTAAAAAGGTTGGCCAAAGCAAGACCTAGAAATATTTTTTGTTGACCCGAAGTGATTATCTGCTGAAGTTTGACAACCAAGACACTGAGAAACACGTAATTTTTTTTTTTGGAAAATGCATCAGGTAATTTGCACACAGTAAGAATCCCAGCAGTGGTTCTAATTTGGCAGCGCCTTCAAAGATCCAGCAGAGCTGATGTCGGGCTTCATTCTATGCTGTCGGCTTCTATGAATTTCACAGTCAGGAAATAAGGGACGGCATGGTGGCACAGTGGTTAACATTGCTGGGCGGAATTTTCACATTCTCCCCGATCTACGTGGGTTTCCTCCGGATGCTCCGGTTTTCTCCCACAGTCCAAAGATGTGTGAATTTGGTCGATTGGCCTGGATAAATGACACCCGAAGGGCGCGATTCTCCGGCCCCCATGCCGGGTGGGAGAATAGCGGGAGGGCCTCCCGACATTTTTCACGCCCTCCCGCTATTCTCCCCCCCCCCCCACGCCCGACCCACGCCACAAATCGCTGCTCGCCGTTTTTTACGGCGAGCGGCGATTCTCCGAGGCCGATGGGCCACGCGGCCGGGCCTTCACGCCCGTTTCAATACGGCAGCAAACACACCTGCTTGCTGCCGTCATGAAACGGGCGCCAGATGCCCGTTTGGGGCATCTGGGGCCCGATTGGCACGGCAGTACCACGGCCGTGCCAAGGGGGGAATAGGCCCGCGATCGGTGCCCACCGATCGCTGGCCGTGCGTCCGTAACGGACGCTCTCTTTTCCCTCCCCAGCCCTGCAATATCAAGCCGCCACGTCTTGTGGGGCGGCTGAGGGAAAAGACGCCAACTGCGCACGGGCGGGTTAGCGTTGTCCAACCTGCGCATGCGCGGCTGACGTCATCGGCCACGTCAGCCGCGTGACGCTTGGCATGCGGCCTTGACGACCGTCGCCAAAGCCGCGCCGCCATGACGCATGGGGCCACGCTCCTAACCCCGCCCGGGGGGTAGAATCGGCCCCGGAAGTGGGCGTGAAGGCTGCCGTGGGTCACGGCCTGTCCCACGGCAGCCTTTACGATTCTCCGCATTTGCGGAGAATCTCGCCCTTAGTGTCTAAAGATTAGGTGGGGTCTAGATAGGGTGCTCTTTCAGAGGATCGATGCAGACTCGATGGGCCAAATGGCCTCCTTCTGCACTGTAGGGATCCTATGATTCTACACTAAGATGAAAGACCATTTAATTAGGAGGTGGCATTGGGTGTAGGAGGAATGCCGGGCAGAATAGAACAACGCTAAGGTGCCTTTTCTATTGCAATAGCTACTAATTCTTGATAAAGGAAAAATCTTGCATTTCCTGATGTCAGCACATTCCCAAATGCTTTACGATCAACAAAGCACTTTTGTGGTGCTCAAAGCATGTCTGTCAATTTACACAGAGCAAGCTCTCAACAGGAATGTGATAAGGGCCAGACAATCTGTTGCGGTGATGTTGCTCCAGGACTACATCAATACTAGACTGAGAGTCTCCATTGAAATTCCCATCTGAAAGACAGCTATTGCAACCCTGAAGCACCCTCTCAGTACTGCATCAGGAGCAGGACTCAGACCTCTGGATATGGTGCTCAAGGCCTCTGGATTGTCACATGAGCGCAAAGCCTCTGACTGATAGGCAGAAGTGTTACCCACTGGGCCTTGGCTGACGCTGCAGAGGCCACGACATCACCATATATAATTTGAAAAGTGCTAGAAAATGGCCTTCAATTGGAAAGTGACCTACACTCACTCATACTGTAGCAACTGAAGCAATCCTGTTGTTGGATCAAATGTCTTTTTTTTGGACTGAATGTTCATTGAAAAGCTGAAAATATTTGAAAGTGGCAGCCATTATTCATCAATATGCTAAGAGATTTAACATGCAAAATGAATCTTATATGTAGTACATTCTAAAGAAATGGATAATATATTCAAATGTTTAATGTATTTCAGTGCTTTTGTTACGAGTTACATGGCCTGCGGTTAAGATAAGACAGCTCAGAGAAAAACACCATTCATTAATATTCTCCTTAGTTTGGTTTGCAGAGTCGAGACTCTCAGCAGCCGATCCTGTTATTCTCGAAAGGCTTTGAAAAAATACGGACACTAATATAAAACACAGCAAGTCAGCGAAAGCAATGTGCTTCCTGCAGATGTTGACTGATCAACAATAGATGCTGGGATTCAAAGTCAGAAACACGAACTTCAAAGGTAATATATTGTTAATGCCAGGAGGGATAATCACAGGTCTGAATATTGATTCAACACAATTTTTGTTTGTTGTGTAGACAATACTTCCATATCCTGTGAGGGATGGGGGAGGAGTTCGGAGGAAGAATAAGTTAATCAGATACCTGTTCTTTATGCAAATCAACTCACTCTCTATTATTGGAAAACAGGTGATGACACCAAATTCTCTTACACGAGCAGGGTGATGATGATCCACAAGAGGTTCCTCAGGGTCAACTTATCATTCAATTCATCTCTGTACAGTGCGCTGCTGACAGTGTCTTCAATCTGCTGCCTCAAAATATGCCACACAAAACTGACTTTAGTCTAAAAAAAATAGCCTTTTAATAATGATGGTGTTATATGCAGGGAAGTATTGGCAAATGAGAGTTGAATGCTAACTCTGTCTTATCTTGCAGACATCTTTTCAATTCTAAATTAAGTGAACCTCGAATTGCAAGGGAAGGTTGATGATTGCATTCGGCACTGTAAAGAAATAGATGTTTTCCATAAGTCATTGAAAGTTTGGCAAGTGCGAGTGCAAAGCTAAAACTATGATATGCTCCCCACATTGCTGCGACATATCGAAGAAAAAATGTTAGTAAGAGAACTGTCAAAGACTGGGAAACCTTATTCAGTCACTTCTGTCTGCAGTGATCAACAGTTTTGTTGCTACTTCCAGAGAAGTTTCAGATTTTGAAAGTGAAACAGTGGGTGAGAAATCCTGTTGCGTGTGAGATACCAGAGTCAATTATTAACATACAGCTGACTCCAAATGAAGAAACTGAACTTCTGCGCCTCACCTGTGACAGTTCATTGAAAACAAGTCCATGAGGCTGTCAGCGTTCGGGGGGAGCGTCTCCGAGGAGTATCCTGTGCTGAGTAAAATAAGCATTTTGTTGCTGTTGCCCTTCACAATGACCTACATGTCTGAAGTTGGATTTTCCGTCCTCACAAAAATAAAAAAAGTACAAAGGAGCCGGCTGAACTCTGCACCTGATATACGCATTGCCCTCTCCTCCTGTGAATATGATTGGAGTGAGATCATGAGGACCAAGCAGGCTCACCTGTCGCATTAAAGGTAAGTGAAAATGGTGTGTTGTGAAGGTCAGTCGGCATGGGTCCCGAAGGTTGGCCAGCATGGGTCCCGAAGGTCGACCGGCGTGAGTTCCGAAGGACGGCTGGTGTGGGTCCCGAACGTCGGCTGGCATGGGTCCCCAAGCTCGCCAGCATGGGTCCCGAAGGTCAGCTGGTTGGTAAAAGTGGTTTCCAGGAAAAAAAGTTTGAAAAAACATTGGTATAAGGGGAAATGAGGGTCAAAAATGCATGTACTGTGTCCAGGAATTTTTTAAAAAACAATTTCTGATAAGCCCAACAGAAGGAAACACAATTTGGATTTAGTCTTGGGAAATGAAGATGGATAAGTGGGTGAAGTGACAGTGGGCGATCATATCAGGGATAATGGCACAATTTAGTTAGATTCAGCATTATTATGGAAAGGAACAGAGATAAATCAGGAGTAAAAGTTTTAAACTGAGGGAAGGCAAATTTTAAAAAACTGAGAAGTGATTTGGCTAAAGTGGACTGGACAAGACTTCTCAAGAATAAATCAGTGGTAGACCAGTGGGAATCATTAATAAGCAAGATCCTTAAGGTGCAAAGAAGACATGTTCCCTCCAGAAATAAGAATGGAACTGCTAAATCTAGAGCCCATTGTTGTCTAGGAAAATACAGGGGAAGATTAAACAGAAAAAGAAAGTTTATGATAATCGCAAAAGTCTCAACACTGCAGATAGCTTAGAGTAGTATGGAAAGTACAAGGACCAAGTAAAAAAGGAAATATAAGAGAGGGCATGAAAAAATATTTGAAAGCAAGATTAAGGAAAACCCCAAATGTTTTACCACATAAAAACCAAAGATGCAGACGATTTGGGAAGAGTTTTCAACAATATTTTTGTATCCGTATTAACAAAGGAAAGAGATGGTGTGGATATAGTAGTCCAAGAGAAAAGTGTGAAATATTGGATAGAATAATCATATCAAGAGAGGAAGTGTTAGAGAAGTTAAAATCCTTGAAAGTGGATAAGTCACCAGACCCAAATGGATTGTTTTCTAGGATGTTGAAAGAGGCCAGGGAGCAAATAGCAGATGCTCAGGATTATTTTCCAATCTTCACGAGACACAGGGTAGATGCCAGAGGACTAGAGGAATGCAAATGTAGTTGTTTCAAAAGGGTACCAAGGAAAGACCAAACAATTATTGGCAGACTGGTCTTGCTTCGGTGGCGGGAAATTGTTAGAATCAATCATGAGAGATCAGAAAAAAACTCACTTAGAAAGGTATAGATTCATCAGGGAGAGTCAACATGGCTTTATGAAGGGAAGGTCATGGCTTCCAAATTTGATTGAATTCATTAAGAAAGTGACAAGAAGGATTGATGAGAGTAGTGCAATGGATATTGTCTACATAGATTTTATTAAGGCATTTGACAAGGTCCCACATGGCAGACTGGTCACAAAAATTAAAGCCCATGGAATACAGGATAATGTGGCAAATTGGATCCAAAGTTGGCTTAGTTACAGGAAACAAAGCGTAATGGTTGGTGGCTGTCCGTGCGAATGGAAGGCTGTTTCAAGTGGTGTTCTGCAGGGCCGGTGTTGGGGCCCCTGCTGTTTGTTTTATATATTAATGATTTGGATTTGAATATGGGAGGCACGATTGGGAAATTTGTAGATTACATAAAAATATGTGGATAAGTGTAAGGTCCAAAATTACGTAGATGGGTTTGTGGAGTGGGCAGGAAAGTGGCGGATGCAGTTCAACTCAGATAAGTGTGAGGTAATGTATTTGGGGACGTCAAACAGTAAAAGGGAATACACAACAAACAGGAATATACTGAGAGGGGTGGATGAAGTGAGAGATCTTGGCGTGCAAGTGCACAGATTCTTGAAAGTAGCAATACAAGTAGATAAGGTTGTAAAGAAGGCAAATGGAATGTATTCCTTCATTGGCAGAGACATAGAATACAAATGTAGGGATATAATGTTGGAATTGTATAAAACACTGGTGAGGCCACAACTGGAGTATTGTGTGTAATTCTGGTCGCCACATTACAGCAAGGACGTAATGGCTCTAGAGGTTTACAAGAATTTTGCCAGGGCTGGAAAATTGTAGTTACGAGGAAAGATTGGAGAGGTTGGGGTTGTTTTGCTCAGAACAGAGAGGTTTGAGGGGTGACATGAGTGAAGTAAACAAAATTGTCAGGGGTAGTGATAGAGTAGACAGGAGGAACCTGTTTTTCATGGCAGAGAGTTCAAAACCCAGGGGTTATAAATTCAAACTAAGTGGCAGAAGACGTAGAGGGGACATGAGGAAATATATTTTTACGCAGAGGGTGGTGGGTGTATAGAATTCACTGCCTGTGTTGGTGGAGGAGGGAGATATCCTAAACTCTTTTGAAAAGTACCTGATCTGTACCTTAAGTGCAGTAAGCTGCAGGGCTGTGGGCCATGTGCAGGAAGATGCGATTGGAAAGGATACCTGGGTGTCTTTGGGTTGGCACGGACAAGATAGGGCAAATAGCCCCATTCTGTGCTGTACATTTTTTGTGGTTCTTTGGATTGGGATTCTTGATTTCAGCGGGCGGAACAGGGGAATGGGGGGGGGGGGGGGGTGGCTGATTCACGCCCTATCTTCTTTTTTATTCACAATTACATTTCCAAGCCCAAAACAAGGACTGCCCAGAATTCTGAAGGGTTCCATGTAAATGGTAAGCCTTTATCTGTAATTAACAGCAACCACTTAACCTTGACACTGCATATTTCATGTGGGGAAATGAGATTGGGCACTTTTCGGGGCATCATCACATCAAAAGTGACACTGAACCACATCAGGAGATATGAGGGCAAGTGGACAAAATAATATCCAAAAATGTCCAAAAGGGGCTGAATTTCCTGGTCTCTCCTGATGGAGAGCCCCTGCACCGGGTTCCCTGGCAGCAGGGCTGACGAGCAACACAAAATGCCATAGCCATCGGTGGGAATGGAAAATCCCATCGGTGGTGATGGAACCATCAATTCACCAGACACGTGTTTCCGATATGAATCTAGGCTTTAATCGACTTACTACAGAGCCAGCCTGTTACCCGTTGATGAACTCTCAGTGAACTGCAGGCTGACTCTGGACAAGGGTATTTATACAGCAGCACTAGGGGGAGGAGTCGTGGGTGGAGCCAAAGGTGTAGCCCTGTACAAGCTCCTGAGCATTCCCAGAGCTACTCCCCCTAGTGGTCGGATAACGCTACTGCGCTTACAAAGACATAGTGTGAATTATATTACATTCACCACAGGTGGCCAATGGCGGGTCACCTCTGGAATCAGGAAACATACCGCTGGGGACGGGACGGGGCCGGGGCCTCAAAATCCCGCCTGTAGATTTTAAGGAGTAGAGAATGGTAGACATGTTTACAAAGAGCCTATGTATTTAAAGCGCTTCAAGCCACTCACTCCAAGAAAAATCTCGATGGAATAAATCAACTTCATTCCTGACGATGAGGAAAACTCCAGCCTCGCAGGAAGCCTCGCTGATTTATCTCTGACTCGCAAGCAGCCACCAGCAGCAGCTGCTGTTTCAGTCCCCTGTTAGAAAGTAATTTCAGTAAATGACTCAACAACACACAGTGTTTATCTTGTTTAAAATACCTGTGCATAAAGTGGAAGGCTGGCGGTGCGGTGCTATCTCCAGGGACCCCGGAACGTTTATCAAGAGATTTAGCTTTATTCTTAAGGTTGCTGATACCATTCAAACAGCATTACCGACTGTCTCAGAATTGGCATCCCAGCAGGAGGAAGTTACATGTTGTGTGAAATACATTTGAGATAGATGCAGGGGGAAAGCATACGGCGTGATTTGATGCGTGGGTTCCAAATCAAGGGCTTTCATTGGAAATGCTGGGGTGAGTTTTAACCCCTAAAATGGGGAGGTTAAGTGAGTGAGCAGAAGTGTGGCAGCTGGAGAATGCTGTGAGAAAATGTGAGGTTATCTACTCTGGCAGGAAGATGCTGCAGAGTATCGTATACATGAAGAGAGACTGCAGGATGCTGCGATACAGAGGGACCTGTGTGTCCCTGTACATAAATTACAAAAGGTCAGCAAGAAGGGACAGCAAGTAATTAGGAAGGCAAAAGGAAGGTCGGCCTTTAATGTGAGGGGGGTGGAATATAAAAGAAGGGAAGACTTGCTGCGAATGTTCAGGGCACTTGTGAGATTGGAACTCATGTGGTGTACACAGGTTTGGTCACCTTACTTAATGAGAAGCACAGTGGACGTTCAGAGATGGTTCATTAGGCTGATTCCAGGAATTAAACGGTTGGGCTTTTTTCTGAGGAAAAGTGGATACACAATAATAATTTGTGTGCTGAACTGGAGGATGTAGGTCGTTTTCTAAATGAACACATTGTGCCAGAGTTCACGTGTGAGAGGGACGGTGTGGGTATAGACATCAGGGAGAAGCACTGTGATAAAATTAAAGAGATTACCATAGGCAGAGAGGCGGTTCTGAGTGGTCTCACAGCCTTAAAAGTAGATAGGTCTCCAGGAGCAGATTAAATGTATCCCAGGCTGTTGAGTGAGGCAAGGGAGGAAACAGCAGGGGCGCCGGCAATGATTTTCAATTCCTCTCTGGCTACAGAAGAGGTCCCAGAGAACTGGAGGATAACCAAAGTGGTAACATTACTCAAGGAAGGAAGAAGCGATGAACCAGGAAACTACAGGCCGGTCAGTTTAACCTCAATGGTGGGGAAACTATTGGAAGCAGTTCTGAGAGACAGAATTAATCTGCATTTGGAGCGGTAGGCATTAATCCAGAACAGTCAACGTGGTTTTGTTAAGGGGAGCAAAGAGAAAATGCTGGAGAATCTCAGCAGGTCTGGCAGCATCTGTAGGGAGAGAAAAGCGCTAGCGTTTTGAGTCCAGATGACCCTTTGTCAAAGCTATTGTGGGAAGGTCATGTCTGACTAACCTGACTGAATTTTTCAAGGAGGTGATGGTGTGTAGATGAGGGCAATGCATTTGACGTAGTCTACTTGGACTTCAACAATGCTCTTGATAAGGTTCTACATGGAGGACTTCAGCAATGCTCTTGATAAGGTTCTACATAGAGGGCGGAGAGAAAAGGGGGCCCATGGGATCCAAGGAAATTTCACAAATTGGATCCAGAATTGGCTGAGTGGCAGGAAGCAGAGAGATGCTGATTGATGGGTGTTTTTCTGACTGGAAGACTGTGTCCTGGGGTTGTGCAGGAATTAGTGTTGGGGCCCTTGCTGTTTGTGGCTGACGGAAATAATTGAGACTTGAATGTGAGAGGGTTGATCTGCAAGTTCACAGATGATCTAGAAATTGGTGGCGCAGATGGGCTGATCAGTGAGAAATGGAACTCAATCCGGATAAGTTTGAGGGGATGCACTTGAGAAGGACAAACAAGGCAATGGAACACGTGAGATTGGATAGATTGGGGTTGGTTTCCTTTGAGTAGAAGAAACTGAGTGGGGACATGATTTAGATGTATAAATTTGTGAGGGGCATAGATAGAGTAGACAGGGAGAAACCTTTCCCTTGATGGAAGGATCAATGACCAGAGGGCACAACTTTAAGGTAAGGGGCAGGAGGTTTAGAGGGAATGTGAGGGAAAGCTTTTTCACCCAGAGGGTGGTGGCAGTTTGGAATTCGCTGCCTGAAAGGGTGGTGGAGGCAGAGACCCTCATAACATTTACAAAGTATGTAATGTGCGCTTGTGATGCCAAGGCAGACAAGGCTATGGGCTAAGCCCGGAAAATGGGATTAGAATAGTTTGGTGGTTGTTTATGATCGGTGCAGATGCGATGGGCCAAAAGGTCGTTTCTGAGCTGTAGACCTCTATGACTCTCTGAGGTTAGGCCTACACTTATTGGTATTTAGATGAGAGATAATATTATTGATACATATGATGGAGCGATTATTCACAAACCCGTGCAGCCTGTTTCTCAGCGGCAGGAGGCAGCCTGCCATTGGCTAGTGGCACGATCTTCTGGGACCACCAGTGTCAAAACATTTCCCTTTGAATCCCCCCCCCCCCCCCGCGCCATTTTAGAAGGAGATCCTAGAATCATAGAATCCCTACAGGAGATCCTAGAATCATAGAATCCTTACAGTGCGGAAGAAGGCCATTCGGCCCATTGAGTCTGCACCAACCGTCTGAAAGAGCACCATACTGATGCCCACTTCCCCGTCCTCTTCCTATAACCCTCTGACCTTACCTCCACATCCCTGGGCACTAAGGGACAATTTAGCATGGCCACTGTGGTAGTCCAAAGGTGAGGAGGAATTCTTCTCCAGGAGGAAGAGAATTGCATTTCCCCCCATTCTCCCCCAAGTCCACAGTTTATCACTTTACCTTGGATCAGCCCACCAACCCTATCAGATAGACACCTTGCATAGATTCTCCCTGGGTATCAAAGGTTGGCTCAAGGTCATTGATTTAGCTGTTTTTAAAAAAATCATTACACACCTGTATTTCTGATTTTAATTCCAGATTTCCATAGGAAGAGAAGTAGAATCCATAGAATTCCTACAGTGTAGAAGGAGGCCCATCGAGTCTTCGCGGACCCTATGAATGAGAACCCCACCCTAACCTCGCACACTGATCTGACCAATCAAACTAACCTGCACATCTTTGGACTGTGGGAGGAAACCGGAACACCCGGAGGAATCCAGACACGGGGAGAAAGTACAAACACCACACAGACAGTCACCTGAGGCCAGAATCGAACCGGGGTTCCTGGTGCTGTGAGGCAGCAGTGCTAACCACTGCGCCACCGTGCCGTCCAAAGTAATCATATCACCCACATCTCCTTCTGCCTTTCAATTAGAGATTGCTGACTTGTACCTCACCCAGCACCCATGAACCTTAATACTTCTGGTTTACAAAATATATCAATTTTAATTTTGAAATTTTCCCTTCCCACCTCCACCAGAACAGCTTTTACACGTTTTTTATGTTTATTCAAAAATAACAATCCTGCTGCTTAATTTGCGTACACTTATGCTCGAGTTAGCTCGAACCCTGATCAATGGTTCCCCAGAGAATGGTTTCTCTGTTTGGAAGTCTGGATTGCAAACTCGCATCTGTTAACCCAGCTGCCTCTTTCAATCTGATCAACGTGGCTTTGCCTTTCGAACAACTCAAAATAGTCGGTAACAATTATTCCTTGGGTGACTTGGGGTTAATTGAAGGGGAAAGGAAACAGAAACTTTCATTATAATATGCGATAGTCATCAAAGCATCGAGTAGGGAATTCAGGAGAAACTTATTTATCCAAAGATTGATGGAACTTGATTCCACTGGGAGTGGTTGAAGTGAATAGTTTAGATTAAGGGAAAACCAGACAAGTGTATGGAGGAAAACGGAACAGAGAGTTACAATGATAGATTTCAAAAGCTGGGAGGAGTCTCAAGTGCAGCACAAACACTGGCCTGTGCCTGTATCTGATAGCTGATGTAATCATAGAAGACCTACAGCGCAGATGCAGGCCATGTGGCCTATCTAGTCTGCACTGACCCTCCAAAAGAGCACTCTATCCCAGGCACTCCTATGCCCATCCCACCCAATCCCCATAACCCCACCTTGCCTGCACATCCCTGGACACTAAGGAGTAAATTACCATAGCCAATCCACCTAACACACACATCTTTGGACTGTGGGAGGAAACCCACGCACACACGGGGAGAATGTGCAGACTCCACACATGCAGTCACCCGAAGCCGGAATCAAACCCGAGTCTCTGACGCTCTGAGGCAGCAGGGCTAACCATTGTGTTATAACTTCAGAAACAAAAAACAATGGGCATAATCCAGGATAAACGGATGGTGAGCCAAAGAAGGAGACATTAAGAAGGATGAGTCCAGGGCTTGGTCACAAACGTAGGTTTTTTATTATTCATTCAGGGGATGTGGGCGTCGTTGGCAGCATTTATGCCCAACACTAGTTGCCCTTAAACTGAGTGAGTTGCTAGGCCATTTCAGAGGGCAGTTAAGAGTCACAGAATCACAGAATAATACAGTATAGAAGAGGCCCTTTGGCCCATTAAGTCTACACCGACACATGAAGGGGCTGTTTAGCACACTGGGCTAAATCGCTGGCTTTTAAAGCAGACCAAGCAGGCCAGCAGCACGGTTCGATTCCCGTAACAGCCTCCCCAAACAGGCGCCGGAATGTGGCAACTAGGGGCTTTTCACAGTAACTTCATTGAAGCCTACTCGTGACAATAAGCGATTTTCATTTTCATTTCATTTCATTTCATGAAAGACACCTCACCTGCCGACCTAATCCCATTTGCCAACACTTGGCCCATATCCTTGACTGTTTTGACGTGCCAAGTGCTCATCCAGGTACGTTTTAAAGGATGTGAGGCAACCCGTCTCTACCATCCACCCAGGCAGTGCATTCCAGACCATCATCATCCTCTGGGTAAAAAGCTTTTTCCTCAAATCCCCAAAACCTCCTGCCCCTCCTGCCCCTCACCTTGAACTTCTGTCCCCTGATAACCTTCAACTAAGGCTCTCTATCCACACTATCTATGCCCCTCATAACCTTATACACTTTGATCAGGTCACCCCTCAGTCTACTCCAGCAAAAACAAGCCGAGCCCATTTGTATCCCTTATTTTAGGGGCTTGATGGTTGATTTATGCCAATCGCTGATTCAATTGTCCATTAGCAAGGAACAGACATTCAAGCTAATTCCTTTCCTACTTTCGTCTGAAACCCATGAAGTTATCTCACAGCTTAGCATTCGCGAAGACGTAAGAACACAAGAATTAGGAGCAGGAGTTTGCCATTGGGCCCCTCTGCCATTCCATAAAATCATGGCAGATCTCAATGTGACTTCAACTCTACTTTCCAGTCTACCCCCTATATTCTTCAATCAAGAATCTATCCAATAAAAAACAGAAAACAGAGCTCTGCAGACGAGTCTCATTGGACTCAAAATGGTAACTATTTTCTCTTCCCACAGATGCTGTCAGACCTGCTGGGTTTTTCCTGCATTTTCTGCTCTTGTTTCAGATTTCCAGCATCCATACTATTTTGCTTTTACTCAACAAACTTAGAGATAGGGCAGCACGGAGGCATAGTGGTTAGCACTGCTGCCTCATGACACAGAGGACTGGGGTTTGATCCCGGCCCTGGGTCACTGTCCATGTGGGGCTTGCGTATTCTCCCCATGTCTGCTTGGGTCTCACCCCCACAAACTCAAAGTTGTGCAGAGTAGGTGGATTTGCCACGCTAAATTGCCCTTAATTGGATAAAAAAGATTGGGCACTCGAAATATATTTAAAAGACCATACAAAAACATTTTTCAAAATAACCGAAGAGAAAGTAATTCTTCTGACCTCCGTCTTAAATGGGCTCCTTAGTTTTACACTGTAGTGTCCAGAACTAGTCTCCTCCAAAAGGGGAAACATCCATCTAGCATCCTCCCAGTCAAAGTCTCTCTTCTTGTTTAACATTAACTCAGGCACTCTGTTTACAGATGGGTCAGAAGATTCCACCTTGCAATGGCCAGAATTAAGAATTATTTGTTCCCATCGACAGCGCACCGTCACCGTGGGTTTCCCAACAGCATGGGGTGTCTTCAATAAGAAATCCCATTGGGGCAGCACGGTGGCCTAGTGGTTAGCACAACCGCCTCACGGCGCTGAGGTCCCAGGTTCGATCCCGGCTCTGGGTCACTGTCCGTGTGGAGTTTGCACATTCTCCCCGTGTCTGCGTGGGTTTCGCCCCCACAACCCAAAAATGTGCAGAGTAGGTGGATTGGCCCCGCTAAATTGCCCCTTAATTGGAAAAAATAATTGGGTAATCTAAATTTTAAAAAAAAAAAGAAAGAAAGAAATCCCATTGACAAGCAGCAGAAGTAGAGAATCCCGCCGCTCTCGAACGGCGTGTCACCAAGAAACACACAGGTGGGGGACTGCAGAATCCAGCCCTGTATATATTCCTAAAGCCTCAGATCAGGGCCTATGATCGAATCGTGGCCTGGGCAGAGAGAACAGGCTGACGCTGTCCTGCGTTTGCCTGTCGAGTCCCCGGCTATATGATGTTTTTGGAGAAGGTGGAGAACTATTCCTATAATATTCAATGTTTAAGGAAGACTTTAAAAGCTTATTAGACAACCTTTTTTACATTTCCTAATTATTTTGTGTTGATAGGGTTGTATGAAGCTTTCCTGACTGTGAGGAAAGGCTCGCTTGAAAACTAATCTATACTCTTGAATTGTAGCTAATGATACTTGTATGATAACCATCAATATATGCAGTTCACTGATATAAGAGCCATTTAATCAGCAGGCTAGTTATTGAGCACAACTTTAAACATGGTGAATGTTTACAATTGAAACTACCACACCATCTCCATAAGAGCAATTAAAGTTATTAGTGGGGTGGGAGGGACAGGGGGATGCGATAGAGGGAGGTGGGGGTGGGTTTGTCAACGTGTTATCCCATGCCTGATGGTGTAATGGGGCAGTCAGCGTGCATGGGAAACACTTGCAATTTAGTGATGCGGGCAAGAAGCGGTTGGGGGGGGGGGGGGGGGGCGGCAGCGGGGGGGGGGGGGGGGGGGGGGTGTAGTGTTGCGGCAGTTTAAACCCGCCAGCAGCTGACAATGCTGCAGTTACTGGTGGACTACTACAGAGCGTCGTGTTCATACAGAGAGGCTATGCATCACTGCCAGGCTGTTCCAGTGCTACAGACTGCCAGTTTCTTCTGAGTGACAAGAAAAGACCCCAAAAGATCCATGGGGAATGGCACGGTGGTACGCTGGTTTGCACTGCTGTCTCACAGCACCTGGGACCCGGGTTCAATTCCGGCCTTGGGTTATTCCCTGTGTGGAGTTTGCTCCGGTTTCCTCCCACAATCCAAAGGTGTGCGGGTTAGGTGGATTGGCCATGCTAAATTGCCCCTTGTGTCCAGGGATGTACAGTTTAGCTTACGGGGACAGGGTGGGATTGGCGAGGGAGTGGGCATGGGTAGAGTGCTAATTCAAAGTGTTGGAGCAGACTCGATGGGCCGAATATCTTCCTGCACTCAATGATCTTTCGCCCCCATTTTTGATCGGGGTGGGGGGGGAGGGGGGGGGGGGGTGAATGGCAGAAAGGGCGGAGAATTGAACGGGAGTCCCAAAATAGCTTTTGTAACACTGCTGGGATTTCTGTGCTCGAATGTCCTTCCCTGCATTAATGACTAACTAGGATCCCAATTTTGTATTTGCACATAATTGAATATGCATATGAGGAGTATATGCCTTGGTCTGCCATTCACGCTGGTGTAAGACAGCACCAATGTGAATCACAACAGGTCTCCCACGACCTGCACCTGGTGAACAGAACCCACTGGAGGTGCACAGGTGGGTACAGACCCCAGAGGGGGAAAGGGTCATGCCCCCGGCATTGCCAAGGGCAGTGCCGTGGGAGGTCCTCGGGGAGGTCTATGTGGGAGGTGCTGGGGGTTCCGTGGTGAGAACCCAGGAGGTTCCAGGAAGTGTGGGCGAGGGGAGGGGATCTGATGGGATGTGGGAGGTTCCATGTCTGTGGGGTGTTTTAAATTTTTTAACATCAGGCGCCCCAGACTCAATCGGAGCCCGCTCCGTCAGTATTACCTTTGGATTGGATTTGTTTATTGTCACATGTAAGGGAAGCATGGTAGCATTGTGGATAGCACAATTGCTTCACAGCTCCAGGGTCACAGGTTCGATTCCCGGCTTGGGTCACTGTCTGTGCGGAGTCTGCACATCCTCCCCGTGTGTGCGTGGGTTTCCTCCGGGTGCTCCGGTTTCCTCCCACAGTCCAAAGATGTGCGGGTTAGGTGGATTGGCCATGCTAAATTGCCCTTACTGTTGGGTGGGATTACTGGGTTATGGGGATAGGGTGGAGGTGTTGATCTCGGGTAGGGTGCTCTTTCCAAGAGCCGGTGCAGACTCGATGGGCCGAATGGCCTCCTTCTGCACTGTAAATTCTATGATAATCTACAGTGAAAAGTATTGTTCTGCATGTAGCTCAGATAGATCATTCCATATATGAAAATACATAATAGGACAAACAAAATGCACAATGTACAATGTAAATACATAGTGTTAGTGTTAGAATTAAGTTTCAAAAGGTTAGTACGGTTATAGGAGATGCAAGAAGAGGATCTGTGTGAGAGAGCTCGCAGAGAGTCGCCACACTCCGGCGCCATCTATTTTTAAAATTTAGAGTACCCAATTCATTTTTTCCAATTAAGGGGCAGTTTAGTGTGGCCAATCCATCTACCCTGCACACCTTTGGGTTGTGGGGGCAAAACCCACACAAACACGGGAAGAATGTGCAAACTCCACACGGACAGTGATCTAGAGCCGGGATTGAACCTGGGACCTCGGAGCCGTAAAGCAGCAGTGCTAACCACTGTGCCACCATGCTGCCCTGCTCCGGCACCATCTTGCACAATCTTTTGGGACTCACCCTCACTTTTATTTTGACCAAGTGCCAAAACATATGACGGGAAAAGTCAGCAGTGCAGTGATGGGCAACATCCGCTTTTCCCGCCCATGTTGACACTTTGCCAAAAAGTGGCAAAATTCCACCCCTTATTCAGGTCTATACTCAAGATAACCTTTTAGCTGCAAAAGAGAAAGAGATATCTTTTTTTTTCTTTTCCAGCAGTGCTGCCTGTCCTATTTCTTTTTCCTTCTGTTTGTTTCTTTACCTTATTCTGCTTGGCTGAAAACTCCTCCCTGCATATTCGCAGAAGGGAATTCAATTGAATTCAATTGATCTTTTCATCTCTGAAACCTTTGACATATTTCAAAATATAAATCAACAGGAGATGGGAGCTATTTTTGCCTCCGCAGGGAGTTATAATGCCTGATGAGTATATTATCAAAGTTAAGGACTTTAAATTTTTAATGCCTTATTTTCAAGGGAGTCCCTGTTAACCTTGGCACTCACAGGGGTGACATTCCATGCAGCAGATCTGCTGCATTTCATATTGAAACTTTCTAGAAGAGTTGTCAACTTTACAGTATCAGACATCAGCCATCAACAGTCTTGTGGCAGCCATTTTTTACTCAGTTTCTTTTCTTGTCTTTTTTGGAAAGATCTTCTTTAGACAGGTCAATATGCCTGTGGTCAGCAGCTGAAGTTGAAGTAGCTCTCTCTCATCTCTCTCAGCAAGGCCGTAAGAGATGCCCCTGCACCAATGCAGGAGGTCTCCAGTAGTCTGGAGTCCTCAAGGCTCCACACCTCCAGAAGATGCCCACCATGGTCACCCAAAGCAAAGGGGCATGGCACCAAGCAGACTATCTCCACCTCAGCGGCTCATCTCAGTGTTACACCGAAACACTGTCGTAGGAATTAAAAGGTTATAAAATGATGAATGCAAAGGTGGCATGTGTGATTTATCCATGTGTTTACCACATGTACGAATGTGCACAACATTTTGGGCCGTAGCACCCATGTTGTGGCATCCCCTCCACTCCTTTTTAGTTTCACTGAAATTCAGACTGACCTTTCTAACCCGAATTTCGACTGGACCCAGGTGAGGAAGGTGCGATACAGTAGATTGCCATAGCTTTCAGCCGGGTGCAGTAGGCTCGAAGATAAAGCGATCATGCCCATTTTTTCATAGCACCACCTGCCATAAAATATGCAGGTTTAAAGACCCCAGCTACTTTGATACACCAGAAATAAATACATTGGCCGGATGAAAAGGAGCGTGGACGATAGGGGAGCTGGAATCAGCGATTAAGATTGGTTGGGAAGTTAGTGTATGGGGGGGGAGTGTGGGTAGGTGAGGGTGGGGTAATTGGCGTGGTGGAAGGGAAGTAACCAGTGGTTTGGGTAATTGGGGGGAGTATTCAGGGGTGTGGGATGGAGTGAGGGGGTGTAGTTGGTAGGAAGTAGTCAGGAGGGAGGGTTCAGGAGGATTGTAATGGAGTGGGAGAGTGAGTCAGATGGCATAGGGAAAGTGGGAGGTAATCAGGGGCTGTTTAGCACACTTTGCTAAATCGCTGGCTTTGAAAGCAGACCAAGGCAGGCCAGCACGGTTCGATTCCCGTAACAGCCTCCTCGAACAGGCGCCGGAATGTGGCGACTAGGGGCTTTTCACAGTAACTTCATTGAAGCCTACTCGTGACAATAAGTGATTTTCATTTCATTTCATCAGGGTTGGGCAGTTAGTCAGGGGACGCCTTGAATGATTGGGGGCTGGTGGGAGGTGGTGTAATTGTGGGTGTTTGGGGGATAGTCAATGAAGTTGGAAGGCTGGTCGAGTTGTTTGCTACAATAGTTACCCAGGAGTTAAAATGAGTATAATTCTTCTCATTTTTCCAGGCTGACTGTTCCTGAAAGACATTTGGAATCATCCAAAGATTGCAATTCAAATTCCAAAGAGAAATTTGAATTAAAGATAAAATACTACAGATGCTGGAAATCTGAAATACAAACAGAAAATGCTGGAAACACTCAGCAGGTCTGGCAGCATCTGTAGACAGAGATAAAGTTAACATTTCAAGCTTGTGTGAATCTTTTTCAGAGATAAAGAGGTAGAAAGATGATGGATTTTATACCGTCCAGGAAAGGGTGCAGCAGGTGGAACAAAATAGAAAGTCAGCGATAGTTGGGAGCTTGGAGAGATTGTAACAAAGATGTAAAGGGCTCAAACAGAAAGAGTTAATGGCAGAGTGAAGGGCTATCGAACGTGCTGATAGTGGCATAAAGGTAAACTAGCAGAATGTGCTATTGGGAGACCGAAGCTCAGTGAAACCAAAGCTTCAGAACAAGTGACAGATGGCCCTGTAGGGGAGAGGGGGATGTTGCAGTGGGACAAAACAAAATTGGATTAAGAAAGTTTGATTTTCCCAGCAATTGCCGTGCAATCCTTACCTGGATACCTCTGGGTGGTGTTTCCCGGTAACGTGGGGTGGTTACATTGGGACATCCTATTGCCAAGCGATGAGAAGATAAAATTCCGCCACCAGCAAATGGCTCGTGGCCGAGAAACACGCAGCTGGGGGACTGCAGAAGCTCTCCTGGTATTCCTGAATATGTTGCATTTTTGTGCATTCTTTATTGAATATTCATGTGAACCATTTCTTCTGTGAAGATCGTTCTCGGACCATGTCTTAAAATGCAGGCGCAGCTGCATGCCCACAACCCCCACCCCCCCTTCCTCCCCACCTACCATTTCACTAGCCCGGTTATGGACTCTTGAGGATGTTGGCCCACTTTACTTTGTGTGGGTATAACTGAGACAATTGCCAGGCATAGTTACAATCAACGCATGGTGTTGGGTCAGAATAAATGGGCAAGGCAGGCTGATACATGGATGTCCATGTACTCCAAAATTGTCTTTGGTGCCAACACTCATGAGTAAGATTGTGGGGCGAATCGCCACTCCCCATTCTATTTTAGGTTACAGAAGACACAGGTTTAAAATTACTTCAGCAAGGGATGATGGCCGGGCTGGGTCTCCACTCCAGGAAAGTGATGGAGCTCTGACAACAGAGCGATGCTCATGCAGATGCTTTATTGTTGTGAAAATCTTGCCTCAAGGAGATAGTCCCTGGCATTCCTTTGACAAGGGGAAGCAGTCGTGGTATTATCGCTGGACTGGTAACCCAGAGTCATGATCTGGGGACGCGAGTTTGAATCCAGCCATGGATAATGACGAAATTTGAATTCAATAAAAGAATCTGGAATTTAAAAAAAGTCCCGTTGTTGATTGTCGCAACAACCCATCTGGTACACTAATATCCTTTAGGAAAATAAATCTGTCATCCTTCCCTGATCTGGCCTACATGTGACTCCAGCTCTGCATCGTTTTGGGCTGCTACCTGGGTTCACAAAACCGCATCCACAGATGTCATGGTCGAATTCTCCGACCAATTCTCCAGCACATCTACAGCCCCTTACCTAGAAATGATGGATGGCCTCAAAGACATGATTCTTAAATTATGCGAAGGAAGGAGAACACTTGGAAAATAGCGGTCAGAAGATTCAATGTAAAAATAGACAAAAGATAATCAAAGAGCCACTGGGTTAAAAATAAGCAGAATTCTGGAAGATAGGCAGATGATTGATCAAACTGTCAGGTCCCCAGTGGGGATTCAAATAAAAGATGCATGGAGTAAAAAGTAAAGATATTCTTCTAAAACAATAAAAAGTAGATTTATCTGGATATATAGGAACATTACAATGAGTATGTCTCTGAAAAGGAAAAACCTGTTACATAATTAGATGTAACAGATAAACGTGAGTGGGGTGAAAAGAAAGCATCAAACTGAATTTGGAAAAGGCTAGCAGATAATGCAATTAAACAATGAGGGCTTTGGATTCTCCGTCCCGCCGCACTCATTTTCTGTGCGGCGCACCCCCGCTAACAGCAGGATCCTCTGTCCCGGCAGCCGGCCAATGGGGTTTACCATTGTGGCCACCCCCACGCCATCGGGAAATCCACGGGAGTGAGTGCGCTGCCGGCAAAGCAGAGGATCCCGCTGATGGAGAATCCAGCCCATTTAATAGCTAAAGAAAGGGCAGGGCCATTTTCCATTTCTGTTTAACAAAGGATGGTTGAACTAGGAAGTTAAGAGTAGTGTTAGAGAAGAGAATGTTGGAGATAATCATAGAAAAACGAAATGAATCCAGAAATCAATTAACAGAATGCAAGATTGATAAGTTACCAGCCCTTAATAATACGTACCCTGCATTGCTGAAAGAGGTCAGAGAAAATTAGACTGAAGATCTGGTCAAAGTATTTCCCTAAGTGTGCAAGTTATGAGATGAGAGAGTAGCTGATTTACTCAAGAAAGGAGAGACGAGGTCATTGGGAACTTTGGACCATCTTATGCCATTTATGTAGATAGGGAAAACAATATTCCGCTACATCCAATTCTCCAAAAGATTGAGCAGTAATGCAATTGGACAGTAAAATTATCATTGACTGTCACATCAATAAGAATTCCCAAGCAATGGTTGATAGGAATGATCGACACATTTGCTTAGCACAGGAATGTCACATTAATTACCCTGTACACTAGAAGGTAATTAGAACTGGTTATGTAAAATTAATTGATATCATCGGAACTGTGAGAATACTGAGGATTTTAGATTAAACTGCTAGCTATCAATATTCCATTGTGAGCCACTGGGTTCAGGTGTAGGCTGGTGTTACATTATAATTCACTCATATCATGCCCTTGTGGAAATAAAATGAGTGGTTAATATGCCTGTCTGATAAATATGATTCAATTATATTGCTATCTAATTAGGAGAAATCCTCTAATCTGAGTCAGATAGGTTTGCATCGTTAACATATTCAGGCTTTCTTTTGGACACCAGTTGAGGGACCAAAGCAACACCATCGTAAGAAATGAAATTTGTGACTGAGATCAATGGAAGTTATTCAACTCAGGAGGGAGCATCAACACTTCAAATGAAATACAGAATGGTGCTTGCTGCCCACAGGTGCACAAATAAAAGCTGAACAAATCTGATGATGGATTAGACAGATAAGGCATCCAAGAATCTTGTCCTTCAGTGATTTTTTATATTCTGGGCCACCGTACTGAATTTGTGTCCGAGAATGACACTTTGTAAAGCCTACATGCCCCTGGCGTATTCTCTGAAAGATTTTGAGTCTGATGACTTTAGGTGTGACCAACCTCTCATCCAGAAAATAGAGTTGCCTGTTTTGTCCAAATTACTGGGTTTGGAAGACATTCTGGCCATCCATTTTTTGCAGTACGTCCTGATTTCAGTCCATTTTTCATGTGCTTTCTGTGTTTGGCGTATTTCTTTCAGCCTCCCTGTGGTTGCTGGGTAAGAATTGTGTTATGAGTGAGCTGTATGACTCAATAAGATTTATCCCCTTCTATTTAGGCTTGCCAACAGGAATGCGTGATAATAGGGCAGCACGGTGGCCTAGTGGTTAGCACAACCACCTCACGGCGCTGAGGTCCCAGATTCGATCCCGGCTCTGGGTCACTGTCCGTGTGGAGTTTGCACATTCTCCCCGTGTCTGCATGGGTTTCACCCCCACAACCCAAAAATGTGCAGAGTAGGTGGATTGGCCACGCTAAATTGCCCCTTAGTTAGAAAAAATAATTGGGTAATCTAAATTTATTAAAAAAAGGAATGCGTGATAATGCATCTGCTTGCCTTGTACATCGTCGTCTGGTTCATTCACCTGCTGTTCCAGGGAAATCTTTTGTCTGGCTTCCTCTAGGTTTTCCAATTCACCTCCTTTAAAGAGGAGCTGTAAGTCTATGAAAGCTTTCCGGCTTAACAGCGACTGTGAGTCACACACAAGGTTTCTGCGATTTATCTTCCTTTATCCTGGAGTTTTGCAGTCAACTGACTATCAAGCTTAATGCCTCCTGGAGCATTATGGTTGATAGCGGTGGTATCTCTGGTTTTAACCACTTCTCTTATCTGACAATTGAAACTCCTGCTACAGTGCCTGACTTGAAGTTTGGTTTATGTCCGTTGACCATAATATCTGTGCTCCAATAGATTCCATTTGATCCGGCGATCTCGCCAAAATCAGTACTTCTGGATCTTCATTATCTTTAGCTTCTTGAATGTCTTCAATTCCCTTGATAGTATGATCTTGGCTGTTTTTCCTTTAATCGTTTGGTTAAAAGCTGCAGCAAATTGATTTTAAATGCCTCCCCTCTTGCAGGAATGGCATTCCGCATTTTCGGCAAGGCATTCTTTGTACCAATACAGTCTTTTCCCACCACAACAAGAACACTGAATAATGGCGGTTACCTCATCTCTTTTTCTGTGGTTGTGGTCAGATGCGCTGCATTTTTTGTTTTGTGCTGCGAAGTGGACCAGACCAGCCTGATTTCTCATGAGATTTCTTTCTCACCTCGAGTAAAACTTTAAGTTTGCTTTCTTTCTTCTGCCTGTCTCTATCTGTACAACTTTTGACAGGGTCAAGTCTTCCCACGATTGTACAAATTTGGAGAATGTCTCCCTCGGCAATACGATCTCTAATTAGTTCATCCTTCCTGACTCCACATATTCACAGTTTTCTGTTAATTAATATAGCTCATTAAGAAATGAATCTCTGCTCTCCCCTGGTCCTTGGGTCTGTCTATTAAATTTTGCTTGTTCTAAAATGGTGTTGATCCAAAGATTAAAATAAGTATCAAAGGGTTTGGTAACTTCTTTCATTTATGTCCCACCTCAGCAGCACGGTGGCCTAGTGGTTAGCACTCACGGCACTGAGGTCCCAGGTTCGATCCCGGCTCTGGGTCACTGTCTGTGTGGAGTTTACACATTCTCCCCGTGTCTGCGTGGGTTTCGCCCCCACAACCCAAAAATGTGCAGAGTAGGTGGATTGGCCACGCTAAATTACCCCTTAATTGGAAAAAATATTTGGGTAATCTAATTTTTAAAAAAATAAATAAATTTATGTCCCACCTGACCATGACATTATCCACAATGCTGCCTATGGGGTAGAGTAAGGGACTGTCCTGCTCATTGAGCCACCACTGTGTGAGTCCCAATGCTGGTCTGTGCCTAGGAATCCTTCGGCTTGATCCGGGCCTCCCACATGGTCGAAGCACTCTGGTAAAGATAGCATTTTTCCTACCTCTTATCTTTACAGTTGCTTTGTCTGGAGTTCAGATGAAGATTTTCCCATGCTGTCCTTGTCCTGCAGCTGTTTCCCTTGCTGCTCTTTCCATTCACTGGAATATTTTACTTATTACTCCTTTCATCATGTTTAACCATTTCCGCCATCTGTTATTGTTTCTCTTTGCCTGGAAAATGTGTTGTTTGGTGTGTGGTTGTTGTGGCAATGGGTGATCTGGGGGTGATACTGTGAACAAATATTATCTCTTATTGAACATTTATGCTAACTAGCTAGAAGATAGTCTCTATACAAGTCTCTACATGGAACTCTCTCTCCATGATCTTTGTCATGTGATCCAACATCACTGATAATATAGACTATATATTTACATATTTAACAATAACCCTTTATGTAATTACAGGGATAACATTCAATCAGATAGGGATGGTGGCCGATGGGGACTCTGAGACTTTCCCATCTTCAATTTGATTAAGCCCATGGCAGGAAGGCCAGTGCAGGGCCTGTCTGCTCCACTGCCAATTTGTGTCTTAAGGGGCAATTCATGTTGAATTATCAGTCCCTTCCTGTTGCAACTGATATTCACCCTGTCACGGGCAGGATTGTGGTCATGAGCTGTTGAGAGTCATCCCTCCGCCCTTGCTGCTGACACCCCTATAATGCCTTTCTCTCACCTCAAAAAACCCTCCAAACATCACTTTCCACTGGTCTGGGTCGCTCAGCAATCTCGGACCTCTAGAATATGTCATTCTGGCAGCAGCCATACCTCACGAGTGGCACTGCTGAGCAAATGAACTGCTTCCTCTAATTGGGTGCCGGTTGTTGGTAAATGGGGCTTCCATCCGTAGGGCTCTGATCCAGTGGAAGGAGTCTTCTCAACTGCCTGATTGGCTCATAATTTGGCAAGCCTTCCCCAAAGGAGGCAACATGGGTCATTTGCTGACTTTCAAACTCGTGACCGAGACCTCCATCAACTCAACAAAACTCTCACCATAATGTCTGGTGCTGTTATATATCAGAGTAACACCACTGGCTGGTGAAATGTCATGTGTTACACAATGATGTCATCGGAGCATTTTGTGGGCTATTGTGGAGTTCACCATTGTACCTATTTGAGCAGCACCTTGTAAAAGAAATCCCTTGCACTATGTTATACGAGTGTGTGCCTCCTCTGATTCTTTGTCTTTGTGGCTGCAACAAAGGATATAAAAAATAAGAACAACCTTTGCATTCATGGGAATGGCCTACCACACCATGGCAAAGAATCCATGTTGATTATGCAGGACCAGTTGAAGGACATGTGTTTTTGGTAATAGTTGACGCACATTCAAAGTGCCGGGCGTTTGCCATCATGAGATGAACAACTACGGAACAGATCATAGAAAGGTTTCCAAGGTATTTGCAAGATTTGTGTGACCTAAATAAACTCGTGAGCGATTACGGTACTCAGCTCACATCAGATGAATTTGAAGATTATCTGAAGGGGTGTGGTATCTGCCATATCAATTTTGCCCCCTGCCATCCAGCAACCAATGGCTTAGCTGAACATTTTGTACAATCGTTCAAGCATACAGTGAATGTTTTGAGGAATAAATGCTCCGTACCTAAATGTTCAATAGGTTCCTAATGACATCGAGAACCAGTGTGCATTGAACAACACAAAGCTCACCGTCTGCACTGATGTTCAAAGGAAACTACATGCGCTGTTCGACCTTTTGACTCCCCCTTAAACCTCAGAGATAGTCAGGCAACAACATCTGACACAAATGGCTAGAAGGCAACAACATTCCAAAAGCAGAGACTTTGACCGTTGGGAACATGTTCGTGTGAGAAGTTATGCCTCAGTAAAAAACTGGACTCCAGCAATTATATCAGCCAAAACGGGTCTCATTTCATGTACTGTACAATCTGGCGATTAACAAATTTGATGTTGGAACGATTATTGTCTGGACATAGTGAGAGTACAGAACCTGTACCAGATGGGGCAGCAGGGTAGCATGGTGGTTAGCATAAATGCTTCACAGCTCCAGGGTCCCAGGTTCGATTCCCGGCTGGGTCACTGTCTGTGTGGAGTCTGCACGTCCTCCCCCTGTGTGCGTGGGTTTCCTCCGGGTGCTCCGGTTTCCTCCCACAGTCCAAAGATGTGCGGGTTAGGTGGATTGGCCATGCTAAATTGCCCGTAGTGTCCTAATAAAAGTAGGGTTAAGGGGGAGGTTGTTGGGTTACGGGTATAGGGTGGATACGTGGGTTTGAGTAGGGTGATCATGGCTCGGCACAACATTGAGGGCCGAAGGGCCTGTTCTGTGCTGTACTGTTCTATGTTCTATGTATTCATCATAGAGAGTGTGGACAGCGGCATGCCCCACATGAGGACTACAATTGCCGAAACTACGTAATGTGTTAAACCGAATCATCCACGCAACCAGAGATGGTTCTTGAGTTGGCTTCGCCAGACGTAACATTGAACAGTGTACAGGAAGACACTCCTTGTACTTCTAAGAGCCAAGTTCCTGAACATCTTCTGCCAAAATGAGACAGACATCCACCCAAGGGACTGCCTTACTAATGTATGTATCATACCAATGTTAGTTACAGCATAATGTGTTCGATCTGTGTTTAAGTGTTTGATTAAGTAAAAGTACTGTGGCCACTAAAGGAATAAAGAGGAAGTGCGTTATGTATCAGAGTAACACCACTGGCTGATATAATGTTGCGTGTTACGCAAAGATGTCATCGGAGTGTTTCACGGGCTTTTGTGGAGTTCACCATTGAGCCCTGTGTGAGCAGCATCTTGTAAATAAACCACTTGCACTATGTTATGGGAACTTGACGTGTGTCGCCTTGATTCTTTTTCTTTGCGGCTACAACAAAGTACATAAGGGTGCGAACACACAAAAATGACATACTTAAATATGTTTTAAAACTTTTAATTTAGCTGGCTTAAGGGTCCCCCAGAGTGTTTTTAAACCTGCAAGGAAATAGCATGAACGGACTTTGACTGACGATGTCAAACTTGTCTACTTTGGAATTGAGGCTTTATCTGATAAACTCTTGACTCTACATGGAAAAACAATTTGTAAGAAGTCAGTAATTTGAATGACTTAGATTGTTTAATCCTCTTGTGAACCTGAAATGTGTTTTGTAAAGAAAGAGGGTTGCAAATGTTTGTGATGATAACAATGTCTAGACATCCATCGCATCCAAAAGTATTGGAAAATTACTGAAGTCAGCTCAAAACAGATGTTTGATATCAGGGAAGACTCTTTAACACTGTATTTAAACAAAAAAATTAGATGCCTCATTGAACAATTGTAGCTTACAGTGGATTTTGATGGGGCATTATGAAGCTGTCAATGAAACATCCTTCTTACCTGGGAAATAAAGGTATAAAAATCTGCATATTTCATTATAGTTCTTGTTATAAATAAACAGTAATTGATTTTACATTTACAAACCTGGTGACTGTAATTATTGGGCAGCCAAGGGACAATGGCTTTGGCTATTTTTCGAAGAATTATTGGTTAATTCACTTGTTGTGACTCCGGGATGAGTGGGGCAGGAATTAACCGCACACTAAACCAGGCTCACTGAAAGGAAACCAAGACACATTCAAAATGGCAGTGGAAGAGTTCAGAGGAACTATGTGACTAAGGGAAGGGCTTTGCTGTAAGAAACTCACTAACCTCGATGATAGAACTCCACCCACAAATGGTTCAAAATGTATTCTCTCCATTCGTCTCTCAACTCAAAGAGAGCCAATTAATCTCTTGAACATCCATGAACCGGCACAGTACTCTGTTGCAGAGATGGAAAACCAGTTCCATCAGGAGCTTTATGCTGCTGACAGCAGAATCCCTTTGTCAGAAAATCCTTAAACACTGAGGGATTTCAATGCAGAGTGAATGCCGACCATGAGGCCCAGCCCTCCTGCCTCAGAAATCATTACCTGCCAAAGATAAAGGGCGCGATTCTCCGAGCCCCGTGCCGGGCTAGAGAATCGCCGCGACATCGCAACGCCGCCCCAATGCCGGCGCCCGATTCTCCGAGGTGCGGAGAATCGGCGGCATTTCTGCCGGCGCGTTTGGCGCGCACTGGCCATGGGTCACTGGAAGCGGCCGGGCCATCGATTCTCCGGTGCGGATGGGCCAAGTGGCTGCGCGGATAGAACAGAGGCCCGCCAGCGCCGATCACCCCTGGTCACTGCAGGCGGGAACTCTGCGCGAATGGTCGGTGGGGCGGCCTGTAGGGCAGGGAAAAGAGATCCTTCACCGGGGTGGGGGCGGGTGGGGCCTCCAATGGGGTCTGGCCCTCGATCAGGGACCACCGATCGGCGGGCCAGCCTCTCCCCCCCCCGGCCTACTTTGTTGCGATGCCATGTTGAGTCGGGGCCGGCGCGCTGAAGAAGTCTCCCGCACATACGCAGGTTGGCAGGGCCCAATTGCGCATGCGCCGGTTAGTGACGCCCAACTGCGCATACGCGGGTTGGCACGCCGCCCATTTGGCGGTGGAAAGGAAGGCTGGAGTGGCGTGAACCGCTCCAGCGCTGTGCTGGCCCCGCTGTGGGGGCAAGAATCGCTTGTCCCTATGCCTGTTTCGCGCCGTTGTGAAATGCGACGGCGCTCATGATGGCGCGAACACTTGGGGCGCGATTCTCCGCAAATGCGGAGAGTCGTAAAGCCTGCCGTGAAACTGGCCGTGTTTCACGGCAGCCTCCGCGCCCCCTCCCGGGACCCGATTCTCCCCCACGGGCTGGGCTAGCAGCGCGGCCCCACGAAGCATGGCATCGCGGGCTTAGCGACTGTCGCTAAGCCCGCGCGCCAAGCGTCACGGAGTCTGACGCGCATGATGACATCAGCCGCGCATGCACGGATTGGACGGCTCCAACCCGCGCATGCGCGGATGACATCATCACGCACATGCGTCAAACCCGTCATGCCCCTCAGCCGCCCCGTGGACTGATCCTGCGGGGCGGCGGAGGAACAAAGAGTGCGCGGGTACCGGACCCGCTGCCCGCGATCGGTGGGCACCGATCGCGGGCCCATGGCACCCTTGGCACGGCCGTGCCAATCAGTGTCATGGTTGTCCGGAACGGCACTTTGCGGCCGTTTTCATGAACGGTGAGAGCAGGTGTGTTTGCCTTCGTGAAAACGGCCGTAAAGGCTGGGAACTTGGCCCATCGGCCAGGGGAGAATCGCTGTTCGGCGTAAAAAACGGCGAGCAGCGATTCGTGTCGTGGGGCGGCCGTGGGGGGGAGGGGGGGAAGAATAGCGGGAGGTCGGGAAAAATGTCGGGAAGGCCCTCCCGCTATTCTCCGACCCGTCGTGGGCAGCGGAGAATCGCGCCCTTGGGCTCCATTTTGGAGAATCGCCCCCACAGAATGCACAGAGTGCTTGAGGTTTGCTGCTAGCATGAGTTTCATATAACTAACGCCTTCTTTCAGAATAAACCATGCCACAAGATGTTCTGGAGACATGAAACATCAGAGCACTGTCACAAGTTGAATCGGATCATCACCAGGCATTTTCTAAATTCCACGCTGCTGAGACCATTCTAGATTCTCGAAATTTCAGAAAATTCTATAGCCAGCACATCCACGTTCCCCACATCTTCCTCTTTTAAAACTCTAGGATGGTGGCCATCAGGTCCTCGGGGTCTGTCAGGTTTTAATCCCTAGCTCTCCAGATTCTCTCACACCTATAAGTAGTTTGGTTTGACCATCGGCATCATGGTCCAGGATGTTTTCATACAGCCATCTATCAACATTGACATTGTGACAATGGAGGTTTTTGTTGCTTCACATATCTAGGCTCCACAATCACCAACAATCTGTCACTTGACGTTGAACTCAACACACACATTACAAAAGCTGCATTTGTTATGTCCAAATTCAGTGCAAAAATGCTGACAGAGCACCAAACAGGGAATATACCTGCATCTTCAGCAGTGGTGGGACTTGTGCAATAAGTGCTAGGCAGAAGAAAGGTTTTCACCTTTCCTGTTTCACACATATCTGGCATCTCTTGGCAGGATATGGTCACCAACTCAGAGGCCCCAGAATGAGCTAATTCTATCATCACGCACTTATTGCTAAACCAACAATGTCTGCTCTGACATTCTTTGGATAGATGCGGACTACATTGCCAAAGCCTTTCAGTATGGTGGTCTGGCCAGTGGACCGTGACCTCCTGGTTATCCATCCTTCCACCACAAGAACAGCCTTATATAGATATGAAGATAGTGGACATTGACAGTTTGCAATCAGTTGTCAATGGTTGTGACCTCTGGAGGTTGACCGTTTGGAAGGGTATTGGAAGAGCAGAGCTGAAATGAAAGGCTCGGCAGGCTGAGAAGAGGATCCAGAGAAAACAGAGGCTAGTGAATTGTGCACCTTCCCAATCCACTGTCTTCCTCTGCAGAAAATGCAGCGGGGACTACCATGGCAGAGTGGAGCTCCGAAACCAAACCAAGTGATGTTTAACACAGAGTGTAACTACAGTGAATACCATGGGAAGATCCCACAGAATACCTCTCTTATGATGACCCCAACCCAAAAGAAGTTCACCAATTTTTCTCTTATGGTACAGTTAACCTGCTGTATTTCCAGCATTACAGCTTGAATTACTAAAGGCTACTCTGCAGCTTAGGTAAGTCATTAGGAAAGTTAATAGAATGTTATCATTTATTGTGAATCCATAGAATCCTGACAATACAGAAGGAGGCCATTTGGCTCATCTAGTCAGCACCAACCCTCTGAAAGACCCTGGGCGGAATCGCCAGGGGGCGGCGTCAATCCACCTCCTGCCATGTCCCGAATTCTCCACCCCCCAAGATTCGGCGGGGCGGGAATCGCGCCGCGCCGGTCGGCGGGCCCCCCGCGGCGATTCTCCGGCCCACGATGGGCCGAAGTCCCGCTGCTGACAGGCCTTTCCCGCCGGCGTGGTTTAAACCACCTCTGGTACCGGCGGGATTGGTGGTGCGGGCGGGCTCCGGGGTCCTGGGGAGGGGGGGGGGGGGCGGTGGCGCGGGGCAATCTGACCCCGGGTGGTGCCTCCACGGTGGCCTGGCCCGCGGTCGGGGCCCACCGATCGGCGGGCGGGCCTGTGTCATGGGGGCACTTTTTTTCTTCCGCCCCCGCCATGCCCTTCACCATGGCGGGGGCGGAAGAGACCCCCTTCCCTGCACATGCGCCAGTATGACGTCAGCAGCCGCTGACGCTCCAGCGCATGTGCGGACTTCTGCCGTCCGGTGAAGGCCGTTCGGCCCTGGCCTGCTGGGCGCCAAAGGCCGTTCGCGCCGGCTGGCAGAGCGGAAACCACTCCGGCGCGGGCCTAGCCCCTAAAGGTGCGGAGAATTCCGCATCTTCGGGGAGGCCCGACGCCGGAGTGGTTCACGCCACTCTGTCCCGCCAGGACCCCCCGCCCCGCCGGGTAGGGGAGAATCCCGGCCCCTCTCTTTTGCCCTATTCTCGTAACCCCACCTAACCTGCACAACTTTGAGGTTTAGCATGGTCAATCCATCTAACCTGCACATCTTTGGAGAGCAAGGGGCAATATTTCATGGCCAATCCATCTAACCTGAACATCTTTAGACTGTGGGAGGAAACTGGAGCACGCGGAGGAAAACCTTGCAGACACGGGGAGAACTTGGAAAATCCACACAGGCTGAAACCAAACCTGGGTCCCAGCGCTGTGAGGCACCAGTGCTAACCACTCTGCCCCCGTGCCAAAAGTTTCATGTAAAAGTAGAGAGGTTGGCCGGGATTCTCCGATCCTGCCCGGATTGGAGAATCGGCGGGGGTTGGGAATTGCGCCACGCCGCTCCGACACCAGCCAACCGATTCTCAGGTGCACATCGGATTGCCGCTGCGTCAGTCGGGGGCTGATGAAAACGGCCCCCTCGGCGATTCTCCGCGCCTCGACGGACCGAGTGCCCGCTGTGTTCGGCCTGCATGGGTCACGTATGGTCCCTCCCGGTGGGACCTCAGATTTCCGGCAGCGGGGGACATCCTGGAGGGGGGGAGATGGGGGGGCGGGCAGATCCGACACTGGGTGGTGGCTTCCACGGTGGCCTGGCCCGCGATGGGGGCCTACCGATCGGCGGGTGGGATTGTTCCTTGTGGGGCCTATGTTCCTCCGTGCCGGGTCCTGCAGGGCTCTGCCATATTGCCCGGGGGCCGGGGCGGAGACGGGAACCCACGCGCATGCGCGGACTCGCGCTGGCCTTGGCATGCAGAGGCGAGAGAGCTTTCGAGCACGGACACCACTCCGGTGCCATACTAGACCCCGAGGAAGGGGTGAATACCTGGGCCTGGAGGCCCGTTGACGCCGGAGTGGCTTGTGCCGCTTTTGATGCCGGTGTCAGAACTTGGCCACGGGATTGGAGAATCCTGGCCGTTATGCTTCAATTAGGCAGGGCATTGCTGAAACCACATCTGGAGTACTGAGTGTAGTATTGGTTTCCTTATTTATTGAAGGATGAAAATGCATTAGAAGCAGCTCAGAGAAGGTTTACTGGACTAGGAATGGAAAGGCTGCATTATGAGGAAAGATTGGACAGCTTCGGCTGGTATCAACTGGAATTTCGAAGAGTAAGAGACAACTTGAATGAAACATATAAGATCCTGAGGTATACTGACAAGGTGGATGTGGAGAGGATATTTCCTCTTGTGGGGAAGTCGTGAACTTGGGATCACTGTTTAAAAATAAGGGGTCGAAAAAGGGGCTCCCGCAGAGTGAAGAGGCCGGGGCCTTTATCTCCGCAGCAGGGAGGGCAGGGCAGGGAAGGGGACACCCCCCTCAACGATACGGCCGGCCGAGGATCCTCGGCGGCAGCGGCAGCATCAGCGGCAGCATCGGCGGCGGTAGCAGAGGCAGCGGCATGTCCCCCCCCCCCCCCCCCCCCCGTGGCACCAGGGCGCAGGCCAGGAGCGGAGCGGCAGCAGCCCGGTCGGAAGCGGGGCCCAGCCTGCGGCAAGGAGGGCGCGGAGGAGCAGCGACCTAACCACCCCCACCGGGAGAGCGCGGGGTGCGACGAGCGGCGACCCGAACGGAGCAGCGGGGACCCCCCCCCCCCCCAAACCGGCAGCAACCACCATGAGGCAAGAACAAAGAGACTCTCTCTCTCTACCCTGGGTGAGTGAGGGGAAAGGAAGAAAAAGAGAAGAACTTTTACAAAAACAACTCAAAAGAAAACTGTCAAAGAGAGGGGAGGGGGAAATATATACATATATATATTATTATTATTTTTTATTGTTTTTCCTCTCTCTTCTTGCACTCTCTTGTCCCATCCAAAACAAGCCCACCTAAGGGGAGTTGTATAAAAGGGGGAAAAATAAAGTAGCAAAGGAAAGGAGGGAGGAGGGAAGAAAAAGGGAAGAGACAAAGAATAAAGATAGGGTGCGGAAAAGGGGGGGGAAGAAAAACAAGGGGAGAAGAAAAGAAGAAAGGGAAGTGGGAGGAACAAATGCCAGAAGAGAGCCAGAGCAGAGGGAGAAGGGCCATCAGATACAGACGGGGCAAGGGGCGAGCCAGCTCAGGCGAGCGAATCGGCTCACGAAGCGGCGGAACGGAAGTATCTCCGCATTGAAAAGAGCTGGACCAACAGGTGCACTCTACCCTGGGGCCAGTGGGGAGTGGGAACTGGAAGGCAGCCTTTACCGAGGTGCTGAGGGAGCAGCTGTAGGTACTCAAGGCAGAGGCGAAGGCAGACATAGAGGCCGCAGTGTCGGCAGCAGTGGCCAGGGCCATGTCAGGGGTGCAGCAGGCCCTGACCAGACTAGAGGAGAAATTGGATACCCAAGGGGAGAAACTGGAACCCCAGGAGGCGACCATTTAGGAGCTGGAGAAAGCAGCGACTGACGTGAGTGACCGGGTCACGGGCCTGGAGAAGGAGGTGGCGAGACTGGGCACAAAACAGGGGAGCCTGAAGGGCAGAGTAGACGACCAGGAAAACCGCTCAAGGAGTCAAAATGTAAGGATAGTGGGCCTGCCAGAGGGGATCGAGGGTAGAAACCCCACAGCATACGTGGCTGAGATGCTGGTCAACTTAGTGGGGAGGGATACTTTTCCCACCCACCGGAAATGGACAGAGCTCATCGGGCGCTGCGCCCGAAGCCCAAGGCAGGGGAACAACCGAGAGCAGTCATAGCCAAACTGCACCGGTATCGGGATAGGGAGACAATCCTGCACTGGGCCAGGGAAAATAGAGCCTACAAATAGGGAGGGCACGCCATCTGAATCTATGAGGATCTTGGGACAGATATAACTAGGAGACGGGCTGAGTTCAACAGAGCAAAAGCAGCTCTCCACAGGAGCAGAGTGCGTTTTGGTATGCTGTACCCAGCGAAACTCTGGGTCACATACCGGAACAGGGACTATTGTGAGGTGAATAGGTTCGTCGAGGAACACGGGCTGGAAAACAACCAGCGGGGGTAGGGACGAGGGGCCCCTAGCAAGGAGCAACGACACACCGATGGGGGGGGGGGGGGGGGGAGGGGGCGGGGCAATACTAGCCCCTCCCCCCCCTCCCCACCGGCAGGAACACTCAGAACAAAGAACAAACCACTGCCCGAGGGACCGCTCCAGGTGGGAGGCCAGGCCCCAGCACGAGGGAACGAGAGTATTGGAGAAGGGAGAGCAGGCGAGAGGGGCGCAGGGTAGGATGGGGGAAGAGCGGGCAGAAAACCATAGAGGCCAGGCAGGGGAGAAGCGAGACAATAACCCCCGAGAGGGGAGCCACCGTACTAGCAGGAAAGCTAGCGCCGGGGGCACGCAACAAAGCAGGGCCGCAGCGCACCCCCAACAGGGGGGAAGGCGCCAGGCAGGGGAGGGAGGGAACACCCGTCAAAGTCAGGTGAGCAAACGGGGACAGGAATAGGGGATAGAGGGGCAAAGAAGGGGTATACGGAGGAGGAGGGAAAAGGGAGAGACCGAGGAGGGGGGGGGGGCACACAGGGAGCGAGAGACCAGGGAGGGGAGATGCAGGGAAGGAGGGACAAAAGAGGCCAGAAAAGGAACAGGGCTACAAAGTGCCACAACCAAGGGCTCAAAATAAGGTACTGCTGCAAGCACCCACCCAGTACAGTCTGTGGGCGAAGGGAGCCCCCAGAGTACAGGGGACTACCCGCGTGGCAGACGCACAGTGGGCAGCCATGGCGGGTGCCCCCGGGACAAAGGGAAACCCCGGGACGTAGGGACCCGACCGCGTGGAGAGAGCAGCGACAGCAGCCATCCTGGACGGCCCCCAAACACAGGGAAACCCCGGAGGGCAGGGGCGCGTCCACCAGATAAGTATGGTTAATCCCACAGGAGCGAGGGGGTAGAAGCCCCCCACCAGGATAGTCACCTGGAACGTAAGGGGACTTAACGGCCCTGCTGGAGGGCGGAGAATTTCGCCCCAGACCAGCGATGGATTTATTGAACTGAGGAGCAGGCTCGAGGGGCCGAGTGGCCTACTCCTGCTCCTAATTCGTCTGCAGTACCCATGGATCAAAGCACACAGCTTGCGAACCCACTTCCTTTGGTTTAGCTAAAAATTAATTACAGTTTAATTGGAATTCACTTGGGAGGAACCGGGCGAGTGCAGCCTGTCAAATTAATTCCTTCAAAAGCGTTGCTTGTAAATTTGTCCTTAATGAAGTCAATATTGTCAATGAAAATTAAAAGCATTAAGGATGACAGGAAAATAAATGAGAAAAAGAGAGATGCGGACTCTCCATCAGGGCAGGCTGGGTTGACGTTAAGTGAAGCTTCAACCTTCTCATGCCAAATAATTTCGTCAACAACTCACTCCATGCATATTTTGCTAACAGGAGAGAACGAACTCACAATTAGATAGCCGTTTCACCAGTGATTATTTCCATTGTCGTTTGACACGGTTCCATTTTCGAGAAAGCCAGCTCGAGAAGCCCAAAAGCAATTTGACATTAACCATTCCATGATAAGCTGAGAACTCAAAACCTGTTGTGTTTCGCAGTGTGCATTCTGGGCACCCTCCGATTAGAGATTCCACCTGACACCCAGTGCATTAATCTCATTTGTCTGACATGACTGAGGAACTAGTCGCGTCATGGCACCGAATCCCAGCATCGATGAGGTGGACACTGTAGTTCCCCTGCATCAATTCTCATTTGAGGTGTGAAGCAAGGTGCAGGCTCTGAAGGTGTCATATTATCGAATGCAAAATGCATTCTCATGTTACTATGAGCCTGCAGGGAGGTGTGTAAAAACACTTTCAGCCCATGGATGGCCAACTGCATTGTTTAAAGTGACAGTGCCCTGCATAAGTCATTTTATTTTAAGAAAGGAAACAAGGAAAGGACCGATTGAAGAAATCAAACTCTGTCGAAAATCTGCTTGTACTGAATAGGCAGTGTCTTTCTTTTAACCATCTTCTCTGTCTGGCTTTTGTGCCTTGTGTGAACAAATCTTCAGGCATCAGCTGGGGCAGCACCATGGCACAATCGTTAGCACTGCTGCCTCACGGCACCGGGGACCCGGGTTTCGATCCTAGCTCCGAGTCATTGTCCGTGTGGAATTTGCACATTATCCCCGTGTCTGCATGGGTCTCACCCTCACAACCCAAAGATGTGCAGGGTCGGTGGATTGGCCACGCTAAATTGCCCCTTATTAAAGAAATAAATTGTTACCTGTGGCTCAGAAGGTAGCCTCGGAGTGAGGGAGTGGTGGTGGTTTCAAATCCGACTCCTTCACCTTCTTAGGCTAGGAGTTCTTTAACTGTGTGTCGTAGGGCAGTATGGTGGCGCAGTGGTTAGCATTGCTGCCTCACGGCACCGAGGTCCCAGGTTGGATCCCAGCTCTGGGTCACTGTCTATGTGGAGTTTGCACATTCTCCCCATGTCTGCGTGGGTTTCAGCCCCACAACCCAAAGATGTGCAGTGTAGGTTAATTGGCCACGATAAATTTCTCCTTAATTGGAAAAAAAAATTGGGTATTCTAAATTTTTTAAAAACTGCGTGTCGTGACCCCAAATAGACCTGTGGCATGGGAAATTGGGGTTGGAGTGCCAAGGTAGCAATGGTGGTTGGGGTCTGGAGACTGCTGCGAATGTTCATTGTGCACACAATGCCAAGATTATTATGGAAGGAAATGCTCCCATGAGCTTTATTTTTGTGCTAAAGCCAAAAACACAAAGCCATTGAAAGTAAAAGCTGTGCAGCAGCTTAAGTTATTAAGTTGTTAAAGACGCTTTGTAATGGCATGTTCACAGGAAGTCTGCATTTGGAGCACTGTTTCAATGTTTGGCTCCAAACCTTTTTTGTCCCTTTAAGGCAACTGTTCTAATATTCCCTCTTTGGAGCAGATGGTATAAAAATGAAACTCAGGCTTTCTCTCACACTCTCCCTTGTCTCTCTCCTTTGTTTTAGTTATTCCTTGGACATGTATAGATTATGTCCAATCTTCTGACCTGCTACTGGTCTTTGCAGAAATGGATGCTCTTTCTTTCAATTTGATGCTATCGTTAACATTGTTCGTGCGGCACAGATAATGCTTACTTCACCTGGGGTCTTTAATTTTCACTGGAATTTATCTTTGCGCATTGTGATGAAATAGTTCCTTTAATGTTATCCATTGCATCTCTATTAACCTATCCCTTAACTTAATTTCCAAGTTTACTTGAGCCAGTTTTGTCTTCATGGCCGGGATTCTCCCTTACCTGGCGGGGCGGGAAGTCCCGGCGTGATGGAGTGGCGTGGACCACTCCGGCGTCGGGCCGCCCCAAAGGTGCGGACGTCTCCAGACCTTTAGGGGCCAAGCCCTCACCTTGAGGGGCTAGCCCCGCGCTGGAGTGGTTGGCGCTCCGCCGGCTGGCGTGGACGGCCTTTGGCGCCACGCCAGTCGGGGCCGAAGGGACTTCACCAGCCGGCGTAAGTCCGCGCATGCTCCGGAGCGCAGCGACTGCTGACGTCATCCCCGCGCATGCGCAGGGGAGGGGGGTCACTTCCGCCTCCACCATGGTGAAGATCATGGCGAAGGCAGAAGGAAAAGAGTGCCCCCACGGCACAGGCCCGCCCGCCGATCAGTGGGCCCCGATCGCGGGCCAGGCCACCGTGGGGGCACCCCCCGGGGCCAGATGGCCCCGCGCACCCCCCAGGACCCCGGAGCCCACTCACGCCACCTGCTCCCGCCGGTAAGGTAGGTGGTTTGATCCACGCCGGTGGGAGAGGGTTGACAGCAGCGCGACTTTGGCCCATCGCGGGCCGGAGAATCACCGGGGGGGGGGGGGGGGGGGGGGGGGGGGGGGGCGCTGACCGGCGCGGAGCGATTCCCGCCCCCACCGAATCTCTGGTGGCGGAGAATTCGGGACACGCCGGGGGCGGGATTGACGCCGGCCCCCGGCGATTCTACGACCCGGCGTGGGGTCGGAGAATCCCGCCCCATACCCTTATAATGCCTTTATTTAAGTTTAAAACACGAGTCTCAGCATAATTTTTCTCTCCCTTCAACTAAATGAGGAATTCAATCGTGGACTTGGTTCTCAGTTATATCAGACCCCTGGTTCTCGCCGTTCGTTATCAGCCAGATCCTCCATTTCCGCTGCTTGTCAATGGAATTTCCCATTGAAGCCAATACATGCAGGAAACCCATGAGCGGGGATGCACTGCTGGCAAGAAAAGAGAACCCCAATGGGCAGAAAACTCCGGCCCATGTTTTGATCACTGCTACCCAAGGACTCCTTCATTATGAGCTCATTAATGAATCCTGTCTCATTGCACATTACCAATCACAAATAGCTCGCTCTCTGGTTGGCTCTCGAATGTGCTGCACTCAGAAGCTGCCCTGAAAACACTGTATGAACTTTTATCTTTTTGGTTTACCTTTGCCAACCTGATTGTTTCACTCCATGTATAGATGAAAATCATCCATGATTATCATTGTAACTTTCTCACAAGTCCCCCCTTATTTCAGTATACCCCATTCCACAGTGTGGTTACTGTTAGGAGACCTATAAATTACTCTCACAACTGACTTCTTACAACTTTGCCAAATCTTACCTCCACCCGAACTGATTCTACATTTTGAGAAGAGATTTTCCGAGCCCTGTGGCGTGTTCCTCAGCGACGAGTGGCGGCCCGCCATTGCCGGTGCAGGCCGGGGGGGGGGATTTCTGGCCCCGTGGATGTCAATGGGATGTTCCATTGAGTCAATCCACCCCATGCCACCTAAAAACCCACAGCGGGGGTTTGCCATCAATGAGACTGGAAAATCCCACTGGCAAGAATGGCAGGAAAATCCACCTCTCTCTCGATCTTTAAAACTAAAGTTCCCTCCCACCATTACGCAAATGTCATCTTTGGTTGACAGCACCACCTTTTCCTACCTTCCTGTTCTTCAGAAATGTCTTACACCTTTAATATTCAGGTCCCAGCCTTTCCTTTTGCTCTTTTTATTCTTGAAGATTGGGGGAAGTTTTAGGACAGAAAATGGCCATTTTAGTGATTGATCTGAAACCTCATTTCCAAACAACAAGAAAATACTGCTTTAATAATAACTATTCCATATTAAGAGTAAATTATTATAATACATTCATTGGGTAGTTACCTGGTCAACAATCTTTCTAGGAATTCTTTAACTGAATAAATAAATAGGGTAAAGGGTTAATATTAAATTGACGGGTTGACTCAGCAAAGCATTAATGACTCTGTCACTCCGAAGCAGCAATGGTTGTGAGAAATAGGAATTTTCATACTGCTGAGGCAGAAAGGATTGACTGAAGGAGCTCTCCAGTGAGGAATCGTGGCTGTTCCCAGGCGAATCATGCTGAGGACAGTGATGCACAGTGGGAAAAGAATCTCGCTGAGGAAGGAGTCCTCAGCTAAAGTGGAAGAGCTTTGCTGAACAAGGAATATCCCCATTGAGGAATCAATCATCACTAAGGAAGGAGATCCTGACTGAGGAAAGGCTGTTTCACTGAGCATACAACACCTCACTGAGCAAGGAGCACTCTGTTCAACCTCACTACTTCTCATAAACAAAATGAATTCCTCACCTTCAAAGGCAGACTTTCTTCTCTTCTATCCTTTCTAGAGAACTACTGATTGCGCAAAATGACCTCCGAAATCTTAGCTTCCACCTCTAGGCTTCACTCTTGCAATCTCCTGTTAAAAATGTGGCTGGTTGCACCAGTGTCTTACTGCATCCTTTCTCTGAGTTGTCTGCCATGGGGAAGGACTGTGATACCGACCCGGATCTGGATTTTCATCATGGCAGCAGGAAGCTCGAGTCAGGAAATCTCTAATCGGCAGACCCTTCTCCATGGAAACCACCCTCACTGGCACAACATTCACTCCCAAGGGTGCAGAGGCGTGATCAAAGGTGCTTTGACAATGAGTCATCTGGTCTCTAAATGTTAGCTCTTTTCTCTCCCTACAGATGCTGTCAGACCTGCTGAGATTTTCCAGCATTTTCTCTTTGGTTTCAGATTGCAGCATCCGCAGTAATTTGCTTTTCTAGGAGGCATGATCAAGTTGGACCTGCCACCTCCAGAGTCAGCTTGGAAGTATCGGCAGATGTTGGCGAGCACTGAGGCAGGCTGGTTGGAAGATGATCCTCAGTTCCCTGAGATTTTTGTCCAGTTTTATAAAAGACTGCTGGGTCCTCTGACCCTGGCCTCTAACACCCACCAAACATCATGGCCTCTCATTCTCATATGACACCTGCATGCTACTTCATACCTCACATCCCAATAATCTAGTATCCACAATGTGGAGATGAAAACAATTAAAGAGAGCTCTCACTCATAGGTACTTGATACAGAATGTAAAGACCCTTATTCATGAAATATATTCAATGATTGTACATCCCTTACTTGATCAATCTGTTATTAAAAACAAACGTCTATTCAGTAACCACTTAAAAGAAGACTAATCCACTAATAGCCTCTTAAAACAGTGAACTCAGTCTTATTTATGTGAGAAATGGCTGTTGGAGATTTTGGAACCCAGCCAAGCATTCATGATTGTCTCAGCTGTAATAACAGTGAAAAAATCTCAACAGTGAAGTCTATAGAAACTATAGTAACAGATTACCAGCTGCTTCTTCCTAAGCTACACCAATTGAATTGTCAATTAATACTCCCCCGTACATTCTAACTTGCACCAAGAAAACCTCAACAACACAGTGTTCACTGATCTATTCTCGCCCCAGCCCAGCAATGGCACAATTCTAAAATTCTCTCTATTTTGAAATCCCTCTATTGCCTCATCCCCTCCACACCCCACCCTATCTCTTTACCATTGACCAGCCCAAAAAACTACTCTGAAATCTCTACCCTCCTCTAATTGTAGCCTTTTGTGCATTCTTGACTTCCATGGTCCCACCATCAAACCCCTTCCTTCAGCTGTATAAACCCACTACTCTCGAATGATTTCATTAAACCTCTCCCCCTCCCCACCACCTTACGATGAACTCTAAAATGGATCCTTTGACCAGTTTTTGATCACCTATTGTAGGGTTGTCCAACATTTGGCCCACTGGGCAGAACCTGGCCTGCAAATGATCTCTGTCTGACCACAACCAAACTCAATCCAAATGCTCGGTTGAAGGCTGCACTGCTGGCAGGAATTCAGAAGATCAGCTGGACGTTGGGTGGCATCCCAGTATGCCGCCTGATAAATGCCCACGTAAACAGAGGACGCTCGGACATTGCTGCCTGATGTGCTATGCTTAGTGGTGGCGTAAACTCTGTGCCTTAAGGTGAGTTGTGACAGCAATGGTGGCCTGTTAGCAATGGGGATCTGTGTAGCTGGCGCCAAGTTGCTCTTCATCATGCTGGGCACGGAGAAGCCTTAGATCTGAAACTGTCAACTGTCGCGGAAATGGAACTTTAAATGTTACATGTGCGACGTGTGGGTCATTAGGACTGTTGCTCACATCCAGGCTGAGTCTGATTTTCTGCACTGACAGCGTTTCTCTCTGCCTGCTACTCTGTGGAAAAACAATCCAACACTTCCAGAAGCACAGTAGATCTGAACTCTCAGTTATTTGCAGACTTGAAAGTGTGACCTCTCTGAACCAGACACATCCAGAAAAAAGCAAAATCCTTGGTGCTACTTCAGCACATTGATGTAATTTTGAAGAAATGCCTGCAGGTAAGATTTATGGCCACCAAGATTGAGATAATTTTGAAACTCATTTAAATAGAGCATTCAAAGCAAGGCTGTGCAACGAGCAGCCTGCAGGCTTCACCTTCCTGAAATCTGCTTGCAGGCCCCTTGAGTGAGAAGGTTGGACATCGCTGGCCTATTCGAAAATGTTGGTGTCAACTTTTGTTTGATAATGTTCCGTTGAAACACTGTGATGTGTTTTATGTCCAGGGTGCTATACAAATCCACGTTGATATATGATGGCACTAATAACTGACTAGATAACTTACAGGACAAGGTACAGATGTGAAGAATTTCAGATGTTAAAGGATAGAGTTTGAGAGAATTGATGCAGAGTCACATCAACACAATACGGCTACTTAAATAGTCTAAAATGTATTATACATCTGAAACTTTGAAGAACTTTGATATTAATACGGAGGTACATATTTCTTAAATTTGGAAATGCAAATAACTTAACTTCTTCAACAGATCTTTCTCTAATCGCCATTAAATAAAATTGTACGCTTGGGTTTATGATATTGTTGGAGATATCAAGCAGAGGGAATCTTCCCACTGTGTTCAAAAGAAGCGTAATAAATTGAAACCAGAGCAAAAGTCTCTGCTGTGCTTATAATATCACAAACACAGAGATGGTGGGGAGAAGATCCACCCACTGCAGTACAGCATCACCAACACAAGAAAGCAGCTTTGTGTATGCGGTTGTTAACCAGAGAGGGTCTGTCACACAGTCTACATGAGGGTGACCACGAGTGACTCTGAGGTACCGGAGAATATGATAACTACAGCCAATAGATCAATCCGGCTTCAACCTGAGCTTGATGGAGAGCTAGATGTTCCGGCTTATGTGGCATCTTTAGAACAGGCTGGAATTGACTTGCGCTTGTCGTATAAACACAGAGATCATGAAAAACCAGCCTGATGGGTAAATTTTCAAGAATGGCACAGGGAGACAATAAAACAGCTGCTGAAGGCTACGAGAGCAATCCACCAGTAAAGAGAGGGGCTGGATTGCACAATGTTCTCCAGAGCACCTTTGGGAGAAGGTTTGTAAAAGGAATAGCACAAATAGCATTGTCACCATTTTTCCTGTCATTCCACTTTTCCCTCAGGCTTTGAAGATCATTGTTGTAGTAATCCACGGGAGGCAGGAGTTCCGTCACCACACCAATATCTATTTACAATAACGATATTACAGGAGCAGCTACAAACAGTGCTGCTAGCAGTCCAGTCAACTTAAGACTGGCTCACAAAGCCTACACAGGTGCTTATATGGGCCCCCTCAATGAGCTATCATTGAGGGAGCTCATACTCCAATTGGCCAACCAATAAAGCCAATTGGAGTTCATTACACCTGCCTACAATTTGCCTCATTTGAAAGGCACCCCATCTGGCGAGCAACCAACAGAAAGTCACAAGGATCAATGTTGATTGCTCCATATTTCTGCAGTCATCTCTAATAATCCCTACACATTCTTCTCAACTTGTTTGAAAAACTGATGCAATATTAACCATACATAAGAAAGATGAGGAATAATCTAATAAAGATTATTATTGTTGTGCAATATGGCTGATCTTCAAAATCAACTGCACCTTCCCTCACTATATCCTTTGATTCCCTCATAACTTCACCCTCCACAATCTGACTCTTGGTGCGCTGCATGCTAAAGTCTTTTGATACTTTTCCACATATGTTCTTGTACGACACAAAGCTTGGTATCGATAACTGTTTTGTAGCTTCTTGACACACCCATTAGTCCACCTCAGATTCCACGACAAAGCTAGTCTTGGTGCAACTTAGCACAAGGGAATTAGGGAGGAAATTTCAGATTCTCATCCCCATGTTGATTTGGGGGTTTGTCTGATTTATTGCTTCTGCCAGGAGATTGCATTGTTTCGAGTTTAGTGGGGAGTATGCAAAATTGTTTTACTCTTTCAAGTAATACGGGCATCCACGGCAAGATCAGCATTTATCGCCCATCCCCAATTGTCCTTGAGAAGATGGTGCTGAGCCGCCATCTTGAACTGGCACACTCCATCTGGTGTAGGTAGACACACCGTGGTGGTGATGGGGAGCGAGTTCCAGGATTTTTAGCCCAGCGACAGTGAAGGAACGGCGATGCAGTTCCAAGTCAGGATGGTGTGAGGCTTGGAGGGGGAGGTATTCTAAAGGACAAGTTATATTAATAGGCTGCGTGGACCAGAGGCTCTTTTCCAGTCCCTCATTGCTCATAAATTCTCATGTGAAGTATGCAACCTGTGAAATAGTTAGTGAAAAATCCTGGAATCATTTCTCCCATGTGGTCTCTCTTTTATTCTTCATTTACGAATTAATGTCATATTTAGTTCAGATGATACCATTTTGCATATACAGTACATTACTTGTCATAACAATAATAATTTTCTCAGCACATTTTACAGAGATATCTTCCCACACAGGTAGTCATATAATAGCGCTGGGATCATAAAATGTTCACAATCGACCATGAACACAATGGGTTAGGTTTCTTCCTATACGCTCTTGAAATAAGTGTTATGTGCTATTTTATGAATTATACATTGCTGCAAAGATACTTTTCCCATCCTACCATGCAAGCACTGCAGCTTTTAAAAATGTATTCTGAACATTTTGCAAAATTGCACAGCACCACAGTAACAGTGAGGAATTGAACTCACCACTGCTTCTGGATTAATCTGTTCTCAGTCGGCTAAACTGCAAAGCTTTCATTCTGACTTTGTCAGGCAATAGTCATTCGGAAACCAGTTTTATGGACGCGATCTATCAGCCGCATCCCGCCGGAAACGGGGTGGGACGCGGCCGGTCGATCCCAGGAGATGCCTCCCCCCCCAAGATTCCCGATGACCATTACGCGTCGTGAGATCCAGTCAGATCTCAGGAGACGTCGTGATCTGGATCTCACCAACAATGGGTGGGGACCCAGTTTTGCATGGCTCAGTGAGTTTAAAAACCCATTTATCCGTGCTGACAGCGGATCGATTGGCCACTGGGCATCTGTTGGCCTCGCCAAGGAGACTTCAGCCGGGCTCCGTTCAGTACTGGTCCCCACAAACGGGACCAGGTGGAACTGTACCCGGGGGTCGCTCCCAGGCAACCGTAGGACCCCGAGTGGTTGACCTCCCGGAATGGTGGCACCCTGACGTTGCTGGTACCAGCAGGGCACAATTGCGCTGTCACTCTGGCACCCTGGCAGTTCCACCCTGGGTGTTAGTTTTGCACTGACAAGGTGCCCATGTGGCCATGCCAGGATGGTAGGGCCACTACCAGGATGCCAATTTGGAAGTGCCAAGGTGCCAGGCTGGCATTGTGCTCACGCTGGGGATCAAGCCCTGGAAGTGCCGTGCCGGTATGTGGTGGGGTGCAGGGTGGTCGAGGACAGCTTATAGGTGAGTTGGAGCATTAGGGGGGGGTGGTCTGGCGGTTTATGTCAGGGCATGAGAGTGCGGGCCACCATTTAAGAAAAGCGTCCCGGTCTCTTCCTGCTCTTCAGTGCAGGAATTGATGCAAAGTGCAGCTTCAGTAGGGCGTTCCTCATCAGGGCACAAAAACAAGACAGAGCACTGTTAGATAGCGGGGTCAAGCGCCAGGAATAGCCCTGCGAATCCCGCACAAAATGGACTCTGTTTTATTTTGGTTAGATCGCGCCCTATCTCTTCCCAAAAGCAGTTGATATTCGAAGCATGAGAATGAGGTGACATTCACACCACACAAGTGCCAGGCAATAAACCTCTCCAACAATAGGGAATCTTACCATATTCCCATGACATTCGATCACTATCGGTGAATCCCCCACCATCCAATATTCTGGAGGTTACTATTCGCCAGAAGCTTAACTGGATGAGACATACAAATACTGTGGTTAGAGAAGCTGGTTAGGAGCTGAGAATTCATTCATGGGATGTGGGCATTATTGGGTGGGCCGACCTTTATTGCTCCTGCCTAATTGTCCTTGGACAGAGTGACTTGCTAGGGAACTTCAGAACTGTGGATTTTGAGGGGGCACGTGGCACAGTAGTTAGCACTTCTACCTGCGGGGCTGAGGACCCGGCCGTGGGTCACTGTCTGTGAGGAGTTTGCACATTCTCTCGTGTCTGCGTGGGTTTCACCCCCTCAACCCAAAAGACGTGCCGGTTAGGTGGATTGGCCATGCTAAATTGTCCTTTAATTGGGAAAAAAAATAATTGGCGACTCTAAAGTTAACAAAAAAATAGAACTGTGGGTTTGGAGTTACATGACCAGACCAGGCAAGCAGATTTCCTTCCCTAAATGGAATTAGTGAGTCAAGTGCATTGTTATGACAATCGACGATTATTTCAGGGTCATCACTAGACTTTTAATTCCAGATTTTTATATTGAATTCAAATTCCACCATTTCCGCCATGGTAGATTCGAATGCAGGTCCCAGATCATTACCCTGAATCTCTTGTTTACTAATCTCATGACAATACCATTGCGCCACCACCTCCTCCAATAGGTAACGTATCTCCAGCCTCTCCATGAAAAGTCGGGAGTATGATGGACTTGCCTGGGTGAGTACAGCTCCAACAACATCCAAGAAGCCCAATGCTATCCAGGACAAAGCAATTGATTGGCACTGCACCCACCATCGACACAATGGTGTGGGAGCTGGCTGTTCCCCTTGTGAATGGCAATGACCACATCTGCAGCAAGTGTTGGTTGCTGAAGAACTCCGGCTCAGAGTTGATGATCTGGAATCTGAGCTTCAAACACTGCGGCACATCCGGGAGGGGGAGAGTTACCTGGACACTGTTTCAGGAGGCAGTCACACCTGGGAGATTAAGTAATTCACATTCAGTAAGTGATCAGGGACTTCAGAGTGTGACTGTTAGTGAGGCAGGCAGGGGGAACCTGAGTTCAGGAGTGCAGGAGTCTCAGCCCTTGACCTTGTCCAACAGGTATGAGACTCTTTCTCCCTGTATGGATGAGGAAAAGGGCTCTGGACAGGATGAGCCAGCTGACCACGGTACCATGGTGCAGAAGGCCATTCAAGAGGGGGGAGTAAAAAGACAAGTAGATGTTATAGGGGATTCTATAATTAGGGGGACAGATAGTATCCTATGCAAGCCGGATCGGGAGTCTCGCATGGTGTGTTGCCTGCCCGGTGCCAGGGTGCGGGACATCTCTGACCGGCTTGAAAGGATATTGGAGCGGGAGGGGGAGGATCCAGTTGTTGTGGTCTACGTTGGGACTAACAACATAGGTAAAGCTAGGGTGGAGGACCTGTTCGGGGACTATCAAGCACTAGGAAGAAAATTGAAATAAAGGTCCTCAAGGGTCATAATCTCCGGATTACTGCCCGAGCCACGTGCCAATTGGCATAGGGACAAGAAAATTAGGGAAGTAAACACGTGGCTAAGGGATTGGTGTGGGAAAGAGGGATTCCACTTCATGGGACATTGGCATCAGTTTTGGAACCGGGGGGATCTGTACCGTTGGGACGGTCTCCACCTGAACCGATCTGGAACCAGTGTTCTAGCAAAGAGGATAAATAGGGTGGTCAGTAGGACTTTAAACTTCTGAGTTGGGGGAAGGGAAAGTGAAAGCAACAGGGAGCATGGAGTTAAATGGCAAGATATGCAGGAGGATAACATGTAGGCAGGTGGATTTAAGCTTGAGGCAGACTAGGAATTCAACAAAAAGGAAGGCTAACTTTGGACATCTTAGGACTTCCAATATCTGTAATGATAAGAAAGTTAGCATTAAGGCACTTTACCTGAATGCTCGTAGCATTTGTAACAAAGTAGACGAACTAATGGCACAGATCATCGTGAATGATTATGATGTGGTAGGCATCACAGAGACATGGCTGCAGGGGGTTCAGGACTGGCAGTTAAACATCCAAGGATATACAACCTATCGAAAAGACAGGGAGGTGGGCCGAGTGGGTGGGGTTGCCTTGTTAGTTAAGAACAAAATTAAATCTATGGCACTAAACGACATAGGGTCGGATGATGTGGAGTCTGTGTGGGTAGAATTGAGGAACCACAAAGGCAAAAAAACCATAATGGGAGTTATGTACAGACCTCCTAACAGTGGTCAGGACCAGGGGCGCAACATGTACCGGGAAATAGAAAAGGCATGTCAGAAAGGCAAGGTCACGGTGATCATGGGGGACTTCAATATGCAGGTGGATTGGGTAAATAACGTAGCCAGTGGATCCAAAGAAAAGGAATTCATGGAATGCTTACAAGATGGCTTTTTGGAACAGCTTGTCATGGAGCCCACAAGGGAGCAGGCTATTCTGGACCTAGTGCTATGTAATGAAACAGACTTTATAAATGATCTTAAAGTAAGGGAACACTTAGGAAGCAGTGATCATAATATGGTTGAGTTCAGTCTGCAGTTTGAAAGAGAGAAGGCAAAATCGGATGTAATGGTGTTACAGTTAAATAAAGGTAATTACGAGGGCATGAGAGAGGAACTGGCGAAAATCGACTGGAAGCAGACCCTAGTGGGGAAGACAGCAGAGCAAAAATGGCAGGAGTTTGTATGCATAATTGAGGACACTGTACAGAGGTTCATCCCCAAGAAAAGAAAGATTATCCGGGGAGGGATTAGACAGCCATGGCTGACAAAGGAGGTCAGGAAATGTATCAAAGAAAAAGAGAGATCCTATAAAGTGGCCAAAAGCACTGGGAAATCAGAAGATTGGGAAGGTTACAAAAACAAACAGAGGTTAACAAAGAGACAAATAAGGAAGGAGAGGATCAAATATGAAGGCAGGCTAGCCAGTAATATAAAAAAAGATAGTAAAAGTTTCTTTCAATACATAATAAACAAACGACAGGCCAAAGTAGACATTGGGCCAATTCAAACTGATTCCGGAAGGCTAGTGATGGGAGACGAGGAAATGGCTGGAGAACTTAATAAGTACTTTGCGTCTGTCTTCACAGTGGAAGACATGAGTAATATCCCAAAAATTATAGAGGGTCAGGGGGCTGAGTTGAGTATGGTTGCCATTACAAAAGAGATGGTGCTAAAAAAGCTAAAAGGTCTTAAAATTGACAAATCTCCTGGCCCCGATGGGCTACACCCTAGAGTTCTGAGGGAGGTGGCTGAAGAAATAGCGGAAGCGTTGGTTGAGATCTTTCAAAAATCACTGGAGTCAGGGAAAGTCCCGAACGATTGGAAGATCGCTGTTGTAACCCCCTTGTTCAAGAAAGGATCAAGACAAAAGATGGAAAATTATAGGCCAATTAGCCTAACCTCGGTTGTTGGTAAAATTCTAGAATCGATCGTTAAGGATGAGATTTCTAAATTCTTGGAAGAGCAGGGTCGGATTAGAACAAGTCAACATGGATTTAGTAAGGGGAGGTCGTGCCTGACGAACCTGTTAGAATTCTTTGAAGAGGTGACAAGTAGGTTAGACCAGGGAAACCCAATGGATGTGGTATATCTGGATTTCCAAAAGGCCTTTGATAAGGTGCCACACAGGAGGCTGCTGAGTAAGGTGAGGGCCCATGGTGTTCGAGGTGAGCTACTGGCATGGGTTGAGGATTGGCTGTCTGACAGAAGGCAGAGAGTTGGGATAAAAGGTTCTTTTTCGGAATGGCAGCCGGTGACCAGCGGTGTCCCACAGGGTTCAGTGTTGGGGCCGCAGCTGTTCACCATATATATTAATGATCTGGATGAAGGGACTGGGGGAATTCTAGCGAAATTTGCCGATGATACAAAGTTAGGTGGTCAGGCAGGTAGTGCTGAGGAAGTGGGGAGGCTGCAGAAGGATCTAGACAGTTTGGGAGAGTGGTGCAGGAAATGGCTGATGCAATTCAACGTGAGAAAATGTGAGGTCTTGCACTTTGGAAAAAAGAATCCAAGCATAGACTACTTTCTAAACGGTGAGAAAATTCATAATGCCAAAGTACAAAGGGATCTGGGAGAGCTAGTCGAGGATTCCCTAAAGGTAAACATGCAGGTTGAATCTGTGATTAAAAAGCGAATGCAATGTTGTCATTTATCTCAAGAGGGTTGGAATATAAAAGCAGCGATGTGCTACTGAGCCTTTATAAGGCTCTGGTTAGGCCCCATTTGGAGTACTGTGTCCAGTTTTTGGCCCCACATCCCAGGAAGGACATACTGGCACTGGAGCGTGTCCAGCGGAGATTCACACGGATGATCCCTGTAATGGCGGGTCTAACATAGGATGAACGGCTGAGGATCCTGGGATTGTATTCATTGGAGTTTAGAAGGTTAAGGGGAGATCTAATAGAAACTTACAAGATAATACATGGCTTAGAAAGGGTGGACGCAAAGAAACTGTTTCCGTTAGGCGAGGAGACGAGGACCCGTGGGCACAGCCTTAGAATTAGAGGGGGTAAATTCAGAACAGAAATGCGGAGACATTTCTTCAGCCAGAGAGTGGTGGGCCTGTGGAATTCATTGCCGTGGAGTGCAGTGGAGGCCGGGACGCTAAATGGCTTCAAGGCGGAGATAGATAAATTCTTGATGTCGTGAGGAATTAAGGGCTACGGGGAGAATGCTGGTAGGTGGCGTTGAAATGCCCATCAGCCATGATTGAATGGCGGAGTGGACTCGATGGGCCGAATGGCCTTACTTCCACTCCTATGTCTTATGGTCTTATGGTCTAAGGTGGCAAAAGTGTGTACGATTTTCAAGATGCAGTACAGTAACTCATCAAGCCTCCATCACCTGCCAGACCCTTGACCTCTACCACCTGGATATCAGATGCTGTGATATGAAGAGGCAAGAGTTCAGCTCCTTTTCCACCAACACACCTTTAATGGTTCAAACTCACTCTGCACAGAACTCTGCAGATCACCAGATCCAGAGGCCACCTGCAGCCCCTTTACATACCAGTGTCAATCATTGAACACTTAACATAAATGAGACAATCATTGAACACTTAACATAAATGAGACAACTAATTGCAATGTCTCTTAACCCATTACTTAACACTGGAAAGACAACGACAGCAGGTATATGGGAACACCACTACCTGGGAATTCTCCAAGCTACACAACATCCTGACTTGGAAATATACTGCTGTGCTTTGCTATCAGTGGGTCAATATCTTGGAACTCCATTCCTAACAACACTGTGGGTTTACCTACACCAGATTGACTGCAGTGGTTCATGATGATGGCTCACTGCCATCTTCTAAAGGACAATGAAGGATATGGCAACAAATGTAGGCCTTGCCAATGGCACCCACAGCCCATGGAATTATAGAAACATCTTCTCAGCAGATAGCCAATTCAACCTTTTCATAACCTTTTCATTACTTTAAAGGCCCCTATTAGACCACTCTCTCAACCAGCTGTCTTCTGGACAAAACAGCTGTGGTCTGCCCAGCCTTTTCTGATTGATGTAACATGTCCACTCTTGTATCATCCTTGCAAAATCTTCACTTTCACCAGTGTGTCTAAATCTACATTGTAACGTGCAAATCCAATCTTCAAGCCTGAAGATTGGGTGAGGTGGTGGGGCTACATTTTGGAAACTGCAGAATTTCTTGTTAAAGGGGGAAGGGTAAATGTTACTTTCAAGATTTCCTGAACAGTTAAACTTGCTCATGTTTCATGTTGAGGCTCGGTAGAGACATGCCATGCTGCAGGGAAAGGATTTTCACAACAGTCATTCCAATCTAATAATACTAATAATAATCACTTATTGTCACAAGTAAGGCTTCAATGAAATTACTGTGAAAAGCCCCTCCCAGTGTAACATCAGCAGAAATGCCAAGCAAACCTGAGTTGTTTGTCACTTCTAAGTCAAAATAACAAGGGCTAACACAAGGAAATGTGCAGCAAATCTATTTTGACACTTCTTGTAACTAGGTAGTGTCAACCTCGTGCTTGAGATGCTGAATTGAAGACCAGCCTCTCCTTGCAGATCCTGTGGTGCTAATTTAAGAAAGACAGAGGAGGGGGTTGGAGGATGGGTAATGTAAGGTGTTGAGGGGTGGCTTCCATGATATTCTGGCCAATTTTTATCCCTCAATCTAGCATTATTTAAAAAAAAAAGATATTCTGGTCATTTTGACGTTACTGATTGTGGGAGCTTGCCATTTTCCTGTTGGCTAATGTTATGTTCCAACAGTGTCTATGCTTTAATAGTTCTTCATTGTTTATAGAGGTGGATTGGTCAAGATAAAATTAGTGTCCAGGGATGTGCAGCTTAGGTGAGGTGACAGGATTAGGGCAGGGGTAGTGGGTGTTTGTTCAGTGGGTCAGTGCAGATGTGATCTGCAAATGTCCTCCTTCCGCACTGTAGGGGTTCTATGGTTCATTGGGACGTCCCAAAGATGCTATAGAAATGCACTTTGTTTCTTTCCCCTTTCTTTCATCATGCACTGAAGCAAGAGAGGGGGTTTGGGAAAACTCCCAGGGAAATTCTCTCCCTTTGCAATGAGCTATTTCAGCCCTTTTAATGGATAGAGTGCAATCAGCGTGTTAACTGTTCAATTATCTTCCAAGAGCTATCTGTTCTCACCATTCCATAGATAAAAGGCAAGAACTTACAGCACCTAACATTACACACAGGGACGTCAACTCCAGCAACGTAGCTGCTTCTATTTCAGTAGCACAGGCACAATAATTACAGACAATTTTGTTTGAGACTGGAACTCCCAGTGAGGAGGTTAAAGCGGAGGAACAGGAACTTACTGTTCCAAGGGCTCCCATACACATCTTCCCGCATCTACAGCAACAAAATGTTTAAACCTGAAGCCAGCGACAACATCCTGTGAAGGGTTAATGTTGACAACAGCAGTGACCGATAGCTGTTTCTATGCAGGACAGCTTGTCGGCATGGTAGTCCACCCCAGAACTTGAAGCAAAACCGTGAAATGTGAGGCGAGGCAATGCAACATCCAACCCATGTAAATTTACAACTCTCTCCTCCCACCCTGAGTTACTCAAATTAACCTGAGTCTTTGGACAGCAGACAAGGTCAGGTCAACTACGAGCTCACTGCCTACTTCTTGGTGTCCTATGTTTTAACACACATTAGGGGTGACACTTGTCTTTGGGTTAGCTGCCTCACAGTGCCGGGGACCCAGGTTCGATTCTGGCCTTGAGTGACTGTGTGGAGTTTGCATGTTCTCCCCGTGTCTGCATGATTTCCTCCGGTTTATAGATATAGATATAGAGAAATACAGCACAGAACAGGCCCTTCAGCCCACGATGTTGCGCCGAACTTTTGTCCTAGGTTAATCATAGAATTTTGGACAATTTTTCATGGCCAATCCACCCAACCTGCACATCTTTGGACTGTGGGAGGAAACCGGAGTACCTGGAGGAAACCCACGCAGTCACGGGGAGGATGTGCAGACTCCACACAGACAGTGACCCAAGTCGAAATCGAACTTGGGACCCTGGAGCTGTGAAGCAATTGTGCTATCCACAATGCTACCGTGCTGCCCTTAAGAAGTTAACCTACACTCCCTTATTCTACCCTAATCCATCTACCCTAATCCATGTACCTATCCAATAGCCGCTTGAAGGTCCATAAATTTTCCGACTCAACTACTACCACAGGCAGTGCATTCCATGCCCCCACTACTCTCTGGGTAAAGAATCTACCTCTGACATCCCCTCTATATCTTCCACCATTTATCTTAAATTTATGTCCCCTTGTAATGGTGTGTTCTACCCGGGGAAAAAGTCTCTGACTGTCTACTCTATCTATTCCCCTGATCATCTTATAAACCTCTATCAAGTCGCCCCTCATCCTTCTCCGTTCTAATGAGAAAAGGCCTAGCACCCTCAACCTTTCCTCGTATGACCTACTCTCCATTCCAGGCAACATCCTGGTAAATCTCCTTTGCACCTTTTCCAAAGCTTCTACATCCTTCCTAAAATGAGGTGACCAGAACTGCACACAGTACTCCAAATGTGGCCTCACCAAGGTTTTGTACAGCTGCATCATCACCTCACGGCTCTTAAATTCAATCCCTCTGCTAATGAACGCTAGCACACCATAGGCCTTCTTCACAGCTCTATCCACTTGAGTGGCAACTTTCAAAGAACTATGAACATAGACCCCAAGATCTCTCTGCTCCTCCACATTGCCAAGAACCCTACCATTAACCCTGTATTCCGCATTCAGATTTGTCCTACCAAAATGGACAACCTCACACTTGTCAGGGTTAAACTCCATCTGCCACTTCTCAGCCCAGCTCTGCATTCTATCTATGTCTCTTTGAAGCCAACAACAGCCCTCTTCACTATCCACAACTCCACCAATCTTCGTATCATCTGCAAATTTACTGACCCACCCTTCAACTCCCTCATCCAAGTCGTTAATGAAAATCACAAACAGCAGAGGACCCAGAACTGATCCCTGCGGTACGCCACTGATAACTGGGCTCCAGGCTGAATATTTGCCATCCACCACAACTCTCTGTCTTCTATCGGTTAGCCAGTTTGTTATCCAACTGGCCAAATTTCCCACTATCCCATGCCTCCTTACTTTCTGCATAAGCCTACCATGGGGAACCTTATCAAATGCCTTACTAAAATCCATGTACACTACATCCACTGCTTTACCTTCATCCACATGCTTGGTCACCTCCTCAAAGAATTCAATAAGACTTGTAAGGCAAGACCTACCCCTCACAAATCCGTGCTGACTATCCCTAATCAAGCAACGCCTTTCCAGATGCTCAGAAATCCTATCCCTCAGTACCCTTTCCATTACTTTGCCTACCACCGAAGTAAGACTAACTGGCCTGTAATTCCCAGGGTTATCCCTATTCCCTTTTTTGAACAGGGGCACGACATTCGCCACTCTCCAATCCTCTGGTACCACACCTGTTGACAGTGAGGACGAAAAGATCATTGCCAACGGCTCTGCAATTTCATTTCTTGCTTCCCATAGAATCCTTGGATATATCCCGTCAGGCCCGGGGGACTTGTCTATCCTCAAGTTTTTCAAAACGCGCAACACATCTTCCTTCCTGACAATTATCTCCTCAAGCTTATCAGTCTGCTTCACGCTGTCCTCTCCAACAATATGGCCCCTCTCGTTTGTAAATACTGAAGAAAAATACTTGTTCAAGACCTCTGCTATCTCTTCAGACTCAATACACAATCTCTCGCTACTGTCCTTAATCGGACCTACCCTCGCTCTAGTCATTCTCATATTTCTCACATATGCGTAAAAGGTCTTGGGGTTTTCCTTGATCCTACCCGCCAAAGATTTTTCATGCCCTCTCTTAGCTCTCCTAATCCCTTTCTTCAGTTCCCTCCTGGCTATCTTGTATCCCTCCAGCGCCCTGTCTGAACCTTGTTTCTTCAGCCTTACATAAGTCTCCTTCCTCTTAACAAGACATTCAACCTCTCTTGTCAACCATGGTTCCCTCACTCGACCATCTCTTCCCTGCCTGACAGGGACATACATATCAAAGACACGCAGTACCTGTTCCTTGAACAAGTTCCACATTTCACTTGTGTCCTTCCCTGACAGCCTATGTTCCCAACTTCTGCACTTCAATTCTTGTCTGACAGCATTGTATTTACCCTTCCCCCAATTGTAAACCTTGCCCTGTTGCTCGCACCTATCCCTCTCCATTACTAAAGTGAAAGTCACAGAATTGTGGTCACTACCTCCAAAATGCTCCCCCACTAACAAATCTATCACCTTCCCTGGTTCATTACCAAGTACTAAATCCAATATGGCCTCCCCTCTGGTCGGACAATCTACATACTGTGTTAGAAAAGCTTCCTGGACACACTGCACAAACACTACCCCATCCAAACTATTTGATCTAAAGAGTTTCCACTCAATGTTTGGGAAGTTGAAGTCGCCCATGACTACTACCCTGTGACTTCTGCACCTTTCCAAAATCTGTTTCCCAATCTGTTCCTCCACATCTCTGCTGCTATTGGGGGGCCTATAGAAAACTCCCAACACGGTGACTGCTCCTTTCCTATTTCTAACTTCAACCCATATTACCTCAGTAGGCAGATCCCCCTCGAACTGCCTTTCTGCAGCTGTTATACTATCTCTAATTAACAATGCCACCCCCCCACCTCTTTTACCATCCTCCCTAATCTTGTTGAAACATCTATAACCAGGGACCTCCAACAACCATTTCTGCCCCTCTTCTATCCAAGTTTCTGTGATGGCCACCACATCGTAGTCCCAAGTACAGATCCATGCCTTAAGTTCACCCACCTTATTCCTGATGCTTCTTGCATTAAAGTATACACACTTCAACACATCTCCTTGCCTGCAAGTACTCTCCTTTGTCATTGTTACCTTCCCCACTGCATCACTATGTGCTTTGGCGTCCTGACTATCGTCTACCTTAGTTGCTGGACTACAGATCCGGTTCCCATTCCCCTGCCAAATTAGTTTAAACCGTCCCGAAGAGTACTAGAAAACCTCCCCCCCAGGATATTGGTGCCCCTCTGGTTCAGATGCAACCCGTCCTGCTTGTACAGGTCCCACCTTCCCCAGAATGCACTCCAATTATCCAAATACCTGAAGCCCTCCCTCCTACACCATTCCTGCAGCCACGTGTTCAACTGCACTCTCTCCCTATTCCTAGCCTCGCTATCACGTGGCACTGGCAACAAACCAGAGATGACAACTCTGTCTGTCCTGGCCTTTAACTTCCAGCCTAACTCCCTAAACTTGTTTATTACCTCCACACCCTTTTTCCTACCTACATCGTTGGTACCAATGTGCACCACGACTTCTGGCTGCTCACCCTCCCCCTTCAGGATCCTGAAGACACGATCAGAGACATCCCTGGCCCTGGCACCCGGGAGGCAACATACCTTTCGGGAGTCTCGCTCGCGACCACAGAATCTCCTATCTATTCCCCTAACCATTGAATCTCCTATTACTATTGCTTTTCTATGCTCCCCCCTTCCCTTCTGAGCCCCAGAGCCAGACTCAGTGGCAGAGACCTGGCCGCTGGGGCATTCCCCCGGTAGGTCATCCCCCCCAACAGCATCCAAAACGGTATACTTGTTTTGAAGGGGAACGGCCACGAGGGATCCCTGCACTGTCTGCCTGTTAGTTTTCTTTCCCCTCTGTGGTTTCCACCCACAGTCCAAAGATGTGTGGGTTAGGAGCATGGCCATGATTAGTGCGCGAGGTATGGTGATAGGGCGTGGGAGTGGGCCGAGGTCGAATGCTCTTTTGGAAGGTCGGTGCCGACTCAATGGGTTGAATGGCCTCATTCTGCGCTGTGGGGATTCCATTGGTAAATTCTGTGCAAAATGGGCTTCTGATTCAATCACCAGAACCTACATGACAATGCACATATCGCAAATGGGGTTTTTTAAACTAAACGCCCCATTGGAAAACTGATGGTATTGGGCACAATGTTCATTCCTCTCTCCCTTACTGTACATTGCATAGAGTGTAAGACGAATATTTCGCCTGATCCCGTGGGATTCCTGTTTGGTGAGTTTGATTAAAATGACCTCTGGTGTATCTGCTGACTTTCTGTCAATGGTGATAATAATGTCCCTTACACTGTGAGAAATTACAGATCACATAGCACACAGTTACATTTACAATCTACATTCCATAAAATGCTGATCATTTTCCAGATCTAATGTCGCTTGGTGATAAAACTGTGAAAGCATAGAATCCCGAAGAGAGGTAGATCAGGATGCTCTGGGACGTGATGTCCAAGAACATCAACGATGAGTTATCACTTGTGGTTTTGTTGACTTTTGCCAGCTCTCAACAGCTAATTTTGCATGTACAGTAACTCTCTGTTCCTGCTACACTGTACATAAGTCAATTTTCAGTTGAATTACCTGCTGTGATACACTCTGCCGCTTCTATTTTCAACAATGTACTTTCACAAACTTCCAACTCTTTAACACACTTTCTCAGCTTTTTGAAGATCCTCGTCGGCCTCCAGCCAGTCTTCAAAAGCTCTTTGCAACTTTCTAAAAACCTGATGATTAGGACGGGTAAGATCTGACCCAGATATCTTGCATGATAAGGAATTCTAATGTAGTGACAGGTCAGTTAAGGTGACCGATGCACTTCAATGCTTCCAAATGTGTCTTTTGACATGATCTTGTAATGGTCAGATTATAATTAGTTCCATTCCCACAACTATTCCTTTCTTTTGCCCATCACAATAAGCGTAAAGGTTCCCCTTCGAGATCTCATTAATACCACTGTCTCCGACCACTTGTCTTTGTTCCTCACTTTTGGCCAAAGCTCACCTCACGCTGGCACAAAGGAAGTAATTAGGAATGATGGCTCAGTAATTGGATCAAACCCGAATCATGGTGTGTGTGCCTAATGAGGGCGGAAGCAGGCCAACAGCAAACTCAGTCTGCCGGCCTCCTTTGGTTCTTGCCAGTGAGTCGTGGGCGTGCGCTGTGACTCCTGTGGTTGTTTGATGGTTGTAGAGTATGTGTGTGGGGGTGGGGGGGTGAATTTGTTGAAGTTTTAAAAAAATATAAATTCAGAGTACCCAATTTGTTTGTTCCAATTAAGGGGTAATTTAGCATGGCCAATCCACCTATCCTGCACATCTTTTGGGTTGGGGGGGGCGAAATCCACGCAGATACAGGGAGAATGTGCAAACTTCACACGGACAGTGACCCAGGGCTGGGATTCGAACCCAGGTCCTCAGTGCCGTAGGCAGCAACGCTAGCCACTATGCCACCGTGCTGCCCTGAATTTGTTGAAGTTGAGCAAAGTGTGGGAGGGCGATGGTGGGGTGATAGTCACATGGGGAGGGTTTACGTGGGGTTAATAATCACATGGGGGGAGGGAGGTGGTATGTGTCAATTGCATGGGGGAGGGAGGATGGTGGGGCTAAGAACTGCGTGGGGGAGAGGGTGGTGGTGAGTGAGACTGAAAGCTTCCCACAGATTTAATGTGAAACTGGAAAAAGCAATTAAAAATAAAACTTTAGGCATAACATTTGTAAAAACACATTCCAAAGCAATTCATTTGACATAAATTGCAAAAGAATTCAGTTTCTTTCAATTCAGTAAGCGAGCTGCCTCACTACACATGCAATCACAGCTTATATCTACATTATACATTTCATGTCAAATGTGTTTGACATGGGTTCCAACCCCTCGGTACACCATGGTGGTGGAGGTTGGACTATGGCCTTTCCCATTTTCTCTATGCTATGCCCCAAGCTTCAGTATGTCCTTCCAGCAATTAGTCCTGGGGTTTGGAATATGGCAGTCTGCAACTTCAGCCCTGACAGCTCTTTGCACTGGAAGACCAATAAGTCGTATCTTGCAGATTAAAAATTGTCGTTCGCCAAGTCGGTGACCCTCCAACAGCAGTTGATGTTTGTTTTCATGTGTGTTCCTGGAAGTCCATGCAGCACAGAGCCTTGTGTTAAGGAGATGCTCAAGATGATCCTCAATGAAAGTTCATTGGATGCTGAAAAGATATTCTCCAGACCAGAACTCGGGGACACAATTCAAAAATAGGTGCGACTCCCATTTAAGATGGAGGTGAGGTGATTTTTATTCTCTTGGAGGGTTGTGTGTCTGTGGAACTCTCTTTCCCAGAGTGAGGCGGAGGCAAGGTCAATGAATATTTTTCAGACAGTGGTAGATAGATTCTTGATGAGTAAGGGAGTCAAAGGTTATCCGGAGTAGGTGAGAACAAAGAACAAAGAAAAGACGTTTCGGCCCTCCACGCCTGCGCCAACAATGCTCCCCGTTTAACCTAAAACCTTCCACACGTCCGGGACCGCATCCCTCTATTCCCATCCTATTCATGTATTTGTCAAGACACCCCTTAAACGTCACTTTCATACTGCTTCCACCACCTCCTCCAGCAGTGAGTTCAGGCACCCACTATCCTCTGTATAAAAACTTCCATCGCACATCTCCTCTAAACTTTGCCCCTTGTATCTTAAACCTATGTCCCCCTAATAATTGATTCTTCCACCCTGGGAAAAAGCTTCTGACTAACCACTCTGCCCATGCCCCTCATAATTTTGTAGACTTCTATCAGATTGCCCCTCAACCTCCGTTGTTCCAGTGAGAACAAACCAAGTTTATCCAACCTCTCCTCATAGCTAATGCCCTCCATACCAGGCAACATGCTGGTAAACCTCTTCTCTACCCTCTCCAAAACCTCCACATACATCTGGAATTTGGCAACCAGAATTGAGCACTATCTGATAAGTGTGGCCTAACTAAGGTTCCATAAAGCTGCAACATGACTTGCCAATTTTTATACTCAATGCCCCGGCTGATGAAGGTAAGCATGCCGTATGCCTTCTTGACTACCTTTTCTTCCTGCTTTGCCACTTACAACGACCTGTTAACCTGCACACCGAGATCCCTCTGCCTGTCAATATTCTTAAGGGTTCTGTATACTTCAGATGTCTATAAAACCTTCCAAAATGCATTACCTCACATTTCCATCTAAGCCTCCCTCACTATTTTGGGGTAGATCCCATTAGACCCTGCAAACATATCTATCTTTCAAGACGCCCAACACCTCCTCCTTTTTGATCTCAACATGACCAAAACTATCCACACACCCTTCCCCAGACTCATCATCCACCAAGTCCTTCTCTTTGTTGAATACTGATGCAAAATACCTCACCCACTGCCTCTGGCTCCACACGTAGATTCCCTCCCTTACCCTTGTGTAGGCCAACCCTTTCTCCCGCTACCCTCTTTCTCTTTATGCACATAAAAAAAGCCTTAGGCTTTTCCTTAATTTTCCTCCTTACCTTTTCCTTGAGAAAGTGCTGTTAAGGCGACACTCAGATCAGCCATGATCTTATTGAATGATGAGGCAGGCTCAAGGGGCCAAAAGGCCTACCTCTGCTCCTAACTTGTATGTGTGTATGTTCAACTCTTTCCAGGAAATTGGGAAAAGCTACTCATGGTGCTTCTGTCTCCGCAAAATGACAAGGAAAAATGTTTATCTTATTTTCCAAGTGGCAATCTCCAGCAGCCCCTAGAGGACCATTCATTTTGCTGCTGAGAGTCTGCAGAAACTGATCACAGCACGCACTGTGCATACACAGAGCAATCACAATCAAGTTTGGTAAAGGATAGTTCAAGGCATTTGGATCTTTATTTACGAATGGCTCAATGCCTGTAGCAGGGGTGTGTATGTGTGTGTGTGGCCGAGATGTCTGAGGAGCAGGTCAAACCAATATAATTGGGCCAATCAGTGTGTACCCTCTCCTACGCTTCTTATGGCAGTGAAATGGGAGAAATCCAATATCAAGACCATTGAATATTACCAACATGTGCCAATGCATTCAATGTCTCAGAGCAATCCTGCAATTAAGAGTTAGCTATTAGCTAAAAATATTCCAGAATGCTTACTAGATTGCTTCATGAAGATTCATGATGTGAGCATTGAAGCTAACTACAAATATCGAGGTGTCAAATAGATGATAAGTTGATTTAGAGGGAACGCTGTAGCCAAGGGACATTAAATCTGCTTGAGTAGCTGCTTCAATCATCTATACAGCTATAGCTCATGGATGTCTCACCTAGTACCATTGTCTTAGGTAAGTATACTCTTTAATGGTGCAGAGACTATTAAACCAGGACAGGAAGGGTATTTGATGAGCAGGTTTTCTTGCCGAACTAGTATCATACACAAGTTCAATATTACTACAAGCTCTTACTAATAAGACAATAAAATATAGGAGCAGAATTAGGCGCTTTGGCCCATTAATTCAATCATGGCTGATATGATTCTCATCCCGTCTCCTGCCTTCTCCCAAACCCCTTGATCCCATTACTCAACAAGAATTAATTTATCTATGTCTTGAAGACACTCAGTGATTTGGCCTCCACAGCGCAGACTTTTGCGGCAGAGTTCCACAAATTCACCACCCTCTGGCTGAAGAAATTCCTCACCATCTCAGTTTTAAAGGATCGTCCCTTCGGTCTGAGGTTGTGGCCTTGGGTTCTAGTTTTTCCTACCAGTGGAAACAGCCTCTCCATGTCCACTCTATCTGGGCCTCTCAGTATCTTTTAACTTTTAATAAGGTCCCCCCTCATCCTTCTAAACTCCAACAAGTACAGACCCAGAGTCTCCAACCGTTCCTCATACGACAAGCTCTTCATTCCAGGGATCATTCTTGTGATCCTCCTTTGGATCTTTTCCAAGCCCGTATGCCTTATTAAGTGCTTTCCCAACCTGTTCTGCCACGTTCAATGACTTTTATACATATATACACCAAGATCCCTCTGCACCCCATTTCGAATAACACCCTTCATTTTGTATTGTGTCTCCATGCACTTGATTACCATCTGCCTCCCTTTCTCAGCTGATGAATTAGTACTCCTCTAAGTTGAACATCATTTGCATGAAGCACTGAAGGCAACAAGGGAAGGTCAGCTAGCATGGCTCGGAAGCACCAATACTGACTGAACTGGGATAGCTCTGAGGACCTTAGCTGTCAGATTCGGCCTGTGGCAGACAATGACAGATCGAATACACAAGAAAAACAAGATTTGAGCTTGTTCTTGCCAATCTACCTGCTGCAGATGCATGTATCCACGATAGGAATGACCACTGTCAGGCGACAGTTCTGTCGTTGAGCAGGTGGCTCATCTCAACGTGTTGTGTGGCACTACCACCATGCTAAATAGGACAGATTCAGAACACATGTAGCAGCTCAAAATTGATTATCCATGGGCCATCTGTAGCAGGACGACTTGAAATATCTCACACCTGAATATTGGCAAACAAAGGAAGCAACCCTGGAGGAAGAGTGAAGGAACATGTCAAGAGCTACACCTAAAAAAATAAGGTGTCAACCTGTTGAAGCTACAACACAAATAATGCATACTAAATAATGGAAGCATCGGGCTACATGCAGAGCTAGGTGATCCCGCAACCACCAGATCAAAGCAAAGTTTTACATTCCTGCCGCATCCAGTCATGAATGATGATGGACAACTTACAACTTATCAGAGGAAGTGGCTCCACAAATGTTCCGTTCCTCAATGATGGAGGAGACCAGTGCAAAAGTCAAGATTTTTTATACAGAGTGTGGTGAGTGACTAGAACGCGTTGCCATGGGAGGTTGTGGAAACAAATACATTAACGGCATTCAAAAGGCATCTCGATAAATACATGGGTAGGATGGGTATACGGCACAAGACACGGCTGAGTGTTTTGGCCAAGTTTGGAATCATGACCGGGACAGGCTTGGAGGGCTGAAGGGCCTGTTCCTGTGCTGTATTGTTCTTTGTTCGTTGTTGAAGTATTTCAGCCTTTTTCAACCAAAAGTGAAAGATCCAGATCGCCCTCCTACTTTGGTCCTCAGCATCAAAGATGCCAGTCTTCAGCCAACATGATTCGCTCCGTGGGATATCAAGAAACAGTTGAAGAACTGGATACTGAAAAGGCTGTGGGCCTGGACAAAATCTGAGCTACTGGAGACTGGTGCCCCAGGACTAGCTGTACCTCCAACCAAGTTGTCGGGGTGGAGGTGCACATTGAGTGTCAGCTGTGATTCAGTTGATAGCACTGTCACATCTGAGTCACAAGGTGCTGGGTTCAAGTCCAACTCCAGGGCTCGAGGAAAATAAAGGCTAACACTGATGGGGAGCTGCACTTTCAAGGGATATGACATTAAACCAAGACTCCGTCTGCCTGCTCGGGTGCATGTAAAAGACTGCACGGCACTATTTTAAAAAAGGAAGTGGGAAGGTTAAAATCACCATGATGTTCTGCTGGTCGACGAAGTTTTTCAACATTCCATTCCTTTGTTTAATGATTGAATGCTGCCTTTGGTAAGACAGCTCAGTTTCGTTGAGCTTCACTCAGGGCTATTTTCACGAAACCCATGTACTCTCGAAATTGGATCCGCGATCAAATTGTCCACTTATTTACCCAACTTATTCTGTAATTTCCGAGTGGAACACTCAAACATAATGGCTGTAAATTCGCAGAAAAGTGAAGAATATTTAGAAAGGTTTATAATTGGTGCTCCGCGAAAATAGTAAACTGACTCTGTTGTTATCCCGTCCTCCCAGTTTTAAAGATTTGTGCAACCAAGACCTTCAATTATTTCAATGTTTTACCACGGAGCATGTACGCTCTCTCCTTACCCAGTCTTTGGTAATTCAGCATTGTCAACCATTAAAATTATCCCTGCACTCTTTTATATGTAATTTAACTGAATTATGGTAAGGAGAGCACTTTAATTAACATCCAGGCTTAGTGCTGACAAGAAAAGGGAGAGTTCAGATGTAATATAAATAACACCAAAATACCTCTAATAGATATAATTGCTGGTGTGATCTTGCAGTGATGACAGACCATTATAACAACTACAGTGAAATCACATGTACTATTTGCTTTAGACTCTCCACCTGCAATCTCGGTTCATGAGCAGACTTATTGACTTGAACAGAGGGTGCTGGAAGGGCACGAAGTTGACCATGAAGGAACTTTGGTTTTTGCCCCTCGTGCCATTGTTTTCTTGGAAGATGAGTTTAGTGTTATGGGCCAGGGTTTACAGAACTGCAAAGTGTACCATGGAGTTCATCTGACCCACAACCTTTAATAAATTGTGGTATGGGGAGCACACGGTCCTACTTTACAGGTGTGGTGCATCAGAGAGTTAAGGTACTTTTAAATTAAAACAATGTTTATTTATGAAACCAGTTAACTCTTTATAAACCCACAGTAAACATCTTAACAAATATCAACACCAATCATCCCCACAGATACTATATTCTATCAGTAACCCTTAATCTTTCCTTGCAACATCCATAAGACAAAAGACCCTTTTTAACAGAGATCAGGTTTAAATTCTCTACTGAGAGCAGTTATCACTTTGAAATCACCCAAATGATCTGGAGACAGTCTTTAGATTGCAGAGAGATCCTTATAGAATTTACAGTGCAGAAAGAGGCCATTCGGCCCTTCGAGTCTGCACTGGCTCTTGGAAAGAGCACCCTACCCAAGGTCAACACCTCCACCCTATCCCATAACCCAGTAATCCCCCAACACTAAGGGCAATTTTGGACATTAAGGGCAATTTATCATGGCCAATCCACCAAACCTGCACATCTTTGGACTGTGGGAGGAAACCGGAGCCCCGGAGGAAACCCACACACACACGGGGAGGATGTGCAGACTCCGCACAGACAGTGACCCAAGCCGGAATTGAACCTGGGACCTGGAGCTGCGAAGCAATTGTGCTATCCACAATGCTATCGTGCTGCCCTTATACAACTGTTTGCTTTTCCTGCAGCTATCCAGCTCTCAAAACAAAACTAAAAACACCCCTGTAGCTGCCTGTTTAAAAATGAAAGTGAAAGACAGGCAGCCCAGCTCCACCCACACTCTGACATCAGTGCAGCTATTCGATAAAAATCCATTTCTTAAAGGTACATCCACTTCAGCTATTTAATAAACACCCAGTTCTTAAAGGTTCTCTCACATGACAATAGTTAGGAGCTGCTTGAGAATCCTCTGACTCTGAATGGAATTGCCAAAGGGTCTATGGTAGTGTCTCTGTTCCTGGTGGTGGTGGTGGCTGCACTGTACAGAATGAAGAAACCCAGGTGGCTGCCTCTTCCCAAGGTCATGAGATTAAGCTGTAGATCTGGAGCAGAAATAAACAAAAAATATGAAAATAAAACTCAGCAGGTCTGGCAGCATCTGCAAGGAGGCAAGGCAGAGTTAACGTTTTGAGTCCTTTTGGCTTTTCGGCAGTTCTTCCTGCTGAAGAGCAAAAAGGAAACTCAACATTAACTCTGGGATTTACTGGTCAAAAAACAGAGTCCCGTTTCCGGGAATGACCCCGCTATCAAATGGGGCGGTTTTTTTTGGCCTGGGTGAGGAATACATTTACCTCACTTCTTGTACTGATGATCCCTGTCACAGGCAACCTGTCACCTGGGCAACCTGACACTGCAAGGCTAGCATGCTGGCAGTGCCACTCCCAGCCCGGTAGTGCTACTGCCCCCAGAGTGTCACTACCAGGGTGCTCGGGTGGAACTGCCACGGTCCCCTAGTGGCATGCCAAGGTGCCAGGCTGGCACTGCCAAGGTGCCAGAGTGGCAGAAGGAGTGCCAAGGCACCATCCTTCCCAGAGCCAGACCACCTGGGATCCCTGATGGCCTGTGAGACCCCCCCCCCTCCTCCAGGTGATGGTATGTTTCGTCTAGTGCTAAATAGAGCCGTGGCGAGCTCCCGCAGGTGCAGGCATTCGTTGACAAGCTTCGGGCGAATCTAGCGGCAGCATATTTAAATGAACCTAATGGTTCAATTAACAAATCTGGATCTTGGCCAGCGAAGACAAGATCTAGATCGTGACACCTCTTGAGATTGTGGTACATCCCGCAAAATGTTCCAAGCATTGCAATTCACACGAGAAGCCTCTTGCGAGATTCAACGGCCTCACCATGTCACTGAGTCAGGGGCAACGAGGCTGTCCGACAATAATCTTTATTGTCACAAGTAGGCTTACATTAACATTGCAATGAAGTTACTGTGGAAAGCCCGGAGTCGCCACATTCCAACGCCTGTTTGGGTACGCAGAGGGAGAATTCAAACTGTCGAATTCACCGAACAAGCACATCTTTCGGGAGGAACCCCATGCAGACACAGGGAGAACATACAAATTCCACACAGACAGTGACCCAAGCAGAGAATCGAACCCGGGGCCCTGGAGCTGTGAAGCAACAGTGCTAACCACTGTGCTACCATGCCGCCCATTTGCTACCATAGCCCCTTAGTTTCTCTCTCCTTACAGATGCTGCCAGACCTGCTGAGCTTTTCCAACATCTTCTCATCATTTAACCAGGGGCTGGTTTAGCTCACTCGGCTAAATCGCTGGCTTTTAAAGCAGGCCAGCAGCACGGTTCGATTCCCGTACCAGCCTCCCCGGACAGGCGCCGGAATGTGGCGACTAGGGGCTTTTCACAGTAACTTCGTTGAAGCCTACTCGTGACAATAAGCGATTTTCATTTCATTTCATTTCAGATTCCAGCATCTGCAGTGTTTTGCCTATCTTAACTGAGACATGTTGGTTTTATGACGTTCCCACATTGGCCATTGATGGTGTCCAGTTGAAGTTAGATGAAGTGTTAAGCTCTGATGGTAACTCTATAATATGGACCAGAAAGCAAGTCTTTACTTCTTTGATTCCAAGTTTATTGTATTCAGTAATCAATTCTCCAAAACCTGTATCCTCTTCAAATATTGGTGCAATTAAAACTGCAATTCTAACTTAAGTGCTAGGGAATATTAACTCTTTCCTCACACTAACAAACATCAATAATGCTATAAAACTGGTCAGAAAATCATCGCATTATACCAACACAGCAGAAGGTCTTGCAGCATAGTCGTAGCAGCCCTCACTCTGAGTAAAATCTGTGGGTTTATAGAAGCCCGATAATGCAGAAGGAGGCCATTTTGGCCCATCGAGTCTGCTTCAAAAGAGCACCTACCTAGGCCCAATCCCCCACCCTAATCCTGAAATTAATAAAGGGGCAATTTAGCATGGCCAAGCTACCTAACATGCACATCTTTGGACTGTGGGAGGAAACTAGAGCACCCAGAGGAAACCCACACAGACAAAAGGAGAAAGTACAAACTCCACACGGTTACTTGAGGTCGGAATGGAGCCCAGGTCCCTGGCACTGTGAGGTAGCAGTGCCAACCACTGTGCAAACGTGCCATCCCACTTCAGAACTTGTTGGCCACAGAAGATGTGTTAATTATAGGCTTGGGTCACTGTCTGTGCAGGAAGTCTGCACGTTCTCCCTGTGCCTGCCTGGGTTTCCTCCGGGTGCTCTGGTTTCCTCCCACAAGTTCTGAGGGACGTGCTTGTTAGGTGAATCAGACATTCTGAATTCTCCCTCAGTGTACCCGAACAGGCATCGTAGTGTGGCGACTGGGGGGTGTTCACAGCGACTTAATTGCAGTGTTAATGTAAGCCTACTTGTAACACTAATAAAGATTATTATTATATGCCCAGGACAAGTGATAGGAATGGGAGATCACTGCAGGAGGCAATGGAAAACCACTGCAGTACTTTAATTTACCAAGCATAATCATGGAACAATCCAATGGAAATCCTTGATCGCCAACACCCTCATAGGGAATGGTACATGATGGAGAAAGAGCAGGCAGCTGACACAGCAGGGAACGTTAATATACAAAGGCTGTCTTACAAAACCTCGAAAATCTACCAAGTTCACAAATAATTCATGAACTGAAATATACAGAAATGGAGAACATGCAGAAAAGATTTAAAAGGAAGGTACTCGAAGTGAGTAATTACAGCTATTGGGTGAAATTAAACAGATTGGAGTTTTTTTTGGAAGACTTAATGGTAACATTGGTACTTAATTATGAACAGGTTGAACAGGGTAGATGTGGAGAGAGTGTTTCTGCCGTTAGGGAAATCAAGAATCAGGGGCTATAAACACAAAGTGGTTACTAATCAATCTAGTAAGGAAATAAAAAAGAATGGCTTTATTCAGAATGTTAGAATGTGATAATAGCAGATGCTAGAAATATGAAATAAAAACAGAAAATTCTGGATAAACTCAGCAGGTCTGGCAACATCTGTGGATGGAGAGAAACAGAGTTAAAGTTTTGAGTCCATTTGACTCTTCCAGCTCTTCTACTGTGAGCAAATGACCAGAAGACACAGGAGCAGAATTAGGCCACTTGACCTAATTCTGCTCCGCCATTCAATCATGGCTGAAATTTTCTCATCCCCATTTCTCCTGCCTTTTCCCCATAACCCCTGATCCCCTTTGATCCCGTACCAGCCTCCCCGGACAGGTGCCGGAATGTGGCGACTAGGGGCTTTTCACAGTAACTTCATTGAAGCCTACTCGAGACAATAAGCGATTTTCATTTCATTTCATTTCATCAGTTTAGTATCAACATGTGGATGAGGAAAGGAAGATGGTGTCCTAGCCTGCAGCCCCCTCAAATGCTCACATGGATTGAAACCATTCTGCCATGATGTAAAGTGGTAACTGAGCAGGGCGAGCTCAAAGGTTTTATATTTTCTGATGAGATCTTTGAAGGTACGTATCCCTCTTTCAGCTTCACGGTTGATTTGAGGCTGCTTCAGTGAACTTATCATGTGGCCATATCCAGACAATGCTACAAAGGATTGGAAACGCTCATTGATGAATTGTGTCCCAATGTCAGGAAAAACAATGTCCGAAATGCCATGTGTAGAAGACATAACCTTCAGAGAGTTTATAGCAGCTTCAGAGGTGAAGCCAGTGGGAATAATAAACCACAGTGATGAGAAATAGGTTCCTTTTCAGTTCAAGTAGATGCATACCAAGGCCATGGCAGTGATGGGAAATAGGAGGGCAGAAGTGGCTCTTTACGTTCCTGTCCGTGGATGGTACAGGTGACACAGTTGGAGACCACAACCGGAATTTTCCAGCTGTTCGTGCTGATGGAACCATCTGGTCCTGCCAATGTCGCACTCCTGCCACATTTTTCCCAGAGGCACGGGGTGCATTCAGCATGAAACCCAGTTGACCCTGGCCACTGGTGGGCGGCCTCTGTCTCCACAAAACATATGCGGGGTTATGCAGAAAATCCTGCCCCATGTCTTCAGTACAGCATGAGTCACCTGGCCACCAATGTGTCCCAGTTAAAAACTTGGTCACACCAACATGTCCCAGTGAATTTCCTGGAGGACTTCCGGTTGGAGACACCAATCGCTCATTATATACCAGGGAGTTCATCCATGATACTAAGGTGGCAATGTTTTTCAAAGTATTGCCTCAGGACGAGGTTACTGGAAACATACTGTTGCCTTACATGAAGCAGTATGTGTGAATCTACATACATTCCTCATCTCGCTTTTGAGCCTGTCTCAGTTCTTGTAAATTTCACTGTTTCATTCAGTGAAAATTTTATCTTCTTGTTGTTGACTTCACCTACTTTAAAGATTAGGTTCAGACATACGCTGGCTTTTCTGCTCAACAAATCGTATTCCTGGGGCTGGATTTTCCATTTGGGAGACTGTGTGCTGACGCATTGCTGGTAGTGTTTTACGCCCGAAAAAATGGCGCAAAACCTCCACCGATCCTCCGTCTGGCAGGGTGCTAGCAGGCACGCAGCGTAGAGCCCTCGGCTTTAGTTGCGGATACGGACGAAGAATTGCCGGTTCCATGGCCGTGCATGCGCAAGGCGGTGCGGACCCGGCCTTTGACCAGGCTCACCACCCCCAGACCACCCCCCCCACCAGCGCCCCCAGCCACAGCCAAAGCCCCCCCCCTGCCCGCGGAATGGGTCCCACCCGACTGTGACGGCTCTGGCACAGCCCGCAGCCGCCATGCCGGGTTCCCATAAAAAAAGGACATGTGTCCCACGCCATTGGGAAATCAGCCCATCCTGAGGCCGTCCTGACGGCGTGCAGCATACTCACAGAGTACGCAACTTTGGAGGGGGTGGAGCATCGCAAAAGCAGCGCACCCCCCCCCCCCCCCCGATTTCGCCGCCAACAGGAATTCTCCAGCCAATCGCCTTACGCGAAAACCCCGCCCCTGGTTCTGAATGACAGAGTGTATCAGAAACTTTCCTATCTTTGTATTTTACTGTTGATCGAGTTGACCTTTAAAATTTAGCTTGATTTCTACTGGACCTTGGGGTAGGATTGATAAAGGTTGCAGAGTAACTTTTTGCAGCCATTCAACTCTGTCAGATAAAACTGACACCCCAACTTCTGTATGCAATTTAGATGCTGTATGATGTCCATTGACATCAATGTTAGTGCTCCAGCTCATGTTTTTGTTTATTTGCCTTAGAAAGGTGATCTGGATGTCTGGTTCCTGTATTTCTGTGGAGGGTTTCTTTGAAAAGACTTTTTGCTTTACAAAAAACAATTTTTTTGAATGAGATACTGTTTTAACATTGCCAACCTTGCCACAGCCATGTCAATGTGTGGTTCAAATGGTACATTTTTTTGCCTGGTTACCATCTTCCCATCAAATTGGGAACATCAGAAAGTGGTGGTTCAGGCCCTGTCGGCACACTTCCCAATTTGCTGCCACAATACACTTTCAGTTTGCCACCTGTGGAAGGGAAATTAATGAGTTGCCAACTTAGAAGCATGCTGGGAAATGCTGGACTAGCACTGCTTTTGAATGAAAATAAGTAGGTCAGGTAACATAAACAAAATACGGCTTAATATTTTGGTCTCGGTCTTATTATGAAAACACATTGTCCTCCGAAAGATAACAAAATGTGTACTCAAGTTGTTTTTAGCCAAGGGCAAGAACATACGTACTCCGCATTTCATCTTATGCACTTTCCAAGGTCCATTTAATATAAACATGGCTGTTTATTTCAAGCTGTTATTTCAGACTGAAGATATGTTTCCTTCAATCCAGTCTCAGAGTGCGGTGCCCTGGCTATGCAGCCGGAACACTCTCCGCAAATATATTCGTGTAAATAAATTTCCTTAACTCAAACCTCGAGGAATTTGTAATTATAATTTCCACGACACCACCCGACAAACTGAATGGCTTCAACGGGCTGTGTCTGCATGATTTCCCCCTCACCCTGCACATAGGGTGGGATTTTTCCACCTCTCCCACCAGTGGGATCGTCCGGTCCTGCCAAAGTCCACCATTTATGGCGGGACTCCCAGTGGCAGGGTGGACGGACACGCAAAAGCCCATTGACATCAGCAGAATTAGAAGATCGCATATGCTGCATGAAAACCCAATGTGAGCAGGGAGCGGGCATCACGTGTACGATCTTGACCATAGACGTGATTTTTATCGTCACTCTTCCATCTGCCTAGCCGGTTGTACAGTTTAGTTAGTGTGAGATCTTCCGAAGGTTGTACAACGTCTGACAGGGTGTTTTGTAAAACACTGACCACGATAGCACGGTAGCATTGTGGACAGCACAATGGCTTCACAGCTCCAGGGTCCCATGTTCGATTCCGGCTTGGGTCACTGTCTGTGCGGAGTCTGCACATCCTCCCCGTGTGTGCGTGGGTTTCCTCCGGGTGCTCCGGTTTCCTCCCACAGTCCAAAGATGTGCGGGTTAGGTGGATTGGCCATGCTAAATTGCCCTTAGTGTCCAAAATTGCCCTTAGTGTTGGGTGGGGTTACTGGGTTATGGGGATAGGGTGGAGGTGTTGACCTTGGGTAGGGTGCTCTTTCCAAGAGCCAGTGTAGACTCGATGGGCCGAATGGCCTCCTTCTGCACTGTAAATTCTATGATCTATGATCCTATCTCTAATCATATCATCTTTTAATGTCCCAAACTCACAACTGTCATCTAAACGATCAAGATAATTTAAGAATGAATCGATTCCTTTGCCTGACCTTTGGCTTCATCGATTAAATTTTGCCCTCTCGGGCAGCACGGTGGCCTAGTGGTTAGCACAACCGCCTCACGGCGCTGAGGTCCCAGGTTCGATCCCGGCTCTGGGTCACTGTCCGTGTAGAGTTTGCACATTCTCCCTGTGTCTGCGTGGGTTTCGCCCCCACAACCCAAAAATGTGCAGAGTAGGTGGATTGGCCACACTAAATTGCCCCTTAATTGGAAAAAATAATTGGCTAATCTAAATTTATATAAAAAAAAAATTAAAAAATTTTTGCCCTCTCTATTACCATGACTCGACGGAAGCTGAATATGAATCTAAGTCCTTTCATTCATCCTCTATCGATCCAGCACATCATCTGCGATGTTACTGACAGTAGATAACAAGGTGCTAACTTGATCCCTGTGATTTTGGCTCGCAAAGCCCAAAGCAATGCAATGCCAAGTGAAATGCCTTCTCCAGTTTTGTGATTGTTCAGCCTATCTGGGGCCCTCTACGTTCTTGAATGATTCTGGGACAGTAGGGTAGAAGTCTATTCTCACCTTCGGTCAAAGTTCCCATTTCCTGCATTGTTTTCAATGCTGGTTGCTCTCTTGTGCCCGGGATTTCCCCACACTGATCTGTTACCCTTGAGGTCCTTCACCCACCGCACTCTGTTGCTGCTGCTCTTCTCTTCAGGCTGCCTCCTGCTGTTTCTTTTCATTGTTTCTCTGTGGGTGGAGTCGCTGCTGCCACCATCTGTTATTGCTGAGTTGTCTCAGAAGACATTGGTTGTCTTGCTGCAGTAAGAGGAATGGCTGGGGGCAAAGGAATTTCCTTATGTATTCAAGATTACAAAATATCAGGGCGGAAATCTATCGCGTCTCTCTTGGGTTCTTCTCACTCGTCTCTCTCTGAGTGACATCAATGTGATATAGCTCCTTACGCACATGCCCAGTAGCTAACACTGGAGTGATGTCAGAGTAAATTTTTTACAAGGGCAGGTTTTTCCCTTTATCCTTTCAAGGGCAGCACGGTAGCCTTGTAAATAGCACAATTGCTTCACAGCTCCAGGGTCCCAGGTTCGATTCCGGCTTGGGTCACTGTCTGTGTCGAGTCTGCACATCCTCCCCGTGTGTGCGTGGGTTTCCTCCGGGTGCTCCGGTTTCCTCCCACAGTCCAAAGATGTGCAGGTTAGGTGGATTGGCCATGATAAATTGCCCTTAGTGTCCAAAATTGCCCTTAGTGTTGGGTGGGGTTACTGGGTTATGGGGATAAGGTGGAGGTGTTGACCTTGGGTAGGGTGCTCTTTCCACGAGCTGGTGCAGACTCGATGGGACGAATGGCCTCCTTCTGCACTGTAAATTCTATGATATCTAAATTCTATGATGGGATGTGGGTGTCACTGGCAAAGTCAGCACTTGTTGCCTCTTTGAGGGCAATATAGTCCATGTGACCCTTACTCTGCTATATTGCCCTTGAAGGGACAATCATTACGCCACCTCTAATTGCCCCTAAACAACTTGCTAAGCCATTTTAGGGGGATGTTTAAAGTTAACCACATTACTATTCTGGATTTACATGTTGCCAGACCAAATAGTGGTGGCAGATTTTCTTACTTCAAGGACATGAGTGAACCAGATGGGTTTTAACGAGATTCACACATACTTGTTTGCTCTTCATTACTACGGCTAACTTTCAATTCCATATTTTATTAATTGAATTTAAATTCTATCAGCTACCATGTTGAGATTTGATCCCATGTCCCCAAGGTATTGGCCTGGCCAACTGGGATTACTAGTCCAGTGACATTAACACAAGGCCACTGTCTTCCCTTATTATTGGGGTAGTGTTACAGTTAACCATTTGCAGATACCGCAAAATTTGGCCAAAGAGGTCGAGTTTAAGGACTGTCTTATAGCAGAGGGGGAGATAGAGAGGCTGGCAGGTTTAGGAAGTGAATTGCAGTGCTTCGGGCCTTGACAGCACAAGACATGGCCCCTGATGGTGGCACATTGAAAATCAGATGTGCAAGAGACCAGAATTGGAGGTTTTTAAAATTCTGTCAATGTAGTTTGGATGGTTGTAGATGTGATAGGCGATCCTGTTGTGAATTAATACATGAGCACCAGAGGTCAAACTAGTCGATACTCAGTTTGTGGACAGTATGTTCGCTCAGAGATCAAAGATGATTTCAGTGGATTACAAAATCAAGATAAATAGTCAGATTCATATTCAAGATTTAGAATTTACCTGCATATAACAATTTCTATTCCAGCGTTTCACTTAGGGGGTCAAAAAAATCATTTTTTTCCTTCTGGACCTCTTAGTTGCACTCAGTTAACTCCCCATGGAGAGTAAATCTCTTGGCAAGGCTCAATATTCCACAATAGATAAATATTACATATGGTCATTGAAAAGCAGAGTCCCTCAGATCACATTTTCTTTCCCATTGCATACATGTTTTTTGTGATGCCACCCAATTAATCTAAGAGGCTCTTGAATTGGGATTGCTATATTTCATCAAACTCTCAAATTATGCCGATTAAGATAATTAATCAGTCTACTCTCCGTCATCAGCAATGTAATGGAAGGAGCCATCAACAGGACGATCAAGTGGCACTTAATGAAATGAAATGAAAATTGCTTATTGTCACGAGTAGGCTTCAATGAAGTTACTGTGAAAAGCCCCTAGTCGCCACATTCCGGTGCCTGTCTGGGGAGGCTGTTACAGGAATCGAACCGAACTGCTGGCCTGCTTGGTCTGCTTTAAAAGCCTGCGATTTAGCTCAGTGAGCTAAACTGTGCTCACAGACGCTCAGTTTCGCTGATGCCAGCAACGTTCAGCTCCTGACCTCATTACAGCCTTGGTTCAAACGTGGACAAAAGAGTTGAATGCCAGAAGTAAGGTGAGAGTGACTGCCCTTGACATCAAGGCAACATTTGACCCGGTCTGGCATTCAAGGAGCCCCAGCTAAACTGGAGTCAATGGGAATCAGGAGGAAAACTCTCCACTGATTGTCATTATGCCTGGCAAACAGGAAGATGATTGTGGTGATTGGAGGAAAACATCTCTGTTCCAGGAGTTTCTCAGGGGAGCACCCTGGGCCCAACCATCTTCAGCTGCATCGTCAATGACCTCCCTTCTATCATAAGGTCAGACGTGGATGTTGGCAGATGACTGCAATGTTCAGCACCATTCATGACTCCATAGATAATGAAGCAGTCCATGTCCAAATGCAGCAAGGCGTAGACAATAGCCAGGCTTGGGCTGACAAGTAGCAAGTGACATTTGCGCCACACAAGTGCCAGGCAATGACCCTCTACAAAAGAGAATCTAACCATTGTTCTGGCACAGCCCGCAGCCGCCATCTTCATCAGCAGTCACAACTTACTGTTGTGTACAAAAACTTACATTTTTCTAACGCCTTTAGTGCCTCAAGGCACTTCAGTGGAGCAAAAGCTTGATGCAGAGACACATGAAAATGAAAATCGCTTATCGTCACGAGTGGGCTTCAATGAAGTTACTGTGAAAAGCCCCTAGTCGCCACATTCCGGCGCCTGTTCGGGGAGGCTGGTACGGGGATTGAACCGTGCTGCTGGCCTGCCTTGGTCTGCTTTAAAAGCCAGCGATTTAGCCCAGTGTGTTAAACCAGCCCTTACATACATGTGGGGTATGAGGACAGATTGTGAAAAGCTTAGGGCAGGAGGTGGATTTGGGGAAGGAAGACAGGGAAAGGTTTAAAGAGGGAATTACAGAACTTGGAGTTAAGCAGCAGAGGATGCAACTACCAATGGTGCAACAAATGACATCAAATGTGCAAGAAGCCTGAATTGATTGATTGGCACCTCATCCAGAAGCACTCACTCCCATCACCATCAATGCACAGTAGCAGCAGTGTGTACTGATGCACTGCAGGAGGAACCCTCCAAGGCTCCTTCGCCAACATCTTCCAAACCCATGATCACTGCCATCTGGAAGGACAAGGGCAGCAAACACATATGCGGAACACCACCATCTGCAGGTTCCCCTTCAAGTCCCCTTCACTAGCCTGACTCGGAAATATATTGTCGTTCCTTTCTCCGTCGCTGGATCAAAAGCCTGGAACTTTCTCCGTAACAGCACTGCGGGCGTACCTGCACCTCAGGGACTGCAGCTGTTCAAGAAGGCAGCTCACCACCCACCTTCTCAAGGACAGTTAGGGATGGGCAATAAAAGCAGCCCAGCCAGCGATGCCCACATCCTGTGAAGGAAAGGAAAATATTGGAAGATCATAAATATAAAAGCTTTACATCTCTCCATACTTATTCCATTGATTTCCATCAATAATAGAAATATGCGGGCGATATAAAGCTGCCGCTGCACTCTCTATCACACTTTTTACATGGTCACAATCTATCCCTTTAACATAAATCCTCCATGAAATTAGGAACATTTGCATGCTGTAGTGCAAGGCCAGCTTAGAATTCTGATTCTGTTAATGCTGACTGGGATAGACAAATCCTTTCAGTTAAAGGCAAGACATATAAAATCTCATTGGTCTGACTGGGTTTTAGCTCCAAATATCACTTTAATCCACCGAAAGACAGAGTTGAAGGTTACAATAAGTAAGTTATCGGATTGGTACAAGGTATTTCCATGATTGAAAGATGAAGTTCAATAAGCTTATGGATTCTTTTAGAATACTAAGTGGATGGAATGATCCTTCTCATCATTTTACTCATTCCGTCTGCCCCACATCTGAAAGATGAGTAAAAAGGTAATAGCTTCAAATAGTTACGCTCTATTTTATTAAACAGCCAAATAATTGTAACAGATGAGAAGATTGTCTATGAATAGAATGTGATTTCAGGAGAAGGCCTTTACTTATTGTGCCTCAGGTGGTTCACGCCGCTCCAACTGCTGATCCCAGTGTTAAATAGGCGCCGCGGGATCCGCGTGTACATAGTGGCACCGGCGCCAACGCGCACATACGCAGTGGCTTCCTTCAACGCGCTGGCTCCGTCGCAACATGGCGCAGAGCTAAAGGGGCCGGCGTGGACGAAAGGAGGCCCCGAGCCAGAGAGGCCGGCCCACCGATTGGTGGGCCCTGATCGCGGGCCAGGCCATATCGGAGCCCCCCCCCCCGCCCGAGGTCGGACCCCCCCTCCCCCCCACAGGCCACCCCCCGCCTCTTCCACGCCGAGTTCCCGCCAGCTGAAAGCAGGTGTGTACGGCGCTGGCGGGCTTCGGCTGTTTTACGATGGCTCAATCCCAGGCCGAGAATCGCTGGCCGGCCGCATATAGCGGCCCCCGAACGGCGCCTCACCACCCATGAGGGAGCCAATGGTGCCGATTCCCGCTCTGCGGAGAATCGCGTGCCAGCGTGGGGCGGCGTGGGGTTTTCCGGCCTGGCCCAGGGCTGAGAGAATCCCACCCCATAAGTCTAAATAGATGTTACGGACAGAAGAGGAAGGCAAACTGAACTCCCTTCACCTCTCGCTGCCTGTCCAGAAGCATAAGAGGTTTTTTAACTGTTTCAAAAATGGATAGTGCTATGTTTTCCCAATTTTAAAGTCAATTGCAGAACACCCTGGGCGGGATTCTCCGCCGACATGATTCTCCATTTTGCCGGTGCTCGGGGGTTTCCCAATGGTGTGGGGCTGCCCCACAATGGGAAACCCCATTGACCGTCCGGAGTAACGGAGAATCCCGCCTGCAGATCAGGGCAGAAAAGTGGCGCTGCGGGGCGGAGTATCGAGCTCCCTATCTTTTATTAATATCTCAGAAGGTTAGTTTATTCACACATTCAAACCCACAGTGAGGGGTGATTGCAACATCACACACATGCACACAAATACACAGTAAGGAGGATAGAATAGAAGAGTTTTACAACTGTGAATATCTAAACAATAAATGAACCAGAGATGAGTATCAGTTCACATGATTTCCAGAGTCCAGAATCATAGAATCATAGAATCATAGAATTTACAGTGCAGAAGGAGGCCATTTGGCCCATCGAGTCTGCACTGGCCCTTAAAAAGATCACCCTACTCAAACCCACGTATTTACCCTATCCCCATAACCCAGCAATCCCCACAACCTTTGAGGACACTAAGGGAAATTTAGCATGGCCAATCCACCTAACCCGTACATCTTTGGACTGTGGGAGGAAACCGGAGCACCCGGAGGAAACCCACGCATACATGGGGAGAACGTGCAAATTCCACACAGACAGTGACCCAGCCGAGAATCGAACCTGGGACCCTGGAGCTGTGAAGCAATTGTGCTAATCACTATGCTACCGGGCTGCCCTAATGTCGAAGTCCAGAGTGGGGTTCCTTCATAGAGAAGTTCCAGTTTTGGTGAGATCCCAGATGAGGACAGCAGGGCAGAGGTTCTTTAAAGAGGAGGGTAATGCAGTGAAATTGATGTGTATAAACTCGGTCAGCTCGGCAGGTAATGGTCAGAGGCTTTCAGTTAAACAGGCTTCAAGGGGCGAAGACCTGTTGCAGGTTGCTTTGTCAATCTGGATTCTGCTGTTGAATCTTGTAGGTTGGAGGTACATCAGACTCATGGGTCTCAAAATATTACATTAGAAATGTTCCAAAGGTTTATATCATGGAATATGCCCCATTCATTTGGTAGGGCAGCACGGTAGTACAGTGGTTAGCACCGCCGCTTCACCGCTTCAGGGTCCCAGGTTCGATTCCTGGCTTGGGTCACTGTCTGTGTGGAGTTTGTACGTTCTCCCCATGTCTGCGTGGGTTTCCTGCGGGTGCTCCTGTTTCCTCCCACAGTCCAAATATGTGCAGGTTAGGTGGATTGGCCATGATAAATTGCCATGAGTGTCCAAAAAAAGATTAGGTGGGGTTACTGGGTTATGGGCTAGGGTGGAGGTGTGGGCTTAAGTAGGGTGCTCTTTCCGAGAGCAGTGAAGATTCAATAGGCCGAATGGCCTCTTTCTGCACTGTTAATACTATGATTCTATGAATTGCAGGTTAACAATCAGTTTCTGTCCTTCTGCTAGCATCAATTGTCGACCTTATGAGATAAATGGCAGCTTTTACACCTCTGCAGGATAGTGATTTTTGATGGTTCTCACTTGGTAATATACTGGAGAGACCGATCATTTACTGCTCTCTAGTTTAATTTATTGTAGTGCCTCACAAAGAGAGAGTGTTGATTTTGCCTTTTAACTACTATTTGGAGGTTCCCAGAAGCTGTGGCCAATCCTGTGAGTCATGTGGCCTGCAGCAGTCATCTTTTGGTTCAGCAGAGCCCTGTTTAAGTAAGGTTTGATTTGAAATAGTTTATGATCCCTTTCATGTCTGAGGAACATGACATGGATAACACAGACTTTTTCACAGCCTCTTCTAGGATACGAATCATGGAAGTCCTACGGTGCAGAAGGAGGCCATTTGGCCCATCGAGTCTGCACCGACCCTTCAACAAACCACCCTACCTAGGCCCATTCCACCACCCTAGCCCTATAACCTCACCACCTTTTGGATTCTTAAGGGAAATTTAGCACAGCCAATCCATCTACCCTGCACATTTTTAGACTGTGGGAGGAGATTGGAGCACCTGGAGAAAACCCACGCAGACATGAGGCAATTCTACATGTTAAAGTTGAAAAATACTTCTCATCCTAGATGGGAGTACATCTTTAAAAGTTTATTTTCCCCAATTGTCATTTTGTGTATTTCCTCATCTTCCGAAATATAATTCCTTACTAAAGGAGTGACAAGCTCCTGGCTCTTTACTAAGGTCACACTGATAGTGGCTTTCCAGCTGTCATGACTTTGGCCATGGAGAAGGAAGTTGGAAACTAAAGTTGTGTTTAATTAACTGATGAGCGTTGAGCGTACGAACTTCTGACAATTAATTCTGATCTCAGGATTAGATGAGCAAAGGTGTAATTAAATGCATAATTAATTCAAATAAAAAGGTTTCATCCAATTAAAACTAGGCAGGCGACAATTTGTTCGCACTGTGAGGCTTATAATGTTGCCATGTTGTTGGGTCCCTGGGAGACTGAGCCTTCCACTGCAGTTACTTTGATTCCAAACAGTGGACATATTGGCAATGGAGTTATGTGTTTATTTCTGAGTGGAATACAGAGATATGCAGAGGGACAGGTAGTGCTGAGGAAGCAAGAGGGCTGCAGAAGGGCTTGGACAAGCTAGTAGAGTGAGCAAAGAAGTGGCAGATGGGATACAATGTGGAAAAGTGTGAGCTGATGCACTTTGGGAGGAAGAATAGAGGCACAGACTATTTTCTAAATGGGAAAAGACTTAGGAAATCTGAAGCACAAAGGGACTTAGGAATCCTAGTTCAAGATTCTCTTAAGGTTAACGTGCAAGTTCAGTCAGCAGTTAGGAAGGCAAATGTAATGTCCGTATTCCATCCAAGAGGGCTAGAATAGAAGAGGAGGGATGTGCTGTCTGAGGCTGTATGAGGCTCTGGTCAGACCCCATTTGGAGTATTGTGAGCAGCTTTGGGCCCCTTATCTATGTAAGGATGTGCTGGCCTAGGGAAGGATCCAGAGGAGGTTCACAAGAATGATCCATGGAATGAAGAGCTTATCATACAAGGAGTGGTTGAGAACTCTGGGTCAGTACTGGGCAGCAGGGTAGCATGGTGGTTAGCATAAATGCTTCACAGCTCCAGGGTCCCAGGTTCGATTCCCGGCTGGGTCACTGTCTGTGTGGAGTCTGCATGTCCTCCCCCTGTGTGCGTGGGTTTCCTCCGGGTGCTCTGGTTTCCTCCTACAGTCCAAAGATGTGCAGGTTAGGTGGATCGGCCATGCTAAATTGCCCGTAGTGTCCTAATAAAAGTAAGGTTAAGGGGGGTTTGTTGGGTTACAGGTATAGGGTGGATATGTGGGTTTGAGTGGGGTGATCATGGCTTGGCACAACATTGAGGGCCGAAGGGCCTGTTCTGTGCTGTACTGTTCTATGTTCTATACTCATTGGAGTTTAAAAGGATGAGGGGGAATCTCATTGAAACTTAGAATTTTGTCTACAAAATTATGAGGGGCATAGACAGAGTGGATAGTCAGAGGCTTTTTCCCAGGGTAGAGGGGTCAATTACTAGAGAGCATAGGTTTATGGTGCGAGGGGCAAGGTTTAGAGGAGATGTACGAGGCAGGTTTTTTACACAGAGGTTAGTGGGTGCCTGGAACTCGCTGCCGGAGGAGGTGGTGGAAGCAGGGATGTTTAAGGGGCATCTTGACAAATACATGAATAGGATGGGAATAGAGGGATATGGACCCCAAAAGTGCAGAAGATTTTAGTTTAGACGGGCAGCATGGTCGGCACAGGCTTGGAGGGCCGAAGGGCCTGTTCCTGTGCTGTACTTTTCTTTGTTCTTTGTTCTTTCAGGATACCGAGAGGCCTAGGTAGAGTAGACGTGGAGAAGATGTTTCCACGAGTAGGAAATACTAGAACCCATGGGCACAGCCTCAGACTGAAGGGATGATCCTTTAAAACTGAGCTGAGGAGAAATTTCTTCAGCCAGAGGGTGGTGAATCTGTGGAACTCATTGCAGCAGATATTTCACATTCTCCTGAATTTTACATTCCAGGAGTTGTTCAGCCCCACAGCCTTAAGAGATGTTGGTTGAATTGATGGATATCCAGTGAAGAGACAGACAGTGTAGTAATCCTCTGGGAGTATGATTCTCACACAAGTTGTCAATGCTGAATTTCTTTTTTTTAATGTTTACATTCGGGTTTTTCTTTTTGTACAAAACAAAGATGAAAGTGAACATACACAAAAGCTGTTATTATCATCAGTTACAATTCATATTTTTTACAGGTGCCCTGCTTTGACTTACCATCTAACCTCAACTCACTCTATTTCCCAAGTCCCTCTCCCCTTCTTGTTATCTGGGGCTGGATTCCCTGACCCCCCCGCCGGGTCGGAGAATCGCCGGGGGCCGGCGTGAATCCCGCCCCCGCTGTCTCCCGAAGTCTCCGGCACCAGAGATTCGGCAGGGGCGGGAATCGCGCCTCGCCTGTTGGCCCCCCCCGCGCCCCCCCCCCCCCCCCCCCAACCCGGCGATTCTCCGGCCCGCGATGGGCCGAAGTCCCGCTGCTGTCATGCCGGTCCCGCTGGCGGGAATCAAAACTCCTACCTTACCGGCAGGACCAGGCGGCGCAGGCGGACTCCGGGGTCCTGGGAGGGGCGCGGGACGATCTGGCCCCGGGGGGTGCCCCCACGGTGGCCTGGCCCGCGATCGGGGCCCACTGATCGGCGGGCGGGCCTGTGCCGTGGGAGCACTCTTTTCCTTCCGTGTTCGCCAAAGTCTTCACGATGGCGGACGCAGAAGTGACCCCCGCCCTTGCGCATGTGCGGGGATGACGTCAGCAGCCGCTGATGCTCCGGCGCATGTGCGGACTTCTACCGGCCGGCGGGGCGCCAACCACTCCGGGGCGGGCCTAGCCCCTCAAGGTTAGGGCTTGGCCCCTAAAGGTGCGGAGAAATCCGCACCTTTGGGGCGGCCCGACGCCGGAGTGGTTCACACCACTCCATCCCGCCAGGAACCCCCGCCCCGCCGGGTAGGGGAGAATCCCGGCCCTGATGTGTCTTCTTTCTTCATTGGTTCATCCATCCTGAACCTATTGGGCTTTATAAGCAATCGGTCTGGCAGAGGAGGCGCTCACTCTCCCTCCCCCCTCCCCTGTGAGGTTTGGTTGGGTTCAGTGCCTCTTTGCTTCCCACCTCCCTCCCACCCATGGCAACCAGTAGAATACAATGATGTTAGTCGCTTCAAGTGCAATGATGTTAGGGCTAAATCATTGACTGGGGTCTCACATGGTGTATTGTATCCCTGCTTCCAGCATAAAAGATACTCAGGGCAGCAGGATGGCTGCCGCCTCACAGCACCGAGAACCCAGGTTCGATTCCGGTCCCGGGTCACTGTCCACATGGAGTTTTCACATTCTCCCCGTGTCTGTATGAGACTCACCCCTACAACCAAAAGATGTGCAGGGTAGGTGGATTGGCCATGCTAAATTTACCCGCAATTGGAAAAGTTAATCACTGCATATTGTTCAGCAAGAAGGTGATTGACCAGATGGCATGGTTCATGTTGAAACCAACAACATTGGGAAGGAACGATTGAAGTTCTTGTATTCATTTACAAGTTAGGAGGGAAGTAAAAGACTTCAGGGGTGCTAATCTCAATTACTCCTAGTTTTATGGGCAAGTGAGTATAAGAACAATAAGGTCAGACTGGTTTATGCCTTCGAACATAGAACATAGAACAGTACAGCACAGAACAGGCCCTTCGGCCCTCGATGTTGTGCCGAGCTTTGTCCAAGACCAAGATCAAGCTATCCCACTCCCTGTCATTCTGGTGTGCTCCATGTGCCTATCCAATAACCGCTTGAAAGTTCCTAAAGTTTCCGACTCCACTATCACAGCAGGCAGTCCATTCCACACCCTAACCACTCTCTGAGTAAAGAACCTACCTCGGACATCCCTACTATATCTCCCACCCTGAACCTTATAGTTGTGCCCCCTTGTAACAGCTACATCCACCCAAGGAAATGGTCTCTGAACGTCCACTCCATCTATGCCCCTCATCATCTTATAAACCTCTATTGAGTCGCCTTTCATCCTCCTCCGCTCCAAAGAGAAAAGCCCTAGCTCCCTCAACCTTTCCTCAAAAGGTCTATCCTGCAAACCAGGCAGCATCCTGGTAAATCTCCTTTGCACCCTTTCCAATGCTTGCACATTCCTCCTATATTAAAGTGACCAGAACTGCACACAATACTCCAAATAATGGTCTCACTAGAGTCATGTACAGTTGCAGGATAACCCTGCGGCTCTTAAACTCAAGCCCCCTGTTAATAAACGCTAACACACTATAAGCCTTCTTCACGGCTCTATCCACTTGAGTGGCAACCTTCAGAGATCTGTGGACATGAACCCCAAGATCTCTCTGTTCCTCCATATTCCTCAGAACCCTGCCGTTGACCCTGTAATCCGCATTCAAATTTTTTCTACCAAAATGAATCACCTCGCACTTATCAGGGTTAAACTCCATCTGCCATTTTTCGGCCCAGCTCTGCATCCTATCAATGTCTCTTTGCAGCCTACAACAGCCCTCCACCTCATGCACTACTCCACCAATCTTGGTGTCATTAGCAAATTTACTGATCCACCCTTCAGCCCCCTCCTCCATTGCATGGGTCAGTGTTAAAAGGCCCATACGCAGCCCAGCTGGAAGATCTCCTGCACTGACTACATATTCCAGTTCATACTATCCTCATTTTATGTTAATGTTATTGTTTTGCCCTTAGTATTCCCTCACTCTTATTCCCAAACCTTGACTCTTCCAAATAAGGAATAGTAAAATACTGCAAACGCTATAGATCTGAAATAAAACAGAAAACGCTGGAAAAACTCAGCAGGTCTGGCAGAATCAGTGGAGAGAGAAACAGAGTTAATGTTTCGAGTTCATAGGACTCTTCTTCAGAGCTGAAGAGTGATGGGTTGAAGAGAGGGGGTGGAGTAGGTGAAGAAAAATAGAAGGTGAGGGAGAGGGCAAAGCTCAGGAAAGATTTCATAAAGATGTCACAGACACAAGACAAAGGGAACGTTAATGATGGTGCTAAAGACTAACGAAGGTACTAATAGCGAAGATCAGATCGCAGAATGTGTTAATGGCAGAAAAGGGATCAATCCAAAGCAAATCATGAGAACAAGTTACAGACTGGCCCTGTGTGAGGAGGGGATTGTGAAAAATATCAAAATGGAGGACAAAGTTCAGGTTTGAAGTTGTTGAGCTCAATTTGAATTCGAGAAGGTTGTGGAGTACCTAATCGGAAGATGAGGTGTCATTCCTCCAGCTTGCATCAGATTTCTTTGGAATATTGCTGCACGCTAAGGATACAAAATGAGCATGTGAGTAATATGCTAAATTGAACTGTCAAATGACAGGAAGGTTGAGGTCATGATTACGGACTGGACAAAAGTGTTCTGCAAGGGATCACTCAGTCTCTGTTTAGTCACCCCAATGTGGTGGAGATTTCATTGTGAACAGTGAATGCAGGAGACTAAATGGAGATGGTAGTGTGGTGGAGTTGTCAATGGACTAGTAATCCAGAGGCCCAGGCTATGCTCTGGAAACAAAAGTTCAAATCCCACCATGGTTACTGGTGTAATTAGAGTTCAATTAATAAAAGCTGGAAATGAAAGTTAGTCTTCGTAATGGCGACCGAAGAGATGGTTCACTACCATCCTTTAGTGAAGGAAATATGCCAATCCTCTCAGGTCTGTCTGACATGTGGCTCCAGATCCACAGAAATGTGGTTGACTCTTAATTACCCCCTGACATGACTGAGAAAGACACTAGATTCAAGGGCAATTAGGGATGGGCAACAAATGCTGGCACAGTCCATGACATAATTTTTTACAAATTGAACTAAATGCTAGTAAATTGCTGATTCGCCTGGAAGGAATGTTTGTGGTTTTGGATGGTGAGGAGGATGGAGGTAATGGGGCAGGTGTTATGCTTCCTGTAATTGCATTCCAAAGCCCTGCTGCCTGACCTTCCATTTGCCATCACCTGGTCACAAAATCTGTGCCCCTATATCCCGAATAACCCTGGCTCCTGATTGAATAATGCCTTTATTTGTTCAAATCCCCCAGGACCTAACCTCTCCCTGTCTCTGTTCCCTTCCTCCAGCCCCACAATAGAAACCCTATAGTGTAGGGCCCACCGAGTCTGCACCAGCCCTCAGAAATATCACTCCACCTGGACTCATTCCCCAGTCCTATCCCCCTGGCCCCATAAGCTCATCTAACCCTCACAATCCAAGGGATTGTTATAAAATATCTGTGCTCCTCTAATTCTGGCTCCTTCTGTACCACTCATTGACCAGCCATGTCTTCAGATGCCAAGACCCTAAGTTCTGAAATCCACCACTGTAAAATATCTACTAAAAAAATCCTTTTCAAATCCATCTCATTGACCAAGCTCTTGATGCCACATCCTAATATCTGCTGATTGGACTCAGCGTAAAATTTTGTTTACACTCCTGTGCAGCCCCTCCTTGACTTTCGGCATCAGAAGCAGTTGGTAGGGCAGGGAATGCCATTGATATAAGCGGCAAGCATTTGCATTTGCATGAATTCTACTGTCACCTATTTCACAAAGAAATAATCCAATAAAATGAACAGGTAAAATAGCAGCCAGGTAAAATGTATTGAGTGCCAGAATTAGCTCACCTGTTGCCGCCATCGGTTAGCCTCAGTTTCCAAGCCTCGCTCCTTGATTGAAGTACATTGAAGTGCAAAGGGACTTGGGAGTCCTAGTCCAGGATTCTCTAAAGGTAAACTTGCAGGTTGAGTCCGTAATTAAGAAAACAAATGTAATGTTGTCATTTATCTCAAGAGGCTTGGAATATAAAAGCAGGGATGTACTTCTGAGGCTTTATAAAGCACTAGTTAGGCCCCATTTAGAATACTGTGAGCAATTTTGGGCCCCACATCTCAGGAAGGACATACTGGCACTGGAGCGGGTCCAGCGGAGATTCACACGGATGATCCCAGGAATGGTAGGCCTAACATACGATGAACGTCTGAGGATCGTGGGATTATATTCATTGGAGTTTAGGAGGTTGAGGGGAGATCTAATAGAAACTTACAAGATAATGAATGGCTTGGATAGGATGGACGTAGGGAAGTTGTTTCCATTAGCAGGGGAGACTAGGACGCGGGGGCACAGCCTTAGAATAAAAGGGAGTCACTTTAGAACAGAGATGAGGAGAAATTTCTTTAGCCAGAGAGTGGTAGGTCTGTGGAATTCATTGCCACAGAGGGCGGTGGAGGCTGGGACATTGAGTGTCTTTAAGACAGAAATTGATAAATTCTTGATTTCTCGAGGAATTAAGGACTATGGGGAGAGAGCGGGTAAATGGAGTTGAAATCAACCATGATTGAATGGTGGAGTGGACTCGATGGGCCGAATGGCCTTACTTCCGCTCCTATGTCTTATGGTTTTATGGTCTTATAATCTCGGTGAACATTTCAATTCAATGCTGAAATGAGTACTTGCAGACTAATTATTAAAGCAAGCCTGCCCCTTAGGTAAGTGTAAACAATCCTCTGCCATTATTTGAAAAACATCAAATGTTTTCTCCTGGCCAAAATTTATCCCTCAAACAACAGCAATTTAAGCAGATTATCTGGTAACTTTCTTTCTCTTGTTGCTATTCGTGAGACATTCCATGTGTAAATTTGCTGCTGTGAACATTCACATCAACGATAATAGTGACTACACTTCAGATGTGTTTGATTTGAGTGTGAAGTACTCTGCATCATTCTGAACTGTGAATGCAAGTTTGTTTTATTATTGAACATTGCTATTGTAACACTGTCAAAACTATCTTATCAAATCTAGATGATTAAACCAGTGCTAATGAGCTGTACCTAACGAAAAAGAGCCCTTGTCTAAACTTTGAATTAATAATTATTGCTTTGTTGAATCTCAGGCAAGCTGCTGCTTCTGGAGTGTCAGAGGAAGAAAATTATTTAAATCAGTGGACTAGATTTTTGCATTCTCAGGAAGCACAGGTCCGACCATTTCCCAAATTTGAAAACCCAATCCCATCACCTCTTCCCATACCCGTCATACCTTCATCTCCTGGAGATGTTGGCACACAGAGAGTTCAGGTTTGCCAACTCTATGTTGGAGACATACGGGAGCCAAGGCAGCGGGTTAGAAGGCCCATGTTGGTTCAGTGGGACATTGGATCAACTCAGAACATCATTCATATGCCTCCTCATACTAAATGCTCACCCCCCTCATTCCCTCACTCTTCCCATGGCACTCCGGCATCCTCCATAATCACTCACTCAGCATCCATTATGTACAGTCAAAAGAACATAGGGACATAGGAATTAGGAGCAGAGTAGGCAATTCAGCACTTTGTGCCTGCTCCGACACTCAATCAGATTACGGTTGATCTATTCCTAGTCTCAAATCCCCCTCCCTACCTGTCCCCCCTATTCCTTTAACCCATTTTCTGAATCAGAAATGTACCTATCACCTTCTTGAAACCGTTTAATGACCGCACTTTGGGGCAGCGTGTTTCACAAATTCACCACCCTCTGCAAGAAGAACAAAGAAGAGTACAGCATAGGAACAGGCCCTTCAGCCCTCCAAGCCAGTGCCGATCACGTGTCCTATCGAGACTACTGCCTTCTGTACCCCGTCTGTCATGTGTCTATCCAGATAAGTCTTAAAGGTCACTAACATATCTGCCTCAACCACCTCACTTGGCAGTGCATTCCACCACCACCCTCTGTGGAAAACAATTTCCTCGCACATCTCCATTGAACCTATCTCCCCTCACCTTGAACTTCTGCCCCCTTGTAATTGTCATTTCTGCCCTGGGAAAAAGCCTCCAACTGTTCATCCTATCTATCCCCCTGAATAATTTTATAAACTTCTATCAGGTCGCCCCTCAGCCTCTCTAGGGAGAACAATCCCAGTTTATTCAATCTCTCCTCATAGCCAATACCCTCCAAATCAGGCAACATCCTGGTAAACATTTTCTGTATTCTCTCCGAAGTCTCCAAGTCCTTCTGGTAGTTTAGTGACCAGAATTAGACACAATGGGCGGGATTCTCCGACCCCACGCAGGGTCGGAGAATTGGCGGGAAGCGGCGTGATTTCCGCTCCCGCAGGTCTCCTAATTCTCCCGCCGGTAAAAAACCGGCGTTGTGCAAATCCCGCCGGCAGCCTGTGAAAACAGCTGGCGCCGGCGGGATTTCTTTTTTTAACAACTAACCTTAAATCTCCGGCCCGGATGGGCCGAAGTCCCGCCGCTGGGAGGCCTTCTCCCGCCGCCGAGGTGTACACCACCTCGGAAACGGCGGACTCAGCGGCGCGAGCGGGCCCCCGGGGTCCTGGGGGGGGCGGGGGGCGATCGGACCCGGGGGGGGTGCCCCCACGGAGGCCTGGCCCGCGATCGGGGCCCCCCGCTCACTCCGCGGGGCAGTGCCGTGGGGGCACTCTTTCTCCTTCCGCGCCGCCACGGCCTCCGCCATGGCGGACGCGGAGGAGAACCCCGCATCGCGCATGCGCCGGCAGTGAGGTCAGCGGCCAGCTGCCGCTGACGTCACTGCCGGCGCATGCGCCGACCGCCGAAAGCCTTTCGGCCAGCCCCGCTTCCGACTGCGCCGGGTGTTTGCGCCAGTCTACCGGTGCAAACTGCTCCGGCGCGGGGCTGGCCCCCAAAGGTGGGGAGAATTCCCCACCTTTGGAGGAGGCGCGACCCCTGAGTGGTTGGCGCCACTCCCCTACGCCGGCACCCTCCGTCACGCCGGGTAGGGGAGAATCCCGCCCATAATTCCAAAGGTGCCCGAACCAATGTTCTATATAACTGTAACATAATTTGCGAGCTTTTATACTCGATACATGTCCAATGAACATAAGCATGCCATATGCTTTCTTCACCACCATTTCCACCTGTGCTGCCACTTTTAAGGATCTGTGGACCTGCACGCCTAGATCACTCGGTGTGTCTATGCTCCTGATGGTTCTGCCATTTTTTTTATAGCTCTCACCTAAATTGGATCTCCCAAAATGCACCACCTTGCATTTGCCCGGATTAAATTCCATCTGCCATTTCTCCGCCCAATTTTGCAGCCTATCTATATACTGCTGTAGAAGCTCCTCCTTATCTAAGTTCTAAATCTCCTGGGCGGAATTCTCCGCAACGGCCGAAGCCGTTGTGAAACCCGGAGTGTTTCACGACGGCGTCAGAGGCCGCTCCTCGCCCCCTATTCTCCCCCCTGGGGGGCTAGGAGCGGCGTTGCGGGGAACTCGGCCGCCGGGCCTTGAAGTTGGCGGCAAGGCCCGGTGTGCCGAGCATGACGCGGCCGGCGGCACCTAATGACGCCAGCCGCGCATGCGCAGGTTGGCCGGCGTCAACCCGTGCATGCGCGGTTGCCGCCTTCCCCTCCGCTGCCCCGCAAGACGTGGCGGCTTGATCTTGCGGGGCGGCGGAGGGGAAAGAGTGCGTCTCTTGGAGACGCCGGCCCGACGATCGGTAAGCACCGATCGCGGGCCAGGCCCCTCCCGAGCACGGCCGTGGTGCTCAATCCCCTCTCCGCCCCCCACAAGCTCCAAACTCACCTTTAGCATGCCAGGTGTGGTTGCCTCCGGTGTGAACAGGTCTGGAACGGCAGGCCGCTTGGCCCATGCGGGCCGGAGAATCGCGGGTCGCCGTGAAAAACGGCAACCCGTGATTCTCCTGCAAAATGCGATATGCCATTTTGGGAGGGTGGGAGAATCGCGGGGGGTGCCAGAGCGGCCCTCCTGCGATTCTCCCACCCGGCCTGGGGAGCGGAGAATCGCGCCCCCTGTCTTTCAACCTATATCCATTACCTCTCATTCTAGATTGCCCCACAAGGAGAACATTTGGTCTACATTTACTTTATCAATCTCTTTTAGTATTTTATATACCTCGATCAGATCACATCTCATCCTTCTAAACTCCAGTAAGTTTAAGCCCAAACTGTTTAGTCTCTCCTCATACGTCAACTTGTTCATCTCCAAAATCAATCTGGTGAACCTCCTCTGAACTGCCTCCAATGCCACCACTTCCTTCCTCAATAAAGGAGATCAAAACTGAACACAATACCCCAGATGTGGTCTCACCAACACCCTATACAATTGCAACAACATCTCTACTTTTATACTCCAGTCCTTTTACAATAAACAGTCACATTTCATTTGCCTTTTTAATTACATGTTGTACCTGCATACCGACTTTCAGAGATTCCTGAACAAAGACACCGAGATCCCTCTGCCCAGATGCATTTTGAATCCGCTTTCCATTTAGATAATAATTTGCCTTTCTATTTTTTAAGCCAAAATGGATAACCTAACACTTCTCCACATTAAACTCCATCTGCCAAATTTGGGCCCAATCACTTTACCTGTCTATATCCATCTGTAAAATCTTTATCTTCTCTTCACTGCCTACTTTCCCACCTATTTTGGTATCATGTGCAAACTTTGCTACATTGCACTCAGTCCCTGCTTGCAGATCATTTATATAAATTGTAAACAGTTGAGGTCCGAGGACTGAACTCTGCGGGACAACACTAGGTACAGTTCGCCAGCCAGAGAAGGACCCATTTATCCCAACCCTCTGCTTTCTGTCAGTCAACCACTCCTCAATCCGATCTAGTGCTCTATCCCCAATCCCCTGTGACCTTACCTTCTGGATCAGTCCTTTATGCAACACCTTGATAAATGCTTTCTGGAAGTCTAGATACACCATTATCCACCTTGCTGGTTACATCCTAAAAAGAACTCAAGCAAATTTGTCAAGCATAGAATCATGGAATCCGGACAGAAAACCTTCATAAAACCATGCTGACAATGATAGATTGAGCTTTGTCTTTCTAAATGTTCAGTCATCTCCTCCTTAATGATTGATTCCAGCAACTTCCCCACCACAGAGGTCAAGCTAACCGGTTCTATAGTTTCCTACCTTTTGCATCTTTCCGTTTTTAAATCAGACCATAAAACGGTGCTCCTTCTTCCGGCATGCAAGCAAAAACTTAAGCGGGATAATCTGGCTAAGAAGGTCGTGCAGTGCTGGTCTAAGGAAACAGAAGATCTCCTACGTGATTGCTTGGAGACAGTGGACTGGTATATGCCTTCACCGTCACAGACTTCATCAGCAAATGTGTGGACGACTGCGTGCCAAAGAAAGCAGTAAGTGCGTTCCCCAACTGGAAACCATGGCTTAATTGGGAGGTTGACTCCCTACTGAAGGACAGGTCTTAGGCGTTCAAGTCAGGTGACCCTGACCCGTACATGAAATCCAGGTATGAGCTCCGCAAAGCCATCCGGGATGCCAAGTGAGAATATCAGACCAAGCTAGAGTCACAGACTAGCATTACAGACTCTCATCCGTTGTGGCAAGGCCGAAACAACATAACGGGCTACAAAGCGAAGCCGAGCAGCATCTCCAGCAGCAGCACACACATCCCGATGAAATCAATGTATTATATACTCAGATAAAAGCAAATTACTGCGGATGCTAGAATCTGAAATGAAAGAGAAAATGCTGGAAAATCTCAGCAGGTCTGGCAGCATCTGTAGAGAGAGAAAAGAGCTAACGTTTCCAGTCCAATGACTCTTTGTCAAAGCTTTGGCAAAGCTTTGCTTTGACAAAGAGTCACTGGACTCGAAACGTTAGCTCTTTTCGCTCCCTACAGATGCTGCCAGACCTGCTGAGATTTTCCAGCATTTTCCCTTTCATATTATATACTCGGTTCGAGCAGGAAACCAACGATCTCCTGTCAAGTGCTCCAGCAGCCCAAAAGACACCCATACTCACCGTCACAGCTTCTGAAGTCAGATCGGCCTTTCTGAAAGTGAACCGTCGGAAGGCGACGGGTCCGACCGGGATCCCTGGTCATGCACTCAGAGCCGGCACAGACCAGCTGGCAGATGTGTTCGCAGACATCTTTAACCTGTCCCTACTCCACTCCGAGGTCCCCACCTGCTTCAAGAAGACCATCATCATATCGGTGCCAAAGAAGAACCAGGCAACGTGCCTCAATTATATCAATCACAATGAAGTGCTTCGAGAGGTTGGTTATGAAACGCATCACCTCAATACTCCCAGAACGCCTAGATCCACTGCAATTCACATACCACGCAAACGGTCCACAGCAGACGCCATCTCCCTGGCCCTACACTCATCCCTAGAACATCCCAACAACAAGGACTCCTTCATCAGACTCCTATTTATTGACTACATCTCTGCCTTCAACACCATAATCCCAGCCAAGATCATATCAAAGTTCCAAAACCTGGGACTTGGCTCCTCACTCTGCAACTGGATCCTCGACTTTCTGACCCACAGACCACAATCAGCAAGAGTAAACAACAACACCTCCTCCAGGATAGCTCTCAATACCGGGGCCCCGCAAGGCTGCGTACCTAGCTCCCTATTATACTCCTTGTACACACATGACTGTGAGGCAAAATTTGGTTCCAACTCCATCCATACGTTTGCTGACGACATGACCATAGTGGGTTGGATCTCGTACATCGAGCCAGAATACAGGATGGAGAACCTAGTGGTTCAAGGCAAATTGGCACAAAAGGTGAAGTCACATGGAATCAGGGGTGAGCTGGCAAGATGGATACAGAACTGGCTAGGTAATAGAAGGCAGAGAGTAGCAATGGAAGGGTGCTTTTCTGATTGGAAGGCTGTGACTAGTGGTGTTCCACAAGGATCAGTGCTTGGACCTTCGCTGTTCGCAGTATATATAAATGATTTGGAGGAAAATGTAACTGGTCTGATTAATAAGTTTGCAGATGACACAATGGTTGGTGGAATTGCGGATAGCGATGAGGACTGTCAGAGGATACGACAAGATTTAGATCGTTTGGAGACAGACGGAGAGATGGTAGATGGAGTTTAATCTGGACAAATTCTGGCATTTTGGAAGGTCTAATGCAGGTAGGGAATATACAGTGAATGGTAGAACCCTCAAGAGTATTGACAGTCAGAGAGATCTAGGTGTACACGTCCACAGGTCACTAAAGGGGGTCACTCCACAGGTGGAGAAGATAGTAAAGAAGGTATACGGCATGCTTGCCTTCATTAGCCGGGGCATTGAGTATAAAAATTGGCAAGTCATGCTCAAGTGCATAGAAACTTGCACACTTGGAGTATAGTGTTCAATTCTGGTCGCCACACCACCAGAAGGATGTGGAGGCTTCAGAGAGGTTGCAGAAGATTTACCAGGATGTTGCCTGGTATGGAAAGCATTAGCTATGAGAAGAGGTTGAATAAACTTGGTTTGTTCTCACTGGGACGACAGAAGTTGAGGGGTGCCCTGATAGAGGTCTACAAAGTTATGAGGGGCACAGGGTAGAGGGGTCAATTACTTGGGGGCCTAGGTTTGAGGTGCGAGGGGCAAGGTTTAGAGGAGATGTACGAGGCAAGTTTTTTACACAGAGGGTAGTGTGTGCCTGGAACTCGCTGCTGCATCTTGACAAATACATGAATAGGATGAGAATAGAGGGATACGGACCCCGGAAGTGCAGAAGATTTTAGTTTAGACGGCAGCATGGTCGGCACAGGCTTGGAGGGCCGAAGGGCCTGTTCCTGTGCTGTACTTTTCTTGTTTTTTGTTCTTTGTTCTGGTGGAGTGGTGCAACAACAACAATCTATCCCGCAATGCCAGCAAAACTAAAGAGCTGGTCATTGACTTCAGAAAGCAAAGTATTATACACACTCCTATCTGCATCAACGGGGCCAAGGTGGAGATGGTTAACAGCTTCAAATACCTAGGGATGCACATCACCAAAAATCTGTCCTGGTCCACCCACTTTGACGCTACTATCACAACAGCGCCTATACTTCCTCAGGAAACTAAGGAAATTTTGCATGTCCACAGTGACTCTTACCAACTTTTACAGATGCACCATAGAAAGCATCCTATCTTGCTCCATCACAACCTGGTATGGCAATTAATCGGACAAGACCACAAGAAGCTTCAGAGTGTCATGAACACAGCCCATTCCACCGCACGAACCTGCCGTCCATCCATTGACTCCATCTCCACTTCCTGCTGCCTGGAGATAGCAGGCAGAATAATCAAAGACCCCTCCCACCTGGCTTACTCACTCTTCCAACTTCTTCCATCGGACAGGAGATACAGAAGTCTGAGAACAGATTCAAAAACAGCTTCTTACCATAAGACCATAAAACATAGGAGCAGAATTAGGCCACTCGGTCCATTGAGTCTGCTTTGCCATTCAATCATGGCTGATATTTTCTCATCCACATTCTCCTGCCTTCTCCCCATAACCCCTGACCCCCTTATTAATCAAGAACCTATCTCTTAAAGACACTCAGTGATTTGGCCTCCACAGCCTTCCGAGGCATAGAGTTCCACAGGTTCATCATCCTCTGGCTGAAAAAATTCCTGCTCATCTCTGTTTTAAAGGATCATCCCCTTAGTCTGATATGGTGTCCTCTGGTTGTGTCCTGTGGCTCTAGTTTTTCCTACAAGTGGAAATATCCTCTCCACGTCCACTCTATCCAGGCCTCGCAGTATCCTGCAAGTTTCAATAAGATCCCCCTCATCCTTCTAAACTCCAACGAGTACAGACCCAGAGTCCTGAACCGTTCCTCATACGACAATTTTGTCATTCCAGGGGTCATTCTTGTGAACCTCCTCTGGACCCTTTCCAAGCCCAGCACATCCTTCTTTAGATACAGCACCCAAAATCGCTCACAAAACTCCAAATGAGGTCTGACCAGAGCCTCAGACAGCCTCAGAAGTACATTCCTGGACTTGTATTCTAGCCCTCTTGACATGAATGCTAACATTGCATTTGCCTTTTTAACTGCCGACTGAACCTACACATTAACCTTCAGAGAACCGTGAACAAGGACTCCCAAGTCCCTCTGTTTTTTGATTTCTTAAGCATTTCCTCATTTAGAAAATAGTCTGTGCCCAAATTCCTCCTTCCAAAGTGCGGAACCTCACACTTGTCCACATTGTATTTCATCTGCCACTTCATTGCCCACTCTCCTAGCTTGTCCAAGTCCTTCTGAAGCCCCCTTGCTTCCACAATACTACCTGTTCCTCTCCAGATCTTTGTATCATCTGTAAACGTAGCAACAGTGCCTTCAGTTCCTTCTTCCAGATCATTAATGTATATTGTGAAAAGTTGTGGTCCCAAGGGCAGCACGGTGGCACAGTGGTTAGTGCTGCTGCCTCACGGCGCCGAGGTCCCAGGTTCGATCCCGGCTCTGAGTCACTGTCCGTGTAGAGTTTACAGTCAGTGGACGTGTCATCGCACACAGTTTACCAGACTCTTAAATGACTCTCTTATGGACTGACCAGATGAATACTGCACTCCTGTATGCTTAACCCGATGCCGGTGTCTATGCATTTATATTGTGTACTGGTGTTGCCCTATTATGTATTTTCTTTTTATTTTATTTTCTTATCATGTACAAGTGATCTGTTTGAGCTGCTTGCAGAAAATTATTTTTCACTGTACCTCGGTACATAGAACATAGAACATACAGTGTAGAAGGAGGCCATTCGGCCCATTGAGTCTGCCCTGACTCACTTAGGCCTCACTTCCACCCTATCCACATAACCCTGTCACCCAATAACCCCTCCTAACCTTTTTTGGTCACTAAGGGCAATTTAGCATGGCCAATCCACCTAACCTGCACATCTTTGGCCTGTGGGAGGAAACCGGAGCACCCGGAGGAAACCCACGCAGACACAGGGAGAACGTGCAGACTCCGCGCAGACAGTGACCCAGCGGGGGATCGAACCTGGGACTGGCGCTGTGAAACCACAATGCTATCCCCTTGTTCTACCGTGCTGCTCCTACACATGACAATAAACAAAAAAAATCCAATCCAAATAGGGGAGTCACATTAGCTTGTTTCCAATCCACCGGGACCTTTTCGGAATCCAGGGAATTTTGAAATATCATAACCAATGCATCCAATATCTCCACTGCCACCTCTCTTACTAACCAAGGGTGCAGGTTATCAGGTCCTGGAGACTTATCTGCATTTAATCCCATTAGTTTATTCAATACCACCTCCCTAGTGATGGTTATTGCATCAGATTCCTCTGTATTAATTGCAGTTTTTGAAAAATGTTTATTATCTCCTACCGTGAAGATAGAGGCAAAATATTGGTTCATTGCCTCTGCCATCTGTGTTCCCCATTAATAACTCACTAGTATCGTCCTCTAAGGGACCAATATTTACTTTAGCTATTCTCTTCCCCTTTATATACTTAAATAAGCTTTTGGTATTAATATTTATGTTTTCTGCTAGTTTCCTTTGGCAGTTCAGCTTAGCTCTTTTGATTTTATTTTTAGTAGCCTTTTATTCTCCCATCCTTAAAGTTCTCCCAATCCTCCAGCTTACCACTAGCTTTTGAACTATGGTATGCCCTGGTTTTTGCCTTTACGTCTTCCTTTACTTCCTTGTTTATCCATGGAACATATTTTTTCCTTTTACAATTCCTCTTCCTCTCAGGAATATACTTTAATTGAGCAGTATTTAATATCTCCCTGAACATCCACCATTGTTCCTCAATTATCCTACCCTCAATTATTTGGGTCCAGTCTTTCCTCAGGCTTATCTAATTACCTCTGCCCAGCGCTAAAACTCTAGTATGGCACTCTGTCCTCTCTCGCTCAATCTGCATTTGAACTTCTAGCATGCTGTGATCACTCCTTCTAAGAAGATCCTTACTAACAAGATTATTTATCAACTCTTCTTTGATACATAAGACAAAATCTAAAATAGCTTGTTCCCTGAATGGTTCCATCATATATTGCTTTGAGAAACAATTCCTCATACACTCTATGAAATATCCCTTGAGCCTGCTCTTGCCAATTTGATTAAGCCAGTCAATATGTATGTGAAAATCACCCATGATTACTGTTGTGCCCTTCTCACAAGCCCTCATTATTTCTTGGTTGAAACAATGCTCCACTTTGAAAGTTTGCTTGGGGGTGTGTAAATTACTCCTGTCAAGGAGATTTTTTCCCTTCCACCCAGATTGATTCAACATTTTGGCCCTCAGTGCCAATAGAATTTCTTCATGCAGCCTTGATGTAGTCTTTAACCAATAAAGCAACTCCACCTCCTGTTCCATCCTTTCTATCCTTTTGCATGACTGAGTACCCTTGGACATTCAACTCCCAATCTCAGTCCTCTTGCAATCACGTTTCAGGGATCCCCACCAAATCATACCCATTTATCACATGAGTGCCGTCAGCTCATGGACCTTATCTCAAATACTGCATGCATTTAGGTACAAGTAAGTCCTACAAATTTGTCTTTCCCTTGCAGGATTTTCTTGTACACTATGCTTTTCACACATTCTGACCTTCACTGATGATACTCGGCCTCATCCCCAACTTTCACTCCCACAGTCACCTTAGATTTTCGTCTTTTACGTTTCTTTTCCCCTCTGTAGTTGTTAGACTGGGCCTGCCTGTTCATCCTATTAACCTCCACCTTCTCCTCATGTTTTGACCTGCTGCTTTGGTTCCCATTAACCACTATACGTCTTGTAGTTTTACCCTTCCCCCCCCCCATTTGCTAGTTTAAAGCCCTTGTGACCACCCTATTTAACCTTTCTCCTAGAACACTGGTTCAGGTGGAGACCGTCCCAACGGTACATATCCCTCCTGTCCCAATACCGACGCCAGTGTCCCATGAAATGGAACCCCTCTTTCCCGCACCACTCCTTTCATCATGTGTTTATTTCCTGAATTTTCTCATCCCTGTGCCAATTTGCACGTGGCTTGTGTAGTAATGCAGATATTATAAGCCTTGCGAACCTGTTCTTTGATTTGGTTCCTAGTTCCTGATAATCCCCAAACAGGTCCTCTTTCCTAGTTGTGCCTATGTTGTTTATGGACCGCAACAACTGCATCCTTCCACTCCCACTCCAATATTCTTTCAAGCCAGTTAGAGATGTCTCTCACCCTGGCATCGGGCGGGCAACACACCATGCAGGACTTTCGACCCTGCTTGCAAAGGATGCTATCAGTTCCCCAAACTATAGAATCCCTTACAACTACCACTTGTCTTGTGCCCCCCCCTCGCTTGAATGGCCTGCTGTATCACAGTGCAGAGATCGGTTAGCTCATCCCCCCCTCCAGCCCTTTTCCTCATCCACACAGGGAGCAAGTGGCTCATGCGTGTTGGACGAGGTAAAAAGTTGAGGCTCCTCCATTTTTGAATTCTACCTGCCTCATTCGCAGTCACATCCTGCTGTCCCTGACCACTGGCTGGATACGAGGTCCTTAATCTACAGGGTGTGGCTGCCTCCTGAAACAAAGCGTCCAGGTAATTCTCCTCCTCACGGATGTACATCAGTGTCCGAAGCTCAGACTTCAGCTCATCAATTCTGAGCCGAAATTCCTCGAGCACCAAACGCTTGCTGCAGATGTGGTCACTGCATCTCGCATTGGGATCTGCCAGTTCCCACATCATGCAGCTATAGCACATTGCCTGCCCAGCCATCTCGCCTTAGTTAATTAATTAATTAATTAGCTTTGCAGTGATTTTGTTTTTTTTAAGCACAGATTCCCTATCAGCCAATCAGGTTGCAGCTTTTCTGTGACATAGTTTTCCAGTTCTTTTCGGCTTCAGTGGAATCCCGGATACTCACCGCTCCAATGCTCCGCCCTCCGATTAGTTAGGGAACAGTCTGTCCCCAGAAATTGAAATCGAAAGGTCAAGGAAGGGAAGGCAAGTGTCGGAGATGGACCATGTGAAGATAATAGTGGGGTGGAAATTGGAAGCAAAGTTAATAAATTTTTCCTGGTCCAGACGGAACATGAAACGGCACCGAAACAGTCGCCGAGATACTGATAAAATAACTGTGGGATGGGACGGAGTAGGACTGGAACAAGGAATTTTCCACACACCCCATAAAGAGACAGGCAAAACTGGGACCCATGTGGCTACCCAATTGTCCAGTGAGAGGAGTTCAGCCAGACGGAGGAGAGCGGTGGAGGATGGGCTTTGTTCAGGCCTCTGTTCAAGGAAGAAGCGGAGAGCTATCAGGCCATCCTGGTGGGGAATGGAGGTATAGAGTGATTGGACATCCATGGTGAAGAGGTGGTGGTCGGCCCAGCGAACTGGAAATTTTAATGCTGTGGGGCATCGGAGGAATTGCAGGTGTAGGTGGGAAGAGACTGGACACGAGGAGAGAGTATGGGGTCAAGATAGGAAGAAATGAGTGTGATGGGGCAGGGACAGATTGAACAGGTAACCACCTGGGTGTTCGGCTGGAGGGGAAGGAGATGGGGGTGGAGGTGGGAACAGCCGGAGGGGAGTAGGGGGCTGATGGAGGGAGGAGGGGGCGGTTGGAGGGAGGAGGGGGTAGTTAGAGGGAGGAGGGGGCGGTTGGAGGGAGGGGGGGCGGTTGGAGGGAGGGGGGGGCGGTTGAAGGGAGGGGGGGCGGTTGGAGGGGGGGGCGGTTGGAGGGAGGGGGGTGGTTGGAGGGAGGGGGGGCGGTTGGAGGGGGGGCGGTTGGTGGAAGGGGGGGCGGGCTGGAGGGAAAGGGGGTGGGTGGTCGAAAGGGCGGAGGGGGAGGAGGCGGCCGGACGGGGTGGGGCGGAGGGGAGGGGAGAGGGGGTGGCGGCTGGGTGGGGTGGGGTGTGGCGAATGGGCGGGGTGGGGGGCGGTACAGGTGGAGGGAGAACGCTGGAGCCGGGTAAAAGGACCTGTGGAACGGGGAGGAGGTCTGCCTGAAGATGTGAGCCCGGAGACGAAGGCTGCAGAAGAAGAGTTCAGCATCGTATCGAATCCAAAATTAATTGAGGTGGGGACTTTGACATATGAAGCACATTCAGTGTCAGAGAGGGTAAGGCCAGAGGTCATGGTGAAAACACAGCAAGGGTTGGGGTTAGACGCAATGGGACCCGAGGAGCGGGAAGTTATGTTGGGTCCTGGATGGCCTCTTGGCAGTTACTTTGAACACATTCAAACCCACCATTAAATTAAAATCAAACACGGGCATGTTCACAGAAGACTGGATTTTACATTGACATCAGACCCTCTTCCCACATTGTGGGGGAGTTAAAATTACCTGCAGGGCGTTAAATATACGATTGTGTTTCATTGGATTTGACTATTTGTAAAGATTTTACAATGTAAAGAAACAATCAAGTTCAACTGTGTGACATATTAGTAACAAATCCCTCTCAGCTTGAGGTGTGTTTTTGTCTCAATATGGTGGGCAGGCTCCAGAATTCAAATCTCGCCATTGACTAACCCAATTCAGTGAACTGCTCACATGCAACAACAAAGAGACAAATGTTTACTCTCAGAGTTGTAAACTAAGTCATCATTTAAATCATTTCCAGACCTCACTAAATAAGTCCATGTGAAGGGAATGCAGTCCTTTTATCTTTGATAAATGGTGTGAATTGATTTGCAAGCGCGCTAGAATTATTTATAAGCTACATTTTGATCCACATCTACAGACACTATGGCCGGGATTCTCCCTTCTGGGGACAAAGTCCCCAGGCCGGCGGGAAAGCCGGTGCCAACGACTCCGGCATTAACGGCCCCCCAAGGTGAGGAATTCTCACCTTTCTAGGGGGCTAGGTGGACGCCGAAGAGGTTGGCGCCGCTCCAGCCAGCGCCAAAGGGCCGGTGCAAACCGGTCAGCGTGATCTCGCACATGCGTGGTACGGCCAGCGTGATCTCACACATGCTCGCAACGCCCGGCGTGATTCCACGCAAGTGCAGATCGGCTGACGTATTTTCGCACATGCGCGGGGGGGGGGGGGTCTCTTCTCTGCGCCGGCCCCCGGACAATGTGGCGGAGCATTATAGGGGCCCTGCATGGAAGAAAGAAGTGCCCCCAGGGAACAAGCCCGCCCCTGCAGATGGGTGGGCCCCGGTCGCGGGCCAGGCCACCATGGGCTCCCCCCCTCAGGGTCAGATCCCCCCCCCGCCCCCTCGAGGACTGCCCCCACATACTCACCTACCAGGTCCCACCATGCGTGAGGTGAGTAATTTACGCCGGCGGGTCTGGCCAAAAATGGACGGCCACTCGGCCCATCAGGGACCGGAGAACCGCCGGGGGGTCCACTGTCAACAGCCAGCGAAGGGCGTGGCGGGAATCCCGCAGCCGCCCGAAAAACGATGCCAGAGATAAGGCTGCCGGCGTCAGGGCGGGATTTGCGCCTCCCCCCGGGGATTCTCCGACCCGGCGGGGGGTCGGAGAATCTCGGCCTATTAGTTTCAAGCCATCATTGTTATTGGGTAACCAATGTAATGGTGACGAAGTGTAATCATCATCTGCGTCTACAGGCATAATTGAAAAGTATCCCTCTACACTACACTGCTTCTACTTGGTTCACTTTTCATGGGTATTTGCCACTGCCAGCAATAATCGGTAAATTGCTGGTAGTTTTACCTACACAAACCAGCACGGTAGCATGGTGAGCAGCACGGTAGCATGGTGGTTAGCATAAATGCTTCACAGCTCCAGGGTCCCAGGTTCGATTCCCGGCTGGGTCACTGTCTGTGCGTAGTCTGCACGTCCTCCCCGTGTGTGCGTGGGTTTCCTCCGGGTGCTCCGGTTTCCTCCCACAGTCCAAAGATGTGCGGGTTAGGTGGATTGGCCATGCTAAATTGCCCGTAGCGTCCTTAAAAAAAAGTAAGGTTAAGGGGGGGGTTGTTGGGTTATGAGTATAGGGTGGATACGTGGGTTTGAGTAGGGTGATCATTGCTCGGCACAACATCGAGGGCCGAAGGGCCTGTTCTGTGCTGTACTGTTCTATGTTCTAAACCAGGTAAGGGTGCAGGAAGTTGTAGTTTCCATGGATAGTGGCATAGGTTCTCTCACAGCAGTGTAAGTTTAGATTTGTTCTTCATCTTTGATATCCACCTTCATGTCCTCAGCATTCCTACCTTCCCTCTTATTCTACTTTGGGGCTGGTTTGTTTAATAATAATCTTTATTGGTGTCACAAGTAGGCTTATATTAACGCTGCAATGAAGTTACTGTGAAAAGCCCCTAGTCGCCACATTCCGGCGCCTGTTCGAGTACCCTAAGGGAGAATTCAGAATGTCCAATTCACCTAACAGCACGGGCGGGATTCTCCGAGCCCCCGCCAGGTCGGAGAATCGCCGGGGCCGGCGTGAATCCCGCCCCGCCGCCCTGACGCCAGCTGCCAAATTCTTCGTCTCCATGATTTTGGCTGAGGCGGGAATTGCGCTGCGCCCGTCGGCGGCCGCTGGCAGCGGCACCCCCCGGCGATTCTCTGGCCCGCGATGGGCTGAATGGCCGCCAGCTTTCGGCTGGACCCGCCGGCATAAATCAAACCAGGGGTGCGATTCTCCCAACGGGAGACTAAATGCCGATGCCGGAGTGAAAACCGAAGTGTCTCACTCCGGCGTCGGAGGCCGCTCCTCGGCGCCCGCTATTCTCCCACCATCAGGGGGCTAGGAGCGGCGCCGCGTCAATTTTGTGCGCCGGGCCTTGGCGCCCGTGTCAAAGCGGCAGCGCATAAATGACACGGCCGGCGGCACTTAAATGACGTCACCTGCGCATGAGCAGGTTGGCCGTCGCCAACCTGCGCACGTGCTGTTTCAGTCCTGCCTGCGGGCGCCCCGCAAGACATGGAGGATTGATCTTGCGGGGCAGCGGAGGAAAAAGCGTGCGTCCTTTAGGGACGCCGGCCCGCCGATCGGTGGGCACCGATCGCGCGCCAGACCCCTCCTGAGCGCCCCCCTGGTGCTCGATCCTCCCCCCCCCCACATAGGCCGCACACACAGCGTTTCCACGCTGTTCACGCCGGCAGCGACCAGGTGTGGTCGGTGCCGGCGTGAACCCATCGGATTGGGCAGGCCGATCGGCCCAACCGGGCCGGAGAATCGCCGCTCGACCGTTAGAAACGGCGAGCGGTGATTCTCCGAGCGGCCTGTTGTAAAACTCGGCACGCTGTTTTGGGGGGTGGGAGAATCGCGTGCGGGTGCCAGGGCGGCGTGGCGGGAATCGCCCGGCACTCCCGCGATTCTCCCACCCGGCATGGGGGTCGGAGAATCGCGCCCCAGGTCCATACAGGCGGGATCTGGCTCCACGGGCGACCTGCCCGGGCGTCCTTGGGGGGGGGGCGCGGGGGGATCTGACCCCGTCGGGTGCCCCCACAGTGGCCTGGCCAACGATCGGGGCCCACCGGTCCACAGGCGGGCCTGTGCCGTGGGGGCACTCTTTCCCTCCGTGCCAGCTGCTGTCAACCTCCGCCATGGCCGGCGCGGAGAAGAACCCCCGTGCGCATGTGCTGGGATGATGCCAGCACAAGCTCCCGCGCATGCGCCAACTCCAGCCGGCCAGTGGGGGCCCTTCAGTGCCGGTTGGCGCAGCGCCAAGCCCTTCGGGATCGGCTGGCACAGCGCCAACCCCGCTGCTGCCGGCCTAGCCCGTGAAGGAGCGAAGGATTCCATAACTTCTGGGCGGCCCGAGACCAGAGTGGCCTACCCCGCCGGGTAGGGGGGAATCCCGCCCCATGTCTTTTGGGATTTGTGGGAGGAAACCGGAGCACCCGGAGGAAACCCACGCAGACGCAGGGATAACATGCAGACTCCGCACAGACAGTGACCCAAGTAGGGAATCGAACCTTGGACCCTGGAGCTGCGACGCTATAGTGCTACCTACTGTGCTACCGTGCCACCCACCTAACGACCCACCATTTTAACTTAGCTCATCAGGCAGAAAGGCAGTTAAGTGACTGGAATGATGGTTCAACACCATCATTGTTTTGGAATTATCCAGTCACTTCGAGGGAGAGTATATTAGGAGCATTGCTCCAATTTCCCAAATGGCAGCTGAGGTTAATCTTTTCCTTATTTAAATTTGCTTTGAACATCTCAGCTTTTCCTTTTCCTCGGGTTTACTGAGCTGAATGCCCACAGGGCATGCGCTACCCAGCAGATTTTCAAAGAATTGGAGGTGATTTGATATCCCTTTTCTGGTGCAGCATACCCCTGCCGGCAACGGGATTCTCTGTCCCAGCAGCCGGCCAATGGGGTATCCCATTGTGGGCATCCCCACGCCGTCAGGAAATCCGCGAGCGCTGACGCGTTGCCAGCGAAACGGTGGATCCCGCCGACGGAGAATTCCAGCAATTCGTAGTCATCCCTAATTGCCCTTGAAGGTTGCCTTCTTGAACTGCTGCAGTCCACGTGGTGTTGGTGCACCCTTTTGGGAAGAAAGGTCTCGAGGTTTGACCCAGTGACAGTGAAGAAACGGCTGTATAGTTCCAGATCTGAATGGTGTCTGGTTTGGAGAGGAACTTGTAAATAGTCTTTAGAGATTGTGGATTTGGATTGTACTGTTGAAGAAGAATAGGTGAATTGTTACAGTGCAATTTGTAGACAGTACACTCTCCTGCCACTGTGCATCGTTAGCGCAGGAAGTGAATGTTTACAGTTGTGGACTGTGGTAATACCACTGTATATATATGTGTGTGCCTCTAATAGGGGATGTACAATAGTACCTGCTATTACAGGTTTGTCGGTAAGCCCCTGCATAGTTTGTCGATAAGCCCCTGCCGGCTAGCTCCGCCCACAGGAGCAGTATAAATATCCATGAGGTCTCCTGAGCTGCCATTTTACAGCTCCACTTGAGGGAATAACATCTCACGGTAATAAAGCCTCTTTTGTACCGTTTCGTGTTTCTGTGTGCAATTGTTAGCGCATCATGGACGTGGTGCCAATCAAAGGGGTTGCTTTGTCCTGGATGATGTCAAGATTCTTGAGTGTTGTTGGAGTTGCACATATCTAGGCTCGGGGAAAGTATTCCATTACACTTTTGTCTTGTTGGGGCAGCACGGTAGGACAAGTGAATAGCACTGTGGCTTCACAGTGCCAGGGTTCCAGGTTCAATTCCCTGCTGGGTCACTGTCTGTGCGGAGTCTGCACGTTCTTCCCGTGTCTGCATCGGTTTCCTCCGGGTGCTCCGGTTTCCTCCCACAGTCCAAAGATGTGAAGGTTAGGTGGATTAGCCATGATAAATTGCCCTTAGTGACCAAAAAGGTTCGGAGGGGTTATTGGGTTACGGGGATAGGGTGGAAGTGAGGGCTTAAGTGGGTCGGTGCAGACTCCATGGGCCAAATGGCCTGCTTCTGCACTGTATGTTCTATGCTCTTGTGCCTTTAGGGGCTGGTTTAGCACACTGGGCTAAATCGCTGGCTTTTAAAGCAGACCAAGGCAGGCCAGCACCACGGTTCAATTCCCGTTCCAGCCTCCCCGAACAGGCGCCGGAATGTGGCGACTAGGGGCTTTTCACAGTAACTTCATTGACGCCTCTTGTGACAATAGCGATTTTCATTTAATTTAATTTCATTTTCATTTCATTTTAGATGATGAACAGTCTTTGGAGGATGTGGCGGGGGTGTCAGGTGGTGAGTTACAGCGCAATTCCAAATCTCTGACCTGTTCCTGTAGCCAAGAGGTAGGAATGGTCAGGATGGATTGTAAGTTGAATCTTATCAGCAGATGAACCTAAGCATACATCCTGAAAATATTATCCTGTTCTCAAAAACACCAGTAAGCATGATTCTGTACAAATATTTCAATCAGCAAACCAGCAAAAGTCGAACAGTCTGTTCAAGTGAGTATCCGTTTCGTCAGCCAACTGTGCGACACATCAAAGCTCGAACCATGCTGACGATTTTCAAGTTGAGATATTGAGTAATCTACACAAACCCAGAATCTGCACATTATGGAGACTTCCCAATTCCCCTAACCAAAAATCATTGGCCGGGATTGTCCGGTTCGGCAGCCGCATCCGCCAGCCGCATTTTCCGGGATGACGCACCCTCTCCGGCAGCGGGATTTTCCATTCCCACCTGCCAGTGGGATTTCCCATTGTGGCCACCCTGTGCCGCCGGGAAACCCGCAGGCGTGGGTGTGTTACCGGCAGAATGGAGAATCCTGCTGTAACTCCTGCAAAACATTGGACTATTTACCTTTACCAAAGGCCCATTATCTTTCAATCTCAGTTGGAAAATTCATCCATTTCCATTTCTTTTTTTTTTAATCCATTTGCATTTCTGAAGGCCCAGCTGATCTAGTGTCCAGATTGGCAGAGACTGGATGCACCCTGCAAGATGTGTGACAGGAAATCCCAATACACTGACTCTGTGGGAATTTCCCAGGAAGTTTGACCTTTCGATGGTGATTTTCCTTGATCCCTGGGACCTTCCGAAATGGAATCCAACTTTGAGTTTGAGTAGAAGAATTTGGATAACTTTGACTGACTTACCTGGATAGATACCCAGGGAATGGTAGCCAGAAAAATTTGCTCTTGTGCCTTTAGGGGCTGGTTTAGCACACTGAGTCCAAAATTTGAGTCCAACTCCAGGCTAACTATACAATAAGCCCCACCCTCCCCCATCACTCACACTGGTGGCCACCCTACCGCTACCCTGTCTTCTCCACTCAACCCCCTGACTACTGTTCCCACCCGACTACCCCCTCACTGACCAACCAACCCACATTACCTACCCTACCCACATCACCAACCTGCCACCCTACCAGCTGTCACCCTACCCAACTGCTACGCAACCCAGCCACCCCCATCCACTTACCGCACCCACCTATTCACTTCCAAAGCAAAATAATAATAATGCTCATCCATTTATGCACCCAGTCACTAATACTTTCACTTATACACTCATTCATTAACACGCTGAGAAGTGTGGGGAGCTTTAAATTCTCATCAGGACATGGCAGCCGGTGGTGTAAAATGAGGGCCATAGCAGAATCTCTTTTCAGCTCTCTGCGAGGATTCTTGCACTGAAGGCGGTCTGCAGGATCCTTCTTCAGAAGTTGGAGCCTTTCCAATCGTTAGCACTGCCGCCTCACAGCACCAGGGACCCGGGTTCGATTCTGACCTTGGGTGTCTGTCTGTGTGGAGATTGCACGTCCCCGCATCTGTGTGGGTTTCCTACGGGAGCTCCGGTTTCCTACCACAGTCCAAAGATGTGCAGGTTAGGTGGGGTAACGGAGATAGGGTGAGGGTGTTGGCCTAGGTAGGGTGATCACTTCGAGGGTCGGTGCAGACTCGGTCGGCCGAATGACCTCCTTCTGCACTTAGGGATTCTATAATGTGCGCAGCTAAGTGGGTAGTTTTCTGTCTGATCAGTGTTGGACACAGGGGTCCTAACTCTGATTGGACATTTTCGAGCCGATGACTTTTGTTTTAAAAAACAATGTAGCTTTTGAACTCACCAGAAAGAGCTAACAATGATCGCTGCTTTTGCATTTGCATTGCCCATTAAGCTAATCTATCCTCCACTATTCATTATCACTAGTTTATTCCTCAACCCTATCTATTAATGGTGAAATTTGAAATTCTTCCTGCTCATTAACCTTCTTCCTAATTTGATCTCCAGCAATCAAATACTGTACTCGCTCTCTGACTTTTAGTGCACTGTAGTCGGAGATTGTGCAAATTCATCATTAAGACTGATAAAACATTAGCAAAGTATAGCCAATTTTGTCCATTTTTGATTAGAGCAGTGTTGAATATGGACAAATAGTCCAATGTTTTGAAAGAATTTTTCTTCATCATTGAACCCCTACACTGCCAGAAAGAGGCCATTTGGCCTATCGGGTCTGCGCTGACCCTCTGAGTAAGCACTTCACCCATGCTTACTCCTTTGCCCATTAACCCCCTAATCTAAACTACACATCTTTTTGGACACTAAAGGGCAACTTAGCGTGGCCAATCGACCTTACCTCCATATCCTTAGACTGAGGGAGGAATCCGGAGCACCCAGAGGAAACCCACGCGGAGAACATGTAAACTCCACACAGACAGTCACCCAAGGCTGGAATTGAAACCGGGTCCCTGGCGCTGTGAGGCAGCAGTGCCACTGTTTCGCCCTTCATGTCTAAAATAGAACGTTATGCTTTCATCAAAAATAAATAATTACATCTTTGACATTCTTAGGATACCTGAAACGACCTTCACAGGCAATATTGTTCAAGACGTAGTCAACATTGCAATGTACTGAAAGAGGATTTGTGAAGCCAACTTAAGTGCAAACAGAAATTTTAATAGTTTAATGGAATCTTTTGGATCCATCAGAGGGAATCTCAGTTGATTTATGATCTGAACATATATTTTGCCGGTGGCAAAGGATAGAAGCGGCGAGGCGAGTGGGTCAGCGGACCCACGAGGGGAGGGGTCCCCAGCCACTCCCAAGAGAGCCTCTGGAACTGCTGCTTCCTGGCATCTTTGCTGCACATTGTACTGTTTAGGGTGAGGGGATGTTTTAGTCTGGTGTTTGTGGGCTACTTTTGATGAAAGTGCCTATTGTATTTTAGAGGAGAGCCACTTGACGTGCGACTGCTCAGCACATCCCCGTCACCAGAAGTCCTTCGTCCATCATCAGGTCAGAATTTGGGATGTTCGTTGATGATTGCACAGCGTTCAGCACCATTCACGACTTCTCAGACACTGAAGCATCCCACGCCGAAAAGGAGCAAGACCTGGACAATATCCAAGCTTGGGCTGACAAGTGGGAAGTAACATTTGCGCCACACAAGTGCCAGGCAATGACCATCTCCTACAAGAGAGGACTTAACCATTGCTCCTTGACATTTAATGGCATTACAATCACTCAATTCCCCTGGCCTGCACTACAGCCCCTGTCCCCGCATGACCCCCACACCCCACCCACCTCCCAATCCTAGCCTAAGCCTTGACCATTCCTCTGACACTCTTCCCTCTGCACCGCGTCCCTGGCCCCGCTGGTGCTTGTCACCAGAGGGCCCCTGCCCCTCCACCCGTCCCTGCCAGCATTATGCTCTGTGGCCCCTGTCCCACGTCATCCCGTGGGGTGCATCATGGGTGCCCTCCTTGGGTAGGCTGCGTGACACCCCTCCAATAGGGTGCCACCTGGGTATTCGGGGAGGCAGGGATGGGGGAAGTGGTGGGGGGATGGATATGGGCCGAGGGCGACATGGTAGGAGGGTGAAGGGAGTGTAGGTGAAGGTAGGAGAGTGTAATTAGGCCAGGGATAGTTCAGTTGGGAGAGGGGATATTTGTATAATGTTGTGGAATAATCAGGTGGGTTATAAAGTAGTCAGGTTGAGGGAGGGTGTGTGGTGAACCACTGTGTGCACCTGTATTAGGGGATGTAAGGTAGGACCTGCACTACAGGTTCGCCAGTAGCCCCTGCCGGCTAGCTCCGCCCACAAGGAGCCGTATAAATATGGGTGTCCTCCTTCTGATCAGCCATTTTGCCAGCTGCAGTAGGAGGCCACGCATCTGACTGTAATAAAGCCACAGTTGTGCCAATCTGTGTCTTTCGTGCAATTGATCGTGCATCAGGGTGGACAAGGTGGATCAGGTTGCCGGGGGTGATTGTGGGCAGCCAGTTATGGTTAAATTCTCAATTGAGCTGCACTGGCTAAATCACTGAGTTGCATGAGATATTAACCAGTGTAACATTTCCAGGACAAGTAGCCAATTAAGTCCTGCAAAGCCTTTAAAATCCGTGAAATGTCCCGAGTATCACAAATGAGCCCGTTAGAAGTTTAAACTTCCTGGGCAATTACAGCGCGTGTGACAGGATTTCCACAAGGTGTCGATGTGCAAGATGAGCTTAAGTTCAGACATCAGGAGAGATTTAACTGAGGTGCTCCAATGTTATTTATTTATTTAGTTTTTAATTTTTCCAATTAAGGGCAATGTTAGCATGGCCAATCCACCGAACCTACGCACGTTTGGGTTGAGAATGTGCAAACTTCACACGAACAGTGACCCAGGGCCGGGATCGAACCCGGGTCATCGGCACCCGATGAGGCAGCAGTGCTAACCACTGCACCACCGTGCCGCCCTTGCTCCAAATTTATGAGTGGGTTTTATTTTCTAGTTCTGTGACGCCAGTTTCAGATGTTACTGCTGAGTTTATATTTATGTTGTCATAATTAACAGACTTGGATCATGTCCCATTTCAGATTTTGCTTTGCAGAGAAGAGGTTATTCCTATGACATCCTCCAATGCCTTGAGATTACCGTGCCTCTATGCCTCCGAGCTCAGTACAACCCTGCAAGGTTCCGACCTGAGAAAGACAGTCAATCACTCAAACAAGACGTAACCCATCAGCCACGTTGAATTTATAAGTAACTTTGCTGGCCTTGCTCGAACCAGATTCCGGAGCCAATTTTTAAATGCATGTTCTTCTGCGATGGCGGTGTGCCAAGACTGTGCATTCAAAGACCGAGGCCTTGTGTTCTGTCTGCAATTTCTTAGCCCAACCATTTAATTTGTGCTGATCCTTTGGGATAGCATCAATCTCCCTGGCATTAATAACGCAGCTCCATGTCCTATCATCAGCAGCTTCCACTGCAATGCTCCAGCTTCTACTGCATTTTTGAACACTGTGAGAAGCAAGGCATTGAAACCATAGAATCGCTACAGTGCAGAAGGAGGCCATTTAGCCCATCGAGTCTGCACCGACCTTCTGAAAGGGCATCCCGCCTAGTCCGACTCCCCTGTCCTCGCCCCGCAACTCTACCTAACCTACATTTCCCTGGACACTAAAGGACAATTTATCATGACCAATCCACTTAAACTTCACATCTTTGGACAGTGGGAGGAAACCCACACAGGCGTGGGGAGAGCATGCAGCCAAGGTTGTAATTGAACTCAGGTCCCTGGCGGTGTGAGCACCAGTGCTAGCCACTTTGCCCCGGTGCTACCGAAACAAATTTTCATCGCATGGAAAGTGCTTGGACACATCCGTGGTTCATGAAAATGGTTAGATAAAGCCCTTTTGTCTAAAATTCCTCACATCATACATGTCCATTCATCAGGTCGTTTTCCTTGTATCGCCCGCATAATGAGCCACCCAGATATCTTCTATGATTCTTGAACTTCTCAGATGTGAACACTGACATCCAGATCCTCAGCCGCATGTTTCTCGGCCGTGCGCCATTTGATGGTGGCGGGATCCTCTCTTCCTGCTGCTTGTCAACTAGATTTCACATTGAAGCCACCCCACGCTGTCAGGAAACCCGTGAGCGGGGTGTGCTGCCAGCAGGAACAGCGACTCCCAACGGTCAGAGAATTCCGGCCAAAATGTGTTGATCAAAATAATTGCAAGCAAATTCTGTCCATGTGACGGTCTTTGCACTTTAATTTAGTTGCTTTCTTTATATTAAAGCTCAGGAAATCCGGGAAGGTGAATCAAAACGGCCAAAAGAAAAGATCGCAACACGGCATACAGCACAGAGGATGCAACCGAGACTACTGATCATGCCAGTCCCATTCCGGGCCGGCTTTTAAGGGTTGATTCTTTGAGCCCCAGCTGATGGGCCTCCTGCGTATCCCACGAGCCCCATGGGGAGATCGATTGGGACACCTCTCGGGGTCTCGTGAGGGTCGTTACACTTTAAAAAGGAAAATCCAGGCATTTTGTAATTTGTAATATATTGTTTCGGAACAGCTTAAACATTCAACATTCTTGATTATTTCTTCCACAACCAATTGAGAATGTTGAGCTGCATCCCATCTCGTTCCAGCCAATTTGTGAAGTACAGTGACACAGAAAGTGACCATTCTGCAATGACAGGTTGGCCCACCCAAGATTGGTACTCAGGTGCTATTATAAGCTGGTTGATGAGATGCGGATACCTGTTTGACATTCCCCTAGTGGCGTCTTGGTGAAAAATTCCTCAATTCCAATCTGCTGGAATTCCGGGAGACTTAATAGAGGCATAAAAGATGATCAGAGGATTAGATAGGGTGGACAGTGAGAGCCTTTTTCCTCGGATGGTGATGGTTAGCACAAGGGGGCATAGCTTTAACTTGAGGGGAGATAGATATAGAACATAAGAGCATAAGAATTAGGAGTAGGAGTAGGCCATCTGGCCCCTTGACCCTGCTCCGCCATTCAATGAGATCATGGCTGATCTTTTGTGGATTCAGCTCCACTTTCCGGCCCGAACACCATAACCCTTAATCCTGCCGACGTGCTGGACCAGAAATCTTGTGCGACGAGATGGAGAATCCAGCCCATACTCTCCCACTTGTTTCAAGCATGGAGACTGGGCGTCTCTCTTAACGACTATACCAGGAAACATGGGCAGCATAGCCCTTGCCAGCTTGGACACATGGGTGTCTGTTTCACACCTGTGGTGAGAACAGAGTAATTGAGGCTCCAGTCCATGGAGCCTTGTCTATCAGAATGCAACAATTATATTTAATCTGATTCAACTGACAATTACTGAGATTTAATGCCTCATCTCCTGAACCTAATTTTCCTAATTGAAAGCGATGATATTTGAAGAAGGATAAAACTTTCACCATTTGGGTAATGGTTCGAGCTTCAGCTCTTGCAAGTACCTCAAATGCAGGCTGTGAAATTTTACTGGATTCTCTTGATTTCCTGCCCGAAAATAGAATCCTTACAGAGCAGAAGGAGGCCATTCGGCCCATCGACTCTGCACCGAACCATTGAAAGAGCGGCCCATCTAGCCCAATCACATACCCAATCCCCATAACCCCACCTAGGGCCAATCCACCTAACCTGCACATCTTTGGACTGTGGGAGGAAACCGGAGCACCCGGAGGAAACCCACGCACACACGGGGAGAAAGTGCAAACTCCACACAGACAGCCAGCCAAGGCCGGAAGTGAACCCGGGTCCCTGGCGTTGTGAGGCAGCAGTGTTAACCACTGTGCCACCGTGCTGGCCCTACCTCTCACATTCGAAGCTAGTACTCTACCACAAACTAATTCCTCCTCATATGAGAAGACCCTCTCAACTCCCACAGAAACTTTGTTTTCAATCACTTGCACTGCTCTGCTGATCATGTGTTGGAGAACCTCTGTACAAATGCCAGGCAAATGTTTTGAAATAACCTGTCTAATGTCAAGACACCCTTGTACACTTCTCCATCACTCTCAACTCCTCACCTCATTCCCACGGCACCTTCCCAGACAACTCCAGCAGATGCAACACCTGCCCCTTCCTGCCCAGTGTCTCATTCAGCATGCTATCTAAACCCAGAAGTTGAAAAATACAGCACAAACTAGAATGGAAATATTCTAACTGACTAATTGTTCAAATAAAGTTAGCACCTTGGAGAATAGAGTAGTTTTATTTTACATCGTAGAACTTAACTTCACTCGAATGCATTTAAAGCTAAGGAGTTCCCTTCATCCCAGTGCAATGTTCCTCAACTGAAATCTTGAGATGGTCGCTAAGGTCTTAACTATGAGGTTATAAATTATGTTGGGAAAGCCTTTCTGCACAGCTACAACTCACAGTTTAATGACTGTATTGTTCAGGGGATTGGATGACTAGGGTAGATGGTAATCGTCATTACCAACAAGTATCGGCATCTGTTCACTTTTTGTAACTAAGGAGCTGTGACTGTAACAACACAGCAGCTTAATTTAGGTGCATAAGGAGCCTAATAAATTGTGTGTCACTTCAAACACCAGCAACAACTGTCAATATTCCATTCATCAAATGCTTATTGATCTGCCTCGTTGTAGCAAAAACTTGTCTTTATCTACATCTTTTTAAACGAGTAAAACATTCCAAGGCAGTTTGCGTTGGGGCGCAAAGCAAACATTGACACCGTGTCACAGGAGTAGATATTTGGCAAGGATAGCCAACTGCTCAGGCAAAGAGATAGCTTTTGAATAGCCGCTCGGAAGGAGCGGAGAGATGATGAGGCAATCCTGGAGGTTGGTGCCTCGTCAGCCGAATGCAAAACTGCTAAAGGTGCAGCAATTAAAACCCAGGATGTGCGAGGGACCGGAAGTCAGTGAGGTTCAGGGAGCGCAGAGGTGGGGTGCAGCTGGAGGAGCATTAGCAAGTCTCGAGGTAACAAAAGGCATGGATGTTAGATTTTTTTTTTACATTTAGAATACCCAATTATTATTTTTCCAATTAAGGGGCAATTTAGCACGTCCAATCCGCCAATCCATGCACGTCTTTGGATTGTGGGGGTGAAACCCACGCAAACATGGGGAGAATGTGCAAACTCCACACAGGCAGTGGCCCAGGGCCGGGATTCAAACCCGGGTCCACAGCGGTGCAGTCCCAGTGCTAACCACTGCGCCACCGTGCTGCCCTATGGATGGCCGATTCAACAGCACATCAACTGATACAAATAGGTACGCTCCTTTTCAACTCTCGTTATTTGGTGACCGATTTTGCCTCTGGTCTAACCAGACCATACTGGTGTTTAGCCTCAATTAATCCTCCTCCCATCCTTCCTCGCCTTAACTCTATCAGCATAACCCTTTATTCCCTTCTTCCTCATCTGCCGCCTCAGCTTCCCCTTAAATGTGTCTGCTATTTCCCCTGATTACTTCCTGTAGTAGAGAATTTCACATCATCACCCTCTCTGGATAGATATTCTTTCTGATTCCCTATTTGATCCTTGGTGACTGTTATTGATGGTCTCTATTTTTGCTAATTTCTCTGTGCCTACTCTTTCTAAGTTTTTAATAATTTTAAAACAAAATCTTTATTGAATCACCCCTCAGCCATCTCCGTTACAGAGAAACGAGCCAGATCCTTTCCTGAGGCAGATAACCATGCAAACCGTTTTTGCATTTATTCCCCTGTCTCTATATCATGTTTACAGGGGCTTTTCAGTAATTTCATTGAAGCCTACTTGTGGCAATAAGCGATTATTCGATTATTATATTATTATTATTATTATTATTATAAGCTTTATTAGTGTCACAAGTAGGCTTACATTAACACTGCAATGAAGTTCCTGTGAAAATCCCCCAGCCGCCACATTCCAGCACCTGCTCGGGTACGCAGAGGGAGAATTCAGAATGTCCAATTCATCTAGCAAGCATGTCTTTTGGGACTTGTGGGAGGAAACTGGAGCACCCGGGGGAAACCCACGCAGACACAGGGAGAACGTGTAAGCTCTGCACAGACAGCAACCCAAACGGGAATCAAACCTCGGACCCTGGCGCCGTGGAGCAGCAGTGCTAACCACTGTGCTACCGTGCTGCCCTTAATACTTCAACCGGAACATTCCACTGTACTGCAAACATTGTCTGACCAAAGTTTGATGTGAGTCTAACATGAATTCTGTTTTTCAATTCAATTCCTTGAGAAATAAACCCCCGTGCTTGGTTTGCCTTTTTAAGGCTGTATTGCTCTTTGCCACTTTTCGTGATTTGTGTATTTATGCTCCAGTTGTCTTTGGCCCTCAGGGTCATAGAATTAGACAGTGCAGAAGAGGCTCTTCGGCCCATCGAGTCAGCGCCGACACGTGAAAAACACCTGACCTACCTACCTAATCCCATTTGACAGCACTTAGTCCATAGCCTTGAATGTTGTGATGTGCCACGTGTTCATCCAGATACTTCTTAAAGGATATGAGACAATCCACCTCTACCACCCCCCCCCCCCCCCCCCCCCCCCCCCCAGGCAGTGCATTCCAGATCATCACCAACCTCAGGGTAAAATGTTTTTTCCTCACATCCTCGATCAGGTCACCCCTCAGTCTTCTCTACTCCAGCAAAAACAACCCAAATCTATCCAATCTCTCTTCATAACTTAAATGTTCCATCCCAGGCAACATCCGGGTGAATATCCTCTCCACCCCCTTCACCTCTTAGAATCATAAATTCTTAGAATTTACAGTGCAGAAGGAGGCCATTTAGACCATCGAGTCTGCACCAGCCCTCGGAAAGAACATCCGACAAGGTCACGCCTCCTTCCTAACCCCGTAACCCAGTAACCCCTCCTAACCTTTTGCACAGTAAGGGGAAATTTAACATGGGTCCCTGCAGCTGTGAGGCAGCAGTGCTAACCACTGTGCCACCGTGCCGCCTTTCCTATAATGTGGTGACCCCAGAATTTCAGACAGTACTCCAACTGTGGCCCCACCAAAGTTCTATACAACTCCAACATGACCTCTCTGCTTTTGTAATCTATACCTTGATTGATAAAGGCAAGTGACCCAGATATCTTTTCACCACCCCTTAACTTGCCCTTCTGCCTTCAGAGATCTGTGGACAAACATGCCAAGGCCACTTTGTTCCGCAAAACTTCCTTATGTTGTGCCATTCATTGAATACTTCCTTATCAAATTACTCCTTCTGAAGTGTATCACCTTACACCTTTCAGGGTTAAATTCCATCAGCCACCTATCCGCCCATTTGACCATCCTGTCTATATCTTCCTATAATCCAAGACACTCAACCTCACTGTTGACCACCCAGCCAATTATTGTGTCATCTGTAACCTTACTGATCCTACCTCCTCACATAGTCATCTGTGTCGTTTATATAAATTACAAATAATAGGGGACGCAGCACAGATCCCTGTGGTACGCCACTGGACACTGGCTTCCAGTCATGAACGCAGCCGTCGTGTCATCCCCCTTTGTCTTCTACACCTCAGCCGATTTTGAATCCACCTCATCAAATCATCTTCTACCATGTGCTTTTATCTTCTTTATAAGTCTCCCATGTGGGACCTTGCCAAAGGCTTTGCTGAAATCCATATAAACTACATCAACTGAACTACCCTCATCTACACACCTGGTCACATCCTCAAAAAATTCAATCAAATTTGTTCGGCATAATCTCCCTCTGACAAAGCCATGCTGACTATTCCTGATCAAACCTTGCCTCTCCAAGTAGAGATAGAGGGCGAAATTCTCCACACCCGCGGAAAATCGTAAAACCGTCGTAAAAATCGGGAGCGTTTTACGACGGTCGCGAAGGCTTCATTTCCCGACGGATTCACTTCCTGGAAATGGGCTAGTAACGCGGCCGCGTCAATTACGTGCGTGATGACGACGGAACGTGGCGACGACACGATCACGCCCACGTGACGCTGCCCGACGCCGTAAAAAGGAGCGGGCGACCACAGAATCTGTCGGGCAGGATGTTGGAGCCGAGGAGAGCTGCTCCTTGCTTTGTAGATGCTGACGTCGAGGCGCTGCTCGATGCCGTGGAGCAGAGGAGGGGCATCATCCGCCCGCGGAGAGGGCATCGCCAACCTGCCAGCGCGGTACGCCAGGCCTGGCGTGACGTGGCTGCTGCCGTCAGTGCTGTGGGACAGACCCCTCGCTCAGCTGAGCAATGTAGGAAGAAGCTACACGACCTCACCAGGTCTGCCAGGGTAAGTGCCATGAGGATGCCCCCTAGTCACAACCATCCCTCCCCCTTAACTTAAGCACCCCCCCCCCCCCCCACCCCGGCACGGGAGGGGGGGAGGGGGATTGGGGCAGAGTTATTTGAGGATGGTTCACAAAGTTGTCGCAGACCCAGCGCTCTGGCCCCGAGGAGAGATGCAATCGTCTTATGACAACTTGACCCCCCCAAACTGTGCCAGTATCTGAACGGACTGCTGATACCTTCCGTTTTGTAATGATCTACCTATGTTCCCTCCCCCAACAGGCCAAGGCCGCTCACAACCACCGTGAGCGGCACAAGACTGGAGGGGGTTCGCCCAACCTGCACCCCCTCAGCACCTTTGAACAGAGGGCCCTGGACCTTGTTGGGGGGGTCTGCCACCCGCGATATCGCGCTATGCGAGGTTGGCGGAACTGCAGCAAGTGAGACAACCCTCCCTGACAAACACTCACCCCTCCCCCATCCTCTGTCCCTTCACACACCCTGCCCACTGGGACACCTCCCCCATCCTCTGTCCCTTCACACACCCTGCCCACTTGGACACCTCCCCCATCCTCTGTCCCTTCACACACCCTGCCCACTGGGACCGTCCAGCGGCCTGCCGAGCAAATCGAAATAACCCGTCTCATTCTCTTCCCTAGGACGTGATGCCGAACGACCAGGGCCGTCTGCCTCCAGACGGAGACAGGAATCTGCCGCCACCTCACCCGGGGCCTCACAACAGAGGGTGCCCGATCAGCGGGCAGCCCCATCCGCCCCAACCCAATCTGCGGACCAGGACGCACAGAGGGTTCGAAGTCCACAACCACCAGAAATGGCCAGGGACAACCCTCCTGACGCTGAGCAGCCCCACACCCTGGAGGAGGCCTTAAACATTGAGAGCGTCGGGTTTGCGGCACTGCTTTCTCCCACCACATCCATCATCCCAGAGACACACACCCCGGCGGGCCTATTTAGTGATGAGTCTCCTGGGGCACAGTCTGGTTGGCACATCACAGCTGAGCAGGTACAGCAGGTGGAGGTCGGAGCAACAGAGGGCCCGGACTCGCGGAGGCCAGACCAGGCCCAGGATGCAGCTGGCTCCCAGACGTTTTCTGAGTTCCTGGAGTTTATCAACCCACCCGCACAGCCGATGCCTCAGGAAACCCAGGGAAACAATGACGGGAGGAGGGCTGCCTTCCTGGCTCTGCAGACGCTGTTAGAGGAGTCGAACCGCGTCCAAGAGCAGGAGTGGTGCCGCTCATGGCAGAGACCCAGTCCGACACCGCACGGGTGGCATCAGCGGTGGAGGCAATGGGTCAGGTTATGCAAGACGTTGGGGTTAATGTGCACGCGTCATCCTCGGCCCTGGACAGGGTTGCCCTCTCACAGGCAGTAATGTGCCAGAGCCAAAACGACATTGCCGGCGCCCTGCGGGCCATGGCCGAGTCTCAGCAGGTCATGGCCCAGTCGCAGCACACCATGGCACAGTCCCAGCAGTCGATAGCACAGTCCCAGCAGTCGATAGCACAGTCCCAGCAGTCGGTCGCGGAGACCATCAACCGCCTGACACATGTGCTGGATGGCGTCGTGCACACACAGGTTGAGGTCGCACAGTCCCTGGTGGGAATGTCTAACTCCCTGGACTCCGTCTCTGCAAACCTTCGGATCCTGGTGGATACCGTTGCAGGCTTCTAGGACTGGCAGCGCCAGGTGTCGGTGGTGCAACGGGGCACCTCCCCGCTCGCACCTCTGTCCCAAAGTGAGGCCCGGGGGCCACCGGGCTCCCCGAGGGAGGAGGAGGTTTCGGGGTCCGTCCCATTAAGGCCATCACGGGGCGTCCCAGAATTCTCGGCCTCCCCCCGTCCCATCCCTGGTGCATCGGGTGGGCAGCAGGCAGAGCAGGGTGGCACAATGTCACCCGAGACGCCCGCAGAGCAGCCTGGCCCATCAAGGCCGGGTCGCCCCAGGAAACGCTTAGCCAAGGAGAAACGAGTCGAGGGGGGCGATTCACAGCAATCCTCCTCCACTCCTGCTGTATCATCTGGGGAGTCACTTAGACGTAGTGGTAGGGCCCGTAAGGCAACTAAGATAGACACTGAGTAAGTTGGCACGGGTGAAGGGCACAGTTTAGTTGTAGGGGCTAGGGCACCTGTAAATAATTGTTAATATTAAACGCACTGTTCCACCTTACTTGTAATACCGTGTGATTGTTCCACAGCCACAGGAATCGTGATGGTGACCGAGTGTCGCTGGGGTTGACGGGTGGTGAAACCTCGGTGCCGGGTGTGCAGTCCCTGCCCCTACCCCCTCCCACAGCTAGCCCACGCGGGCACGTGATGGAGTGTCAGTGACGAACTCAGCGGCCACCAAGGTGGATGGTTCAGCTATTGCCATGGGTCAGACTCTCTCTAACGATTCTGAGCTCACAGTTCTTCGCAGAGCGGGCTGTCATCATTCCACATGGCACTGATCACACCCGCTGACACAGCCATCAATGTTGTGCCATACCGTCTGGACCCAGTGATAAGCGTGATGTCGAAGTGGAGCAGTGTACACTGAGAGGGGGGGGAGGGTTGTGGTGGTGGCAGTTGTGTGGTGACCCTCTGCATGACTAGCGATGCAGGTGGTGGTTTGGTGTTCATCGGGGACGTCACATGCGATGCGTGAAGCGTGCTGCCACCAGGGCGTCGCGTGCCCGCCGTCCTTGCCGGGTCCGTTGTGCCGCCTCCTGGACATCACCAGCACCTGGGTCGTGTCTGCGTTCTGCGCACGCCACTCCGCCAGCCTCCTCCTCCTCCTCCTCCTTCCTCGCCTCCTCCTCCTCCTCCTCCTCCTCCTCCTCCTCTGTGCTGGCACCACTGCCACTAGCTTCTCCCTCCGCCTCCTGCAGCAGGTCATCTCCCCTCTGCATCGCGATGTTGTGCAGCGCACAGCAGACCACTACAATGCGAGCGACCCTGTCGGCCTGGTACTGCAGGGCCCCTCCGGAGCGGTCCAGGCACCTGAATCTCATCTTCAGGAGGCCAAGGCAGCGCTCCACCACACCCCTGGTTGCTGCATGGGCCTCATTGTATCGTGTTTCCGCATTGGTCTGAGGCCTCCGTATAGGCGTCATCAGCCAAGACCTCAGCGGATAACCCCTGTCGCCTAGCAACCAGCCCCTCAGCCGGGGGGGACGTCCCTCAAACATTGCAGGTATGAACGACTGCGCCAGTATGTAGGAGTCATGCACACTCCCTGGGAACCTTGCACAGACGTTCATGATCCTCATGTGGGGGTCGCATACCACATGGACATTAATGGAGTATGTCCCCCTTCTGTTTGTGAACACTTCCTTGTCCACAGCAGGCGGGCGCATGGGGACGTGAACACAGTCGATTGACCCCTGAACCCTCGGTATCCCGGCCACACTGGCAAATCCACAAGCTCGTGAGTCTTGACTTGCTTGGTCCTCGGGAAAGGTGATGTAGCGTTCCGCGATGGCATAGAGGGCGTCGGTCACATCCCGGATGCACCTGTGCACCGATGACTGGGAGATCCCGGAGACGTCCCCGCTCGGAGACTGGAAGGAGCCGGTAGCATAGAAGTTCAGAGCGACCGTCACCTTGATGGCAACCGGGATCGCGTGTCCTCCCCCCGTTCCACGTGGGGCGAGGTGCGACAGGAGTTGGCAGATATGTATCACCGTCTGCCTACTCAGCCGGAGTCTTCTCCTGCAGGTGATGTCCGTCATTGTTGGGAAAGAGACCCGGACACGGTACACCCTCGGCTTTGGTCGTCGCCTCTGGCGCCGTGGCTGCACCCTCACTCTCTCCTCTTCCTCTTCCTCCTCCTCCCCCCCATGCTGCTCGACGACTGGCAACTCCTCGGCCCTTCCCTCTGCTGCTGCAGCTGGCCCTGCATCCACTGCGGGTTGTGGGTGTGGATGCTGCTGCATCTCCAAATCCAGTAGAGCGGCCCCAACCACTGCGCAGAACATCGCCGTTCTGTTCCCATACATCGTGCTAACCTACAGAAGGGTGGTGGGAGGCAGAGAAACGGGACATGTTAGACGGAGGTTAGTCGACACCTCGGCAGCCGCCTGCCTCGGGATACCTGTGTGTCCCGGTGGCCTGGTCGCGCTGCTGACACGCGGGCAGCCTAACCCCTGGTCACTTTCTGCATCCAACGGCCAGTAAACTATGGCCCCCTCACGGGTGCGTCAGTGGCCTGTGTCCGGAAGCCACAGGGGGACCAGCGGCCGTGTCCTCGTCACCGGCACACCATGGCATGCTGGCAGAGATTTTGTTACGGGGTTGGACGGCTCACTCTCTACCTAACCCCCCCCCTCCGTCGCCCCCCACTGCCTCCCCCGTCGCCCCCCCACTGCCTCCCCCGTCGCCCACCACTGCCTCCCCCGTCGCCCCCCACTGCCTCCCCCGTCGCCCCCCACTGCCCCCTCCGTCTCCCCCACTGCCCCCTCCGTCTCCCCCACTGCCCCCTCCGTCTCCCCCACTGCCCCCTCCGTCTCCCCCACTGCCCCCTCCGTCTCCCCCACTGCCCCCTCCGTCTCCCCCACTGCCCCCTCCGTCTCCCCCACTGCCCCCTCCGTCTCCCCCACTGCCTCCCCCGTCTCCCCCACTGCCTCCCCGTCGCCCCCACTCCCCCCGCTCTGGACCCCCTCCCGTTCTCAGGGATGCCTTCCCCGTTGTGGCCAGACTCGAGCGGTGCGCTGAGCGGTGCGCTGAGCGGTGCGCTGAGCGGTGCGCTGAGCGGTGCGCTGAGCGGTGCGCAGAGTGGTGCCCTGACCTCCTCCAAGCTGTCGTCAGCCAGGCCGACTGGTTGACGAATTTTAAAAGCAGGTGTGTTTCACGACGTGCAAACAGGGCGCCATGACGTCGGGACTTCGGCCCATCCGGGCCGGTGAATAGCGGGGGGGGGCTATCAGTGGCGATTCTGGTCGTGTCAGGGGCGGGAAGGAGGCGTTTGTCGGGAATGGCGACTCCGACATTTTGCGGGGTTCGGAGAATAGCGGGAGGGCGTCGGAACAGCGTCGCCGTAAAAATTTCCGACGCCCGCTATTCTCCGAACCGTCGTGAGTCCGGAGAATCGCGCCCATTGGGCGCGATTCTCCCAAAACGGGAGAAATCGTAAGGCTGCCGTCAAACCCGGGCGGGTTTGACGCCAGCGCACCCCTTCCCGACCGGGAACCGATTCTGGTCCCCGGTCGGGGCTAGCAGCCCGACGCCGCAAGCTCCGGCATCACGGGCTTAACGAATTTCGTTAAGCCCGCTTGCCGGAGTTAGCGCCGGCTGACGCGTCATATGACGTCAGCCGCGCATGCGCGGATTGGAAGACTCCAACCCGCGCATGCGCGGATGACGTCATCGCGTATTTGCGCGAAACCCGCGCATGCGCGGGCCGGGATGCCCCTCAGCCGCCCCGCGAATGGATACTGCGGGGCGGCGGAAGGACAAATAGTGTGCGGGCATTGGGCATCGGTCGGCACCGATCGCGGGCCCATGGCACCCTTGGCACGGCCGTGGTACTGCCGTGCCAATCGGTGCCATGGTTATAAAAAGCGAGTTGTTCCCGCCGTTTTTACGAACGGCCAGACCAGGTCTGTTTGCCGTTCGTAAAAACAGCATAAAGGGCTAGGACTTCGGCCCATCGAACAGCTGTGAATCGCTGCCGGCCGTAAAAAAACGGCGGCAGCGATTCGTGTCGGGAGTTGGGTGGGGGGGGGGGAGAATAGCGGGAGGGCGGGAAAAATGTCGGGAAGGCCCTCCCGCTATTCTCCGACCCGTCGTGGGGGTCGGAGAATTTCGCCCAGAGTCTCTCCACCAAAACTTTCTCCAATAGTTTCCCTACCACTGACATGAGACTCGCTGGTCTGAAGTCCCTTGGCTTGTCTCTACAACCTTTCTTAAATAGTAGTACCACACTAACCGTTCTCCAGTCCTCTGGCACATCTCTCGTGGCCGGAGAGGAATTAGAAATTTGGGTCAGAGCATCTGCAATCTTCCCCCTCGCCTCCCACAGCATCCTGGGACACAATTCATTCAGACCTCAAGAATTGTCCACTTTTAAGCCTGCCAACACCTCCAATACCTTATCACTCCCTTTGGCAATTTAGGAGCAATCATACTCCGGTAGGAGAACTTCATTTAGTTTCTTATTCAACCTCATTTAATTTCTTAATTTCTGAGTAATATTGGATTCCTGATTTTTCTTACCAACATGTAATACCTCACACTTCATTATGTTGAAATTAATTTGCTAATTATATGTCTGTTCTGCAAGTTGATGAATGTTGTCTTGTAATTTGTTGCAGCCCTCCTCCAGATTGATTATAATCCAAAAATTTGGTGTCATCCACAAATTTAGAATTTGTGTTTGTGATTCTAAAGTCTAAAGTGTTGATATTGATCGCAAACAGCAGTTGATCCATTACTTGTGCAAAATGCGTCAGGATTCTTCCTTTGGGACACTAAATTTCTCCCCCAGAGTAGGATCGCACCTGGTCCCCGCTAGTGCTAGGAACGGAGCCCAGAAGCAATTCACTCACCTTATCATGGAGGGGAGCTCGCGGGATTCTTTCGGGATCCCGGTATCAGGCTGCCATTTTGAGTGGACCACCCGTTATCGAGGTCCAGCAGTTGGCCCCCCTCACCGTCACTATGCAAGTCCTCCCCCCCCCCCCCCCCCCCGCAAACACTGAAAAGTAGAGGAATCATTATCCCCCACCTCCGCGGGAATTATTTATTTACCCCCACGACATGCAAGCATGAGGGTGACACAACCTCCCCCACCAACTCCCCATTAGAATCCCCAATCCCCCATCAGACCCCCTATCTGAGCCCCCTGACAGAGACCCCCAACGGAGAACCCCATTAAGTTCTATCTTCCTCTTTTTCTCTACAGAAAGCACGTAACTACTTCCAAGAGCTGTCAATCATAGCTTTATAAAGGTCTCAGTCAGTTACACAGCTGGGCACTTGAGATCCATTCAAGTGTGAAGGGGAATGAAAGTAAATAATCCAGACGGCTAGCTATGATGGAAGCTGTCAATTAGAGCCTAGTACATTAAATTGCTCGCTGATGTGAATGAATGCCTTGCAGATCAAAGAGATGAGGGGCGTTATCCTCCATCCCGCCAGCCGGCCAATGGGTTTTCCCATTCTGGGCACCCCCACGCTGTCAAGAAACCCCCGGGTGTGAGTGCGCAGCTGGTGAAACGGAGGATCCCGTCTACAGAGGATCAGGCCTGTGGCTTTCACTTTCTAGGTTTTTACAGCGATTGTTTTCTCTGCCTGAGCCAGCAAGTGTAGGGCACAGGTGAGTTTTAAAGCAGTGATATTTTGCACTGTCTCTGTCTGGACTGCTCTCTGGCTTCCAGGCCAGTGGGGGGAGGGGGCGCTGTTATCGGGGGGGGGGGTCGCTGGTGTGGCGTTTACCTTATGGGTGTCTCTGTTGGGGTCTCCGTTATGGGTGGGAGATCGGGTGGGTCACTCTGGTGGAGGTGGGGTGCGCAGGACTTTGCATTTTGGGGTGGAGGGAGCCCTCCGATGGGCTTTGGTAGACCCACCTTGAAAATGTACAGCCTTGTCCCCAACCACAAAGTCCACCGCGCCAGGGATACACTGGGAAATACCTGCACCAAACCACATCCACGTGAATCCCGTCCCAGAGGGCAAGAGAATCACGGAGGTATGGTGAATCCGGTGCCTAGCCCGTTTGTAGTTTGCAAATGGGTCAATTTGACCTTTTTGCATCCTTCTGTTGACGTGGGGTGAGAAACTCGATGCTACCGCGTGCGGGGGACCGGATCATCGGAAATGTATTGAAGCTGGCCCGTTATCTCCCTAACATAGGATTTTCTGCCTCATCAGGAACTCTGCTACCATTGGCTGGCAGTGGATAGTCCAACCCAAGTTTGCTCAGGCAAGACAAACCTTTTTGAAATACATATTGGCTAATCTTTTTTGATAGTCGTTGCCAGATGTTTTTTTTTTCCCTATTTTCTCCAGTAGTAAGGATTCCCTCAGACTACCAGCTGTTTCAGGCTGACTACTCTTTGTTCCCTGGACATGTTCAATCACCCATCTTCGAAGATAGACATTTCATTAACACTTCACTAGTCCTCTGGCATCTAAACGTTTATCCAGCGAGTTATTAAATAGCGCTTCTGAAAACTCGACAGATTCTCCTTAACGTGCTCAGATGTATTCCAGCCAGACCAAGAGTTCAAGAGTTGATTGGTTTATTCAATATTTCTCCTCCATTTAAAATGTGATAGCTTGGGTGGGATTCACCGATCCCCCAGCCGTGTGATTCTTGGTGACGTGCATAACATTGGCAGGAGATTCTCTCTTCCCAACACTTGTCAATGGAATTTCCCATTGAAACCACCCCAAGCTGACAGGATACCCGCTGGCTAGGGTGCGCAGCCAATGGGAAAAGAGAATTCCAATGGCTGGAGAATTTCGGGCCTCTTCTTGTTTCATCTTTCACTGTCATGTCCACCTGAGCCATCTCTTTGGTAAATAGTGAAGCAACATAATTGTATATTTTGGCTTTCTCTCTCTTGGCTGTCTCATGCAGAAAATCCGTGATAACCTTTCCGATCCCGCCTGCCGCGGGAATCATTGAGGATGGGGTGGAAAATTAAACAGACCATTAAAATGGCCGTTGGCCTCGGAGGGGAATTTCCAATCCCCGGGCAGTTTGTGTGCAATTGCTTTCTCCACTATTTAATTGTGTGCAGTTCTGGTCACCTCCTTATAGGAAGGATGTGGAAGCATTGGAAAGGGTGCAAAGGAGATTTACCAGGATGCTGCCTGGTTTGCAGGATAGGTCTTATGAGAAAAGGTTGAGGGAGCTAGGGCTTTTCTCTTTGGAGCGGAGGAGGATTAGAGGTGACTTAATAGAGATTTATAAGATGATGAGGGAGATAGATAGAGTGGACGTTCAGATACTATTTCCTCGCGATGTAGCTGTTACAAGGTGGCATAACTATAAAATTCAGGGTGGGAGATATAGGAGGGAGATCTGAGGTAGGTTCTTTACTTAGAGAGTGGTTAGGGTATGGAATGGACTGCCTGCTGTGATAGTGGAGTCAGACACTTTAGGAACTTTCAAGCGGTTATTGGATAGGCACATGGAGCACACCAGAATGACAGGGAGTGGGATAGCTTGATTTTGGTTTCGGACAATGCTCAGCACAACATCGAGGGCCGAAGGGCCTGTTCTGTGCTGTACTGTTCTATGTTAAACTTCACTTTTCTCCCATCCTCACCCACAAGTCTGTGTTATTCCCTCTCTTGTTTGCATTTCTCTATCTCTGGGTGTTGGGCTCACTGTTCTGGATGTAGTCCAACCTAGCAACCCAGCTGGTCAACAGCTTCAAAGTAGCCCTCCTGAAAAAGATGGCAACTCAGAAGCATCCTTGATTACGTGTCCAAATAATTACACTGAAAGTGTGTTTAGTGGCAATTGTAATGCTGTCTTTCAAGCCATAATGAATTGATTCTGAGAAGGACTACAGCTTTTCATGTTTGACCAAAGTGACCCTCAGCTGTTTTTCCTTCTGAGTGGCCATGATATTATCTGTTGAAGAGGATTTGCATCAGAAAGTTGGATAAATGCACAATTCATGGTGCGTCAGATTTTTGACCAAAGCAATTCAATAGATGCTCAACATTCTAGTTACATTAAAAGTAAAATCCAGATACGGTGCTTAGCGAGCACTTCCTTTAATTAATCGCGATTTTTGTCCTGATATTTAATTGACAGCCCCTTCAGTCGCTGAGGTCGTAGAAAAAGGCCCTGTTGAACCCCTCCCTCGCCCTGCCTTGCCTCCCAAACTGGGAACTGAGCCAATGTTTATGTTGGAGGCAGAGATGGGAGAAATTAGAAACACTCGAAGCATGACTCAGAATAGTCAAGCGCTGTCCAATCCGTTGAAAGCACTGGAAATATTTGAATAACATCAAACAGAAAACAGTATGTCTGGTATGCCTTCATAACCTATGTGATCTCCTCATCTAAGAAAGGATATACTTGCCATCGAGGGAGTGCAGAGGAGGTTTACTCGGCTGATACTGTGATTGGCGGGTATGTCCTATGAGGAGAGTTTGGTTCGGCTGGGCTTGCATTCACTAGGTTTCAGAAAGATCGGAGGATATCTGAGTGAAATGTCTAAAATTCTAACAGGGCTGAACAGACTAGATTGCAGGGAGGATGTTTTCCCTGGTTGGGCAATCTGGAGTCAGGGGACACAGTCTCAGGATGTGGGGTAGACCATTCAGGACTGAGGTGAGGCATCAAGCGGCATGAGGAGAAAGTGGGCATATGGCATTGAGATTGCGGATGAGCTTTGATCATTGTGAATGGCAGGGCAGCTTCGAAGGGCTGAATGGCCTGCTCCTAAGTTCTATGTTTGCAACTGAAGAAACATGCATTTTATAAGGCTTAAGGTCAGGGCAATCTACTATAAAAGTTACAGGCCGTAATTCTCCGACTGTTTGCTGGCGATGGGATTCTCTGTTCCCGCTGGTTCCTGGAGCCCCCTCCCGCGGGTTTCCCTGCAGCATGGGTGGCTTCAATGGAATTTCCCACTGACAGGCAACGGGAATGGAGAATCCCGCTGCCAGAGAAAGGTGCGAGAAAATATCCGTCCTCACTAGCAGCAGTGGTGGGGCAGAACTCGCAACGGAGAATCCAGCTCATAATGTATTCAATACCAATTGGTGGATACTTAAACATGTTACCTATACACCACCTCGTAGGCTGCCACCATTGCACTGATTAAAGTCAGTGTTTGTTCAGCAGCAGCCCTCTCACTTCTAATTAACAAGATAATGGATTCAAACCCTTCTCATGACTACGATATCCAATGTAGCCCGCTGACTCAGTTCATTTGTGCAATGTTTAAAGTCTTTTGCCTGCTCACTCGCAAATTTTTATAGTTATCCTATGGTCATATTTGACAGAAGCGTTCTCCCAGTGTCTTGACCAATATTTTACCTCAGACAAGTGCACTAGCAAAAAAATAAAAATAATTGGCCATTAATCTTTATTTCTGCTTTTCAGATCTCGCTTGTGTTATGCTCTCTGTCGGGACTAATAATTTTTCAAAAGTACGGAATCCCCACATCCCCAGTCGAAAGAAAACCACTGGACAAGATTTCACGTTTTAAAACCTTTACTGTAACAAAGTAACTGAGCAACCGGCATTATTCAAATTTTAATTAACGGGGAAGGATATTTCAAATAAAAAGGTAAATTTCACTTGAAATAGTCGACGTAGCAAAGTTGCACCTCACATAGTTACAAGCACTCACATTATTTGACAAGCAAATGTGGCAGTGTGTTCAATCTCACTCTCTTTCCAATTCAGCTTCTGCTACATCAGTGTTTTCGTTTCCCATTCAATGTTTTTGGCCCTTGAACTACATTCACCAGCAGCAGCATTCCATCCAAACGTGGTTATCATCAACAAAGTGCATGTCTACGAATGCCTCTCTCAATTCAGTCACAAAAGTCCTGATGGCACAGAATCATTAGACATGGCCTGCCCTAACCTCTTTAAACAGTCAGCTGGGCTCTGGAAACATTGTAACAATGGCAGTGCATCTTGGGTAATCCACAATCCCTTCCTCTTCTCGTCTTCAGTTCTCTCCTCTTTCCAACTGTATAACACGTGCAGTAACACAGTCTCTACTGTATTCTCTTGCTTCATCACGAGGATCTGTTCTGGGCTACGAAAGAGAAAACTGAAGACATCTGAAGAAAACGAAACAGCTGAAACAAAATTCAGCCGTGCCCAGTTATTGTTTAATCATATATCTATGTTGAACATTTTCACATTTAATCATGTTGATATGTCAGGAAAAGTGAAAAAAAACTTACATTGATATATCGCTTTCTGTGTTAGCATTGCCCAATTAAAGGGATGAACCTGGCAGACCACGTGACAGGCTCGGGGCCAATTGTGCGGGAGTGTACAAAACCCTGCCAAAAGCGAGTTAGCGGCAGGCCCTGGAATCAGGGGCCCGTTCAGTGAAGACCCCGGAGCCGAACAGATAAGACCCATCCTATTGTGTTGTGTACATAGAACAGTACAGCACAGAACAGGCCCTTCGGCCCTCAATGTTGTGCCGAGCCATGATCACCCTACTCAAACCCACGTATCCACCCTATACCCGTAACCCAACAACCCCCCCCCCCCCCTTTAACCTTACTTTTATTAGGAAACTACGGGCAATTTAGCATGGCCAATCCACCTAACCCGCACACCTTTGGACTGTGGGAGGAAACCGGAGCACCCGGAGGAAACCCACGCACACAGGGGGAGGACGTGCAGACTCCACACAGACAGTGCCCCAGCCAGGAATCGAACCTGGGACCCTGGAGCTGTGAAGCATTTATGCTAACCACCATGCTACCCTGCTGCCCCTTGGTTAGGTGGGTTTCTGTGTTATGGGGATAGGGTGGCGCTCTTTCAGAGAGTCTGTGCAGACTCAATGGGCTGAATGGCCGCCTTCTGCACTGTAGAGAGTCTATAGTGACTGTGGAGTTCTGTGCCTGTACATACCAGCCTTTGCTATTCATTGATAAACCTTTTTGTTATTACTGGAAGCCTCCAGAGTGTTGTCTAAAGCCACCACATTGGTTATGAGGTAAAAGATTTGATCTCAACCTGCAGCACTTCCTGATTCAAGTGGGGAAGAAAGTAGCAATTGGAAGAAAATAAAGAAGGACCAATGAGAGTCGGGAACTATCAAAACGTGAGTGAAAATGCCTATTCGCAGCGAACTAGACCCGTTTGACAAAGGATCTGAAGATGTACATCGAACATCTTTGCTATTTCTTCACTGTGAATGAGATTGCAGGGGAAGTGAAGGGATACCTCTGACATTGTGGGCCCCAAATTTATAATTTGGTAAGGAACCTCACATCCCTGGTGGTACCTGGCTCAACAACATTTGATCAGATAGTCAAGTTTTTTTAAATTCATTTTTAATGTGATGTGGGCATCGCTGACTAGGCCAGCATTTGTTGCCCAACACTAGGTTGAAAAATATTTTAACCCAAGGCCCTTGATCATCCTCCAGATGGTATAAATTCAACTCCATTGTAAGGGAGCCTGAAGAGTCCAGCTCAGCATTCATAGCCAGGCTTTGTAAGCTCACTGAGCACTGTGGGTTCGGGACCGTGCTTAGTGATATGCTGTGCGACCGGTTAGTTGGTGGAATGATTAAATTATCTCAACATCCAATGGAAACTCCTGGTTGTAACTACGATAACATTGGAAAATGCGATTGAGGTAACTCAGGTGATGGAGTGCGCTAAAAGGGCTGACCTCCAGAGGGCAGCCGAAGGGGAAGTCAATGAAGTATGGGGCAGTACGGCTGTGTGGAAGGATCAGCAGGCACAGCAGAGAACTAGACATGGGACCCGTGACTGGATCGGAGTCCAAGGACTGGGAAAAGGACAGGACTGCAATTTAAGACAGGGGTGGACTATTACCATGGTAGGAGGGCCCATCCCCAAGAGACTTACATTGTCGTGAGTTTGTGTGTTTCTGTTGCACTCGTAGCGACCATATTCAAGCACATTGTCGGGCCATCATAACATTCAAGGCAAAGGGCCAAGTGCGGGCAAATGGGTTTTTCATGTGTTGGTGCAGACTCAATGGGATGAAGTGCTTCTTCTGCACTGTATTGTACTGTAATTCTGTGATTCTGAAAGACCGAGCGTGCTAATAGAAAAACAACAGCGCCAGCAGTCCACAGCGCGACTGAACAAAGTGGAGAGGAGCTCTGAGGAGGAGTATGCATCATTTTAACGGTGCCCAGGTAAACAAGATGGCCCCCATTGAAATCATCCTAAGTGTGAATGGCAAACCCTTTAAAATGGAAGTCGACACCGGGGCCTCAGCAACATCTGTGGGACAACAGACCTCCAAGTCTATTCGTGACAGAACTCAAATGTTAAATTTGGTCAGCTCCACAGCCAAGCTTTCCACTTACACTGGGGAAACCCTGAAACTCCTTGAGACCATTAACACACTAGTGGCTTATGAAGAGCAAAAGTTTGTTATTAATAACAATAACTAAGGGCTGATTTAGCACAGTGGGCTAAATAGCTGGCTTGTAATGCAGAACAATGCCAGCAGCGCGGGTTCAATTCCCGTACCGGCCTCCCTGAACAGGTGCCGGAATGTGGCGACAAGGGGCTTTTCATAGAAACTTCATTGAAGCCTACTTGTGACAATAAGCGATTATTATTATTAAATATGAAAAAATACAACTGGTTAACTATTATCTAATTCCTAATTTCCCCTTCTTTAACTCACCCCCACCCTCCACATACACACCACAAGACAAACAAACACAGAGGGGGAAAGGTGTGTAAAGAAAAAAAATATGAGGAAAAGGATAAAAGTCTCTTTTCAGATGGATGTCTTCCAGTGCACCTTTCTTCAGTCCAGACCTTCAGGTGGAGATATTTCCTTTGACTGTAATGGTTTTCACCGTAAATCCATCCAGGTCTCAAAACTTCCCTGCAGGTTTAGAAAGCAGCAGTTTGGCAGCATTTCTAAAGAGAGAGAGAGAAAGAGACAGGCAGACAGAAACAGACAGACAGAAACAGAAAGACAGACAGCAGCTCACAGTTTCTTCTCTCAGTGTCCAGGACCTGAATGTCCCTTCCTGGGTTCTCTGAAAACCATTCCATATGGATAGGACCCAATCACTGCCCGTTGCCGGGCAGAATACGGCCTTTGGCCAATTCATTGGCCACCAGTCAACCAATCGAATCTAATCCCTCCGATCTCGCGGGTGCCAGGAAGTTTGCGTTTTTCTGTTCGAAAGCTAAATCTTTCAACTTTTGAGTTCCTCACTTCCTTTTTGTGCACGAAGTAGGCATTTGGCATAGCGTCTGCCCGTGCTATTTTTCACCGTATGATAGAAAATCTCCTTGAAGGGATTCCCGATGTGATGGTCGGACCTTGACAATGTTTTAGTTGTTTTGGTCACCGGGACTGCTCCTGAAGTGCACATTATGTAGTCTGCAGGAGGTGTTAAAAAAATGTTTGGTTAGGATACCCCCCTGAAATGCAGAAAATGTACATTCCAGGCTTCAGAAGTGACATTTTTGGATTCTTTGTGGATGCAATCAGTTTATATAGAATACACAGTGCAGAAGGAGGCCATTCAGCCCATCAAGTCTGCACCAACCAACTTAAGCCCTCACTTCCACCCTATCCCAATAACCCCTCCTAACCTTTTTGGACACTAAGGGCAATTTAGCACGGCCAAGCCACTTAACCTGCACGTTTTTAGACTGTGGGTGGAAACCGGAGCACCCGGAGGAAACCCACACAGACACAAGGAGAACGTGCAGACTCTGCACAGACAGTGACCCAGCAGGGAATCGAACCTGGGACCCTGGTGCTGTGAAGCTTCAGTGCTATCCATTTATGCTACCATGCTGCCCACAATCCTCGAGGAGAAAGTTAACTATTTGTGAGGTCCCAACACACAAGAATGTAACTGAGCTCAAATCCTTCCTTGGCAAGGTAAATTATTATGGTTGGTTCATTCTGAATTTAGCCACAATATGAGCACCATTACACCATCTATTAAAGAAACATCAATGGTGACGTTGGAGAGAGCCTCAGTAGAAGCTTTTCACTTGATGAATCAAGCTTTGCAATTCTTGAACCGAACAGTTCACTTCAACCCTGGGAAACAGATTGTGCTCACATGTGATGCTTCTCCTTATGGTATAGCGGCCATCTTATCCCACATGTTGGGAAATGGCTTCGAGCAGCCCATTGCCTTTTCCTCGAGACACCTTTAAGAAGCAGAGCGGAACAGTGCTCAATTTGAGAAAGAGGATTTAGCAGTTGTATATGGTGTGAAGAAATTCAACAATATCTGGACGGACAGCGATTCATTATAATTACCTACCATTAGTCGCTATTGGGCCTTTTCAGAAAGGACAAAGCTGGGCAGCATGGCGGCACAGTGGTTAGCATTGCTGCCTACGGCGCTGAGGACCCGGGTTTGAACTTCGGCCCTGGGTCATTGTCCGTGTGGGGTTTGCACGTTCTCCCGGTGTCTGCGTGGGTTCCACCCCCACACCCCAAAGATGTGCAGGGTGGGTGGATTGGCCACGCTAAATTGCCCCTCAATTGGAAAAAATAATTGGGTACTCTAAATTTAAAAAGAAAGAATGGACAAACCAACACCAGCCTTGGCTAGGGTGCAACGTTGGGCCTTACTGTGGGCAGTCGACAATTATGCCACTCTGCATCAACCAGGCACACAAATTGTCAGTGGAGATTTATCGAGCCAACTCCCCCTGCTGAAAACTGTACCACCTCTAACAACACCCCATAGTATTGGCCTTGAATTTCTTAGACCTTACCAGTGTCCGTCGGCCACATACATAACTAGACCCAGAAGGACCCCATATTGCTGAAGGTCAAGAGTACAGTAAGAAGTCTTACAACACCAGGTTAAAGTCCAACAGGTTTGTTTCGAATCACTAGCTTTCGGAGCACTGCTCCTTCCTCAGGAAGTCACCTGAGGAAGGAGCAGTTCTCCGAAAGCTATTGATTCAAAACAAGCCTGTTGGACTTGAATATGGTGTTGTAAGACTTCTTACTGTGCTCACCCAGTCCAACGCTGCTATCTCCATGGTCAAGAGGATGACACAGACCAGATGGCACTATGAGGAATGCGAGGACTTTGAGACCCTTTTTACCGGCAAAGATGAACTGACATGTGAGGGTGGTGTGATCTCATGGGGCTCACAAGTCATTGTTCCACCATCAGCCAGGGAATCTCTATCATAGGTTCTACATAGTGCCCACCTTGGGCAAATAAAGATGAAGGTGCTGGCACACAGCTACATATAGTGACCAGGCATTCAGAAAGCCATCGAAGAAATGGTACAGCAATGTCACCCCAGTCAGACACAACAGCCGCTGCCCTGACTCCATCAGCCACTTTTCACCCTCGGAAATGACCTGGTCGACCATGGACCCAGGTCTATGTAGACTACCCTTTGGGGAGGATGTTTTTAGTTTTGATGGATGCCCACTCAAAGCAGCTGTCAACAGGTAATGTAAAGTCATCATGGACCCAAGTGAGCATAGGTTGCTTTCCCCTTTGAGAGGGAGAGTTGACTAGTGGTGATTTAATCTGAGGGTCACCATGCTTCAGACGAGGGGCATGGTTGAGAAGGCGAGGCCTTCATGAATAACCTCAGTCGGTCCAGGAATTGAACCCATGATGCTGGCTTCGTTCTGCATCATGAACCAACTATCCAGCCAACTGAGCTAATATTAATACAGGAAATGGAGACCGCGACCTCGGCAGCCACGATGGATGCCTTACGCTGAGTGTTTGCTATTCATGGACTGCCGGAATCCATTATGTCGAGCAATGGCACCCCTTTTCCAGGGAATGACTTCCAGAATTCTGTTCCACCACACGGCATCCACCACACCAAGGCAGTCCTGTACAACCCTGCATCCAATGGCTTGTTCAAGAGGTCTATTCAGAGAAAACAATCCAACAAAGTGCTGTGCCACCGGCTTGCTAATTTTCTGTTATTGTACAACCCGAGACCCCACACCACCACAGGGGTCACACCTGCCGAGTTGCTGATGGACCGTCGCCTGAGAACCCGTTTGGATTTAGTGTTTCCGAACTTGGCGGGAAGGATGGAGGCAGCTCAGGCCTCCCAGAGAAATAGAGTCATAGAGTCACAGAGGTTTACAGCATGGAAACAGGCCCTTCAGCCCAACTTTTCCATGCCATCCTGTTTTGACCACTAAGCTAGTCCCAAATTCCCCCATTTGCCCCATAATCCCTCTATACCCATCTTACCCATTTAACTGTCTAAATCAATGGGCTACGCAGAGGGGCAACAATTCATCCTGAATGAGGGACCTGGTCTTGGTACAGAACTTTGTCTCGGGCCCACTATGATTAGCCGGGCGGATTGTGTCCCAGTCGGGGCCCGGATCAGATGTGGTGAATATAAATGGAAGGACTGTCAAAAAGCACACTGACCATTTTAGGCGTGGGGGGGGGGGTGAGCAGAGGAGTCCCTGCTGTCGACACTCCTGTGAATGTTCCTGGGCAGGGGGAGATGAGAGCCCCCTCGTCAGCCCCGTTGCACCGTTGGACGACAGTAAGACCAGCTCCCCCTCTGCAGGAGACAGTGCTTCTTGAACAGTATCAATGCTGACAACTTGCTTACCTTGGAGGCTGTTGAGCCCGTGGGAGGACTAGAGAGGTTCAGGAGGTTCCCAAACTGATTGACTCTTTAATGAACTCTCTCTCCCCTGATATATTTTACCTTGTGCATATAACCTGTACACCGTTCATGTGCAAAACGATTAGAAGGGACTTAAGGTGCTGGGAGGAGGAGGGTATGTTACCATGGCCTCTTTAAGATACTGGACCTGGCGAGCCACTTGACTGGCTTGGGGAAAATCGTGCTGGAGTGTACATATCCTGGCCAATACGATTTACCGTGGGGCTCTGGGAGCAAGAGTGTGTGGACCTTGGAGCCATAGGGATATGACCCATCCTATTTTGCTCTGTGCCTGTATACATACCTGCCTTTGCCTTTCATTAAAAAACCGCTTTGTTACTATTGGAAGCCTAGGATAATTATCTCGAGCCACCAAACTTTTCATGAGCGCCTGATGTCTCAAAGTGCTTTGCTGCCACTGAAGTACCTATGGGAGCTGCCATGGTGTTACATAAGCAATGTGGCAGTCACTGTGTGCAGGACAAGCTTCCACATATAGTAATGTGATGATGTCCGTATAATCTGTTTCTTTGACATTGAATGAGGGATAATAATAGCTGTGACACCGGGGATAAACCCCCAGCCCTCTCTTCTTCAAAATAGTGGACAGGTTGTCCACACTCGGCAGCACCGAGACCAGGGATGGGATTCCACAACGCCCCCGCCGCCGGGCCGTAGAATCGCCGGGGGCGGCATGAATCCCGCCCCGCCGCCACCAGCTGCCTAATTCTCCGGCGCCGTTTTTTGGCAGGGGCGGGAATTGCATTGCGATGGACAGGGGCCGTTGGCAGCCCCCCCCCCCCCCCCCCCCCCCCCCCGCGAGCGGCCTCTCAGGCCGGCCTGGCCCACGATCGGGGCCCACCGATCTGCGGGTGGGCCTGTGCCGTGAGGGCACTCTTTCCCTCCAAGCCGTCCATGGCGGAGCTTTACAGCGGCCGCCGCAGAGGGAAAGAGTGCTCCCACGGAACCGCTGGCGTGATTCCTGCGCATGCAGAGGGGGTTTCTTCTCCGCGCCGGCCATGACCATGCGGAGAGGAAACCCCCTGCGCAGGAATCACATTCTGGGGAACACGCTGGCACTCCTGCGCATGCGGCAACACGCGCCGGTCGGCGGAGGCCCTTCGGCGCCAGTTGGCACGGCGCCAACCTTCCGGGCAGCCCGACGCTGGAGTGGTTCACGCCACTCTTTTGCGCTGGTATTGCTCGCCCGCCGGATACCGGAGAATACCGCCCCAGAAATTCCTGCCCAAGCTCAATGGACCTTTCAATGGACCATCACATTGTCCATTCGGCCCGTGATGATTCCCGTGTCGGGCGGGAATGAAAACTTTGCCCCAGTATGAGGGATTTATTTGCATTCATCTGAGATGTCAGACAAGGTCTTGGTGCAATATCTCATCTGAAAGATGGCCTGCAGGATTCCCTGTTGGCGGGATTCTCTGCTTCGCCGGCAGAGTACTTACGCGCGTGGGTTTCCCGACTGCCGCAATGGGAAACCCCATTGGCCAACTGCGGGAACGAAGAATCCCGTTGCCGGAGGGGGCGCGCTCTGCCGGGAAACAGGACTGGCGGGACAGAGAATCCCACCTGGCATCTCTGAGAGTGTAGCGCTGCCTCAGTACTGCGCTGAAGGTTCAGTCTAAATCGTTACACTCAGGTCCTGGAACGAGCCTTGAACCTCCTGATCAGAGAGGAGAGCTATCCCTTGAGCCCGAGCTGTCAAATGAGGGAAAATATCTGTGAGGCGTGCGGTCAATCCTTAAAAAACAAAATGCCAATATTTGGGTTTCGTGACATTTTCAAATTCTAATCTTGTTATTTTATGGTTTAAGGCGAATGATTTCTGTTGCTTAATACCAGCACTGAATAAAACTCTTCAAATATGCTTCAGGATAATTTGCTATCAATTTACCATTCAATCAATCATCGTGCATCTCCTGGTGAGAACTTAATAACACTAAATTAAAACTTTGTCATATAGTCCTGCATTGTGTTATTCATGAGTGGCACTGTCATCAGTTGAGCTACATTACCTTACCATTTGATAATAAATGATATCATTTTAACCAGAAGGAGAATGACGTTTTAAGACAGTTTGAAAATAGATTGGAGGCACATTGCTTCGATGATTAAAGGAGTGGATAAGGTAGATGGACAGAAACAATTACCTCAGGTAGCCCAGAACAAGGGAACATCACCTTAAAATTAAAGCCATGCTGGAATGTCAGGAAGCATTTCTTTAATTTTTTGTTTTTATTTTACAAATTTAGAGTACCCAATTCATTTTTTTCCAATTAAGGGGCAATTTAGCGTGGCCAATCCACCTAGCTTGCCCATCTTTTGGGTTGTGGAGGCGAAACCCACGCAAATACGGGGAGAATGTGCAAACTCCACACGGACAGTGACCCAGAGCCGGGATTGAACCTGGGACATCGGCGCCGTGAGGCCGCATTGCTAACCCACTGCGCCACCGTGCTGCCCTTGGAAGCATTTCTTTATAAAGAGGCTTGTTGTAATCTGGAATACACCCTTACCGCAGCCCCCCCCCCCTCCCTCCCCGCAATCGCACTCTTCCCTGACATCATGGGTGGGTTTCTCCGTTTCAGACAGTGCTGAGGCCGGGACTGAATCGGTGGTGCCAATCCCGGAGCAGTTCAAGATCCATTAATATACCAGAAATGGCATCATAGGGGACTGGCGCAATTCCAATGCACAACTGCATTTGACTCGCCAGAGTCAAGATTCGCACTCGAGAGGCTGAAAAGCTGCAACCACATGTAAACACTCCACTCCCCTCATACACCTATTGCAGCCAAGAAGATGGCAGCACCGAGATCGGAGCTCAAGACCCTGCTGGCTGCCGTGGAGGAGAGGCGGGGCACCCAGTTCCCTGGGGTGAGAAGGTGGCTGCCACCCAAAGCCGTACACCAGGCCTGGGCACATGTGACAGAGGCTGTGAGCGAAGTGGGCCCCACTGCCTGGATTGGCCAGCAGCGTCATAAAAGGCTTCTCCTCAGGGAAGCCAGGGTGGATAAGCAGCACCGTTCGCTGACACTAACCCCCATCTCACACATCCGTGCCCCTTCCCCCCCATCCAGAGTGTGACTGAATCCATCCTCCAGCGTTTTGCTCGCATCCCACCCTGCACCACATGTCAACACTGATACCACCCCGCCATGGCCAGGTGCCCTGCATACACAGGCCACCAGTTACCCACCCCTGTGCTGCCCGCGTCTGACTGCATCACATTGTCCACTTTCTGTCCCCTCCCCAGGAGAAGGCAGCGCACAGCCGCAAAGACAGGGAGAAGAGGGGAGGGTGCCCGTTGAACTTGCAGAGCGGTGGCGCTGGACCTGGCTGGTGGGCCTGGAGATCGGGCAGTCGCTGAGGTGGAGGTCTGTATTGGGGAACCAAGAGAGCCCCCAATGCGTTGCAGTGACCCAACGGCACGCATGGCACCACTCCCTTCCCACCCCAGCACCGCACCACCTCCACACCACCCAACCCCAGCTCCGCACCCAGCCTGACCTTCCATCACAACTGTCTCCAATACCCTCCACCATCACAGAGACACTCATCTTGGTTGGGGATTAGAGTGAGGAGACTCCTGGGGCACTATCTGGTGAGTACCACACACCTGCAGTGGCACATTTGGCGGAGGTAGGAACCCCGGAGTGGGCGAAGGGTGAGGGGCCGATCATACCAGACTGCGATAAGGGGAAATATTTTCACTGTAAGACTTGTGAATCTTTGGAATTCTCTACCCCTGAAAGTTGTGAATGCTCCGTCGTTGAATATGTTTGGGGCTGGAAGAGACATATCTATTGATTCTCAGGAAATTAAGAGAGCTGGGGAGTGAACCGTACAGTGGAGTGGCAGCCCATGATCAGCCCTGATTGTATTGAATCGTAGGGCAGGCTCGATGGGTGGCATGGTCTACTCATGCTCCTATTTCTTGTGTTCTTGTATTTAGAAGGAAATTGGATGGGCACTGAAGGGAAATAAACTTGGAGGGCTATGGGGGTAGAGCAGGCAAATTGTACTGGACTGTTCTGCAGAGAACCAGCAGGTGTTCTGCAATTCCAACTATGATATGCTCATGAGACTGTATACATCAGAGTCAGATGTCTCGCAATAAAGTTATTGTTTTCCTTACCTCAGCAATCTCTCTAAATATTCGGTATGAGCACAATGAGACCAAGAATATTATATGGTGGCAGCGAGTGAAAGAGCAAGCATGGAGAAGTCTCTACCATTCCCAGAGAGCTTTGATTAGTTTGCTGCTGTCAACCATGTAGAAACATGGGTGAATTGAAGCCACAGATTTACCAGGTATCGCGTCACTGCAAAGGGGAACAGTTAGCAGGTCAGTATGCTATTATACACTGTGGGTAGCTGTGCATCTGATATACGAGACAGGCACAGGATCGATGAAAATAAAGCTCCATATGATGAAATAATAAAAGTTCTTGATGCTTACTCTAATCTGCAAAAGAATACAATTATCATAGAATTTACAGTGCAGAAAGAGGCCATTCAGCCCATTGAGTCTATACTGACCCTTGAAAGAACATCCTACGTAAACCTACACCTCCACCCTGTTCCCGTAACCAAACCCCATCTAACCTTTTGGAAATTAAGGGACAATTTAGCATGGCCATTCCACCTAACCTGCACATCTTTCGATTGTGGGAGGAAACCGGAGCACCCGGAGGAAACCCATACATACACGGGGAGAAAGTGCAAATTCACACAGTCACCCAAGGCCGGAATTGAACCCGGGTCCCTGGAGCTGTGAGGCTGCAGTGCTAACCACTGTGCTACCGTGCAGTTGAGCCGACTGAATTTAACAACTATCATTGATCGGTACAGACTTGAAGAGAACTGCACATATGGCAACTTAAAAAATGAACTAATCGGGGACAGAATTGTTGGAGGTGTGGCGCTAACAATTATACTCAAAGCCGAGAGACTAGTACAATAGAGGCTTTATTGCTGTACGATGTTGTCCCTCCATCCGCAACTGTAGACTGAGGGTCTGAGCAGCTCTCATACATATTTATACACAAGCTCCCTGTGGGCGGAGCTAGCCGGCAGGGGCTGACCGGAGGAACCTGTATTACAGGTACAGGCATACATCCCCCTACTGCAGTACACATAACTACAGTGGTTATCTCACCACATTCACCCCCTGTAAAAAATGAGTCCGGCGGGGGTGACATGTAACTCTAATACAAAGGATGCTATTTACAAGAGGGTCCAACAAGGAAAATCAAGAGTCCATCTGGTTAGCAGGTTACAGGTTGAGCCGAATCGGTGGTCGGACGTTCCGCTGTGATCGGCGTAGCTGTGGTGGTGACGTCGGCACAGGCGGTGATGGCCCCAATGGTGCAGGTGCTGGCGGTGTTGGTGCTGGCTGCTGGCGGGATGACTCTGAGAGCAAGCCGAAATCTTCCGTGTCCTCCAGGGTGGGCAGGGGGATGAGGGATGGACCTGATGGGGACGAATAGGGGGGCGCTGGGGTTGGCGCAGGAAGGGGTGTGGGCATGGGATCGGCACCTGAGGGAGCCAGGTCCCAGAGCGAGACTGTGTCCTGGCGGCCGTCGGGGAACTCCACGTAGGCATACTGAGGGTTGGCGTGGAGAAGGCGTACTTTGTCCACCAGGGGTTCCGCCTTGTGGTGCCGTACATGCCTACGGAGAAGGACTGGGCCTGGAGTCGTGAGCCAAGTCGGGAGCGACACTCCGGATGTGGACTTCCTAGGGAACGCAAAAACACGTTCATGGGGTGTACTGTTAGTTGCGGTGCACAGTAGCGACCGAATCGAATGGAGCGCGTCAGGGAGGACCTGCTGCCAGCGAGCGGCTGGGAGGTTCCTGGACCATAGGGCCAGCTGGACGGCCCTCCATACCGTCCCGTTCTCCCTCTCTACCTGCCCGTTTCCCCGGGGGTTGTAGCTGGTCGTCCTGCTGGAGGCGATACCCCTGCTGAGCAGGAACTGACGCAGCTCATCGCTCATGAATGAGGATCCCCTGTCACTGTGGATATAGTCGGGGAAACCGAACAGGGCGAAAATGGAATCCAGGGCCTTGATGACGGTGGCAGACGTCATATCTGGGCATGGGATGGCAAAGGGGAACCTAGAAAATTCATCGACCACACTAAGGATGTAGGTGTTGCGGTCGGTAGAGGGAAGGGGCCCTTTGAAGTCCACGCTGAGGCGTTCAAAGGGGCGGGATGCTTTCACCAGGCGCGCGCGATCTGGCCGGTAGAAGTGCGGCTTGCACTCCGCACAGATCTGGTAGTCTCTGGTGACTGTCCGTACTTCCTCGACGGAGTAGGGCAGATTGCGGGCTTTGATCAGATGGTACAAGCGGGTGACCCCCGGATGGCAAAGGCTGTCGTGCAAGGCACGGAGCTGGTTCACTTGTGCACTGGCACGTGTACCTCGGGAGAGGGCGTCTGGGGGCTCGTTGAGCTTGCCGGGGCGATACAAGATCTCGTAGTTAAAGGTGGAGAGCTCGATTCTCCACCGCAAGATTTTGTCATTCTTGATCTTGCCCCGCTGCGTGTTGTTGAACATGAAGGCTACCGACCGTTGGTCAGTGAGGATAGTGAATCTCCTGCCGGCCAGGTAATGCCTCCAGTGCCGCACCGCTTCAACGATTGCCTGGGCTTCCTTTTCGACAGAGGAATGCCGAATTTCGGAGGCGTGGAGGGTGCGTGAAAAGAATGCCACGGGTCTGCCGGCCTGATTCAGCGTGGCGGCAAGGGCGACATCTGAAGCGTCGCTCTCTACTTGGAAAGGCAGAGTCTCGTCTACTGTGTGCATCCCCGCCCTGGCTATGTCAGATCGAATGCAGGCGAAGGCCTGTTGTGCCTCGGCCGAGAGGGGAAAATGTGTGGACTGGATAAGTGGCCGGGCCTTGTCTGCGTATTGCGGGACCCACTGGGCGTAATAAGAGAAAAACCCAAGGCAGCGTTTGAGGGCCTTGGGGCTGTGGGGAATTGGGAGCTCCATGAGGGGGCGCATGCGGTCAGGATCGGGACCCAGTAGTCCGTTTTGGACTACGTAGCCAAGGATGGCTAAGCGGTCTGTGCGGAACACGCATTTCTCCTTGTTGTACGTGAGATTAAGGAGAGATGCGGTGTGGAGGAATTTATAAAGGTTGGCATCATGGTCCTGCTGGTCATGGCCGCAGATTGTGACATTGTCGAGGTACGGGAAGGTGGCCTGCAATCCGTACCGGTCAACCATTCGGTCCATTTCTCGCTGAAAGACCGAGACCCCATTCGTGACGCCGAAGGGAACCCTCAGAAATTGGTACAGACGACCGTCCGCCTCAAAGGCAGTGTAGGGACGGTCCGATTTACGGATGGGGAGCTGGTGGTAGGCGGATTTCAGGTCAATAGTAGAGAAGACCCGGTACTGTGCAATCTGATTGACCATATCAGAAATGCGGGGGAGGGGGTACGAGTCAAGCTGCGTGTACCGGTTGATGGTCTGGCTATAGTCCACGACCATCCTGTGCTTCTCCCCGGTCTTAACCACTACCACCTGGGCTCTCCAAGGGCTGTTGCTGGCCTCGATGATACCCTCCCGAAGCAGCCGCTGGACTTCGGACCTGATGAAGGCCTTGTCCTGGGTGCTGTACCGTCTGCTCCTGGTGGCGACGGGCTTGCAATCCACAGTCAGATTGGCAAAGAGGGAGGGGGGCTCGACCTTAAGGGTCGCGAGGCCGCAAACGGTGAGGGGAGGTAGGGGTCCGCCGAATTTGAGGGTGAGGCTCTGGAGATTGCACTGGAAATCCAGGCCTAGTAGGAGTGAAGTGCAGAGGTCGGGGAGAATGTACAGACGGAAACGGTCGAATTCCACACCCTGTACAGTGAGTTTAACCAGGCAGAAACCCCGGATCGGGACAGAGTGGGAACCGGAGGCAAGGGAGATCTGCCGGTCGGCGGGATGGATCGCAAGGGAATAGCGCCTTACCGTGTCCGGGTGGACGAAGCTCTCGGTGCTCCCGGAGTTGATGAGGCAGGAGGTCACATGGCCGTTGACCAGCACCGATGTGGAAGAGGGTGCCAGGTTGCGAGGACGGGACTGGTCGAGCGTAACGGAGGCGAGCAGTGGTTGGTGGGCGGTTGAGTCAGATGAGTCCGACGAGGAGCGGTAGCAACCCGTGTCCCATGATGGCGGCCCCTGGAGACGAGATGGCGGCATCCGCAGTACCTGTGGGTAAAATGGCGGCGTCCATGGCGCGCACGTTATGGGGTCGGAACAAAATGGCGGCGCCCATGGAACGCACATGGCTGTGGTGGATGAAGATGGCGGCGCCCATGGGGCGCACATGGCGGGGGCGGCAAAAGATGGCGGCGCCCACTGATCGCACGTGGGGTCAGGGGAAGCGGACGGCGGGGCCCATTGAGGGAGCGGCTGAGGCGTGGGGACCGGCGGCGCGATAGCGGCGACCGTCCGGGACTGACACACCGCTGCAAAGTGGCCTTTCTTTCCACAAGCTTTGCAGGTCGCTGTGCGGGCCGGGCAGCGTTGGCGAGGGTGCTTCTGTTGGCCGCAGAAGTAACAGTGGGGACCCCCAGGGGGTGCGGTGCGGCGGGCAGCGCAGGCATAGTACGCGGGGGCGGCTGCTGGGGGGGCCGTTTCCGGGGTCCACGAGGGGTAGGACGGGTGGGCCGAGTGGCTAGCGGAGTAAGTGTGCGCATGGAGAGCGCCAGGGCCTTTGCGGCCGCGAGGTCGGGGACGACCCCTTCCAGCAGTCGTTGCCGGATGGCGTCCGATGCAATGCCTGTAACGAAGGCATCGCGCATGAGTAAGTCCGAATGTTCCGCGGCTGTGAGGGCCCGGCAGTCGCAGTCTCGTACCAGAGGTATAAGGGCCCTCCAGAAGTCCTCAATCGACTCACCCGGCTGCTGGACGCGAGTAGAAAGTTGATGCCTCGCAAACAGGGTGTTCGTCGATGGTGCATAATTCTCCTTGAGCAGTTCCATAGCTGCGGTGTAGTCGGTCGCATCTCGAATGAGCGGAAAGACGCTGGAGCTAAGTCTGGAGTACAGGAGTTGCTTTTTCTGAGCCTCCGTCGGGGGAGGGTGTGCTGAAGAGATATAGGCCTCTAAGACTGCGAGCCAGTGATCAAAGTCTTTTCTGGAGTGAGGCAAATGTGGATCCAGCTGCAGACGGTCAGGCTTGACTCTGATGTCCATGGTGACTGGGAAATCGGACAGTAATAAATTGTGGCGCTAACAATTATACTCAAAGCCGAGAGAATAGTACAATAGAGGCTTTATTGCTGTACGATGTTGTCCCTCCATCCGCAACTGTAGACTGAGGGTCTGAGCAGCTCTCATACATATTTATACACAAGCTCCCTGTGGGCGGAGCTAGCCGGCAGGGGCTGACCGGAGGAACCTGTATTACAGGTACAGGCATACATCCCCCTACTGCAGTACACATAACTACAGTGGTTATCTCACCACAGGAGGCTCGGGTGAAACATTGCCCGACCACTTGCAGTCAAGAGATGATTTAACTTTAACAAAGACAATTCAACTGAGAAGACAAACTGAGGTCAAGAAGCAAAATCAATTGGTGAGCCATGGTGGCAGGGAGAACTATATCCCAAAAATGACTTGGTTCAGTGAAGAATGTTCAATTCCAAAGCAGTGAGATGGCCTTAAAAAGCACTGGGGAGGCAGGAAGAGTGTCCACCAACTGTTACAGCGAACTGTAATCAGTATGGCAAGAAAAAACACAGGCACTAAAACTGTCACACCAAATAGGCCGAATACTATTTTTGCGATGGGATGCCATGAATCCTTACAGTTCAGAAGGAGGCCATTTCGCCCACTGAGTCTGCACTGACCTTCCGAAAGAACATCCCACCGAGGCCCACTCCTGTGGGAGGAAGCTGGAGCACCCGGTGGAAACCAACACAGACATGGGGGGAACTCGAATACTCCGCATAGACAGCGACCCAAGGTCAGAATTAAAACCCGGCGGGGCGGGTGGTCCCAGCGTACTGGAGTGGCGAAAACCACTCCGGCGTCGGGCCTCCCCAAATTCTACGCACCTTTGGGGGCGAGGCCTGCGCCGGAGTGGCTCCCGCTCCGCCGACCATCGCGAACGGCCTTTTGGCGCCCCGCCAACCGGCGCCACGGCTGGCCGAAAGGCCTTTGCCGGCCGGCATGAGTCCGCGCATGCGCCGGAGCGTCAGCGGCCGCTGACGTCACCTCGGCGCATGCACGGTGGAGGGGGTCTCTTCCGCCTCCGCCATGGTGGAGGCCGTGGCGGCGGCGGAAGAAAAGAGTGCCCCATGGCACAGGCCCGCCCGCCGATCGGTGGGCCCCGATCGCAGGCCCGGCCACCGTGGGGGCACTCCCCGGGGTCAGGTCATCCCGCGCCCCCCCAGGACCCCGGGGCCCGCTCACGCCGCCTGCTCCCACCGGCACCAGAGGTGGTTTAAACCACGTCAGCGGGAGACGCCTGACAGTGGCCGGACTTCGGCCCATCGCGGGCCGGAGAATCGCTACGGGGGGCCTGCCGACCGGTGCGGGGTGCCCATCGACTGGCGCGGCGTCATTCCCGCCCCCGCCAATTCCCGGGTGGCAGAGAATTCCAGCCACGGCGGGGGCGGGATTTACGCTGGTCCCGGGCGATTCTCCGACCCTGCGGGGGCGGAGAATTCCGCCCCAGGTCCCTGCCGCTGTGAGGCAGCAGTCCTAACCACTGTGCCAGCATACCGCCCGTGCAGAAAATAGTGACATTTCCAGGCAGTTTGTTACAGAAATAAGCTTGTACAGAGTAAGCAAAAAGAGAAGCCTTCAAAAGGTGGCAAGATCCTTGAAGTTGAAGATTTTGATGATATTAAGGCACATTTCCTTGGTGAGAACTGTTGTGATCTGTATATACAAGGTGTCAATGTAGATGCAATACAACGGAGCAAGCACCAGAGGGAGCACGGGAGAGGTATAAATAGAGAGAGAGAGACAGGAAGTTAGAGGCACTTCACAGGAAAGGCAGCTGGAAGCAGAACAGACAGGCAGCTCAGATGTAATATTAAGTTAAGCGCTGGAGAGAGAACAAACTCACAATAAAGCATCCACTTCAACTTTAAGACTACGAGCTTTATTCAGAGACGAGGAACAACACATGGTACCAGGTGCCTTCAGAACTCTTACTAGAAGATTACACAAGCTGAAGACACAGAAAGACAAAATGGCAAGGAAAACACAACATGGGAAGACTTCGCTAATTCAAATACAACCGGTAATTTAAGCTGAATACAACTGGTAATTTAAGTAACGAATGGAAAATATTTAAACAAATCTTCGATATGTATATTATAGCTAATGATTTAGAAGCAGCTTCAGAAGAAATTAAAATAGCACTGCTCATCACAGGACAGTGTAGCCATGCTGGCCACGCAAAATGGACACTGAGCCAAACTAAAATGGAAGGCTGCTGGGAAACAGACAGTTCAGCCAGAACAGCAGTCTGCAAAGAGCAGTTTGCATTCTGCAGCAGCAGAAACCAGTTTGGGCTCAGGTGAAAAGACCTTAGCTAGGTGCAAATGGCAAAACGCTTTGCATGCTAATGAGGCCATCAGACTTGAACACCCACACAATAGATACATTTGGTTCTGAATGGACACATTCCAATCAAGACCCAGACATCGAGGCACCAGAAACCTCCAAACAAAAGGACATAAGAAACGCCCCCTCCATCACGGAGACCCCCTCGCATTGGGGAATTAATCCAGTATCGATAAGAAATTGATCCAATAGGTAGAGCCCGCCCGAGAAGAGGGAAGGACAACGGAACCCCTATAAAAGATAGGGACCTCGTGTTGTCCGGTCTGTTAAACCCGTGCTCCGGCCCCGACTGACACCTGGTATCCTGACTCCAGCCGTTGAGCACCAGCCGCCGAAACCGTAAGTTCAACGCTCGCTACGCGATCCAAGCCCGCTAGACTCCCAAGTGCCAGAACGCTTGCTGAAGGCTGCAGACAAAACCAGGATGAAGGCCTCGTTCTCTGACCTTGCCTGTTCCTGTTAGATAAGTATTCTGTTTGCTTATGTTTAGTTGTAGCTTAGTCTCTTAGTGTGTGCATGAGTATTTATTATAACTGTATAATAAATATTGATCGTTTGAACTTGACTAATCGGTGTATTGTCTTTATTACTTTGAATTTGACCTTGGAATACTTGTGACGTTGCCTATACGGCAACTGGCGACTCCAGAGCTAAATAATTACATAGAACAGAGCCTAGCAGTGTTAAGCACACGTCGAACTCGGAGGCGTGTTAATACACTCCAATAAACGCGTTTTACGCCCATAGTAAAACGTGCAACATTTAGTGGCGACATCCGCCGGGACCCTGTTGTAAGTGGAAACACCACAGTGTCCAGGACCCTGAAATTTGAATCAGAACTCCAAATTGCAGAGAAAGAAAGGGATCACAAGTATTCAAGGTGTTCAAAATAATAAGCGAAATTCGGAAGTGTGTTTAGTGCATGCGTACTAACAGGGCTGTAAGGTAAAACTGAAAGCTTTTTGTTGCGACAAACTTTCGGTAGTTTTGTAATCGGAAAATAGCGTAAGCCGTACCCTTTTCACGAAACACCACCCCAGCAACCCCCTGTTCCAAATTATAAAAAGAGAGTCAGAGGAAATGGCCATGCAGGCAATGGAACGTCTGATGGATCCAGCAAAGTTTGTGGTCACAGCGACCAGCAGCAGTAGCAGAGTAGGCCAGTGTCCCACGTGGGAGCTGGAACTCCGCAAATATCTGCAGGGAAAGGGATGGCCCCTTTGGAAAGAGTTTTGTGCAAATGAGGAGACAGGTCCCGGAAGTATAGGTCATACTTGGTGGGAGAACCTCTCTCAAATACACAAAAAGAGTTTAGGTAAAGCACGCAAGCCGATGGCGATTGTGTCCTGCTTGGCACAGTTGCGAGGCGCAGAGGAGGTCATCAGGACGCTCCGGACAGATTTAGAGGAGAGGAACCGAATGAGTAAGGTCGGTGTCAGGGACATCGAGAAAGAAAACCTGGAATTAAAAGGGAAGTTGGCAGAGAAGGATAGAGAGGTGGATGATGCCAAGAGGGCTCACCAGTCTTGTCTAGCTCATCTGAGCAGTTCCCAGACCCAGTATGAGAAAGCCTATCAGGACGTGCAACGTGCCGTTCTGATAAGACAGGAATCGGAAAAGCAGGTGGAGGCATTGCAGAGGCAATGTTCCGATCTCAAAGCAGCTTTGAGAGCACTCCACGCTGCAACGACCGAACAAAGACAAAGCACAGTTGACCACGCGAAATGCAGGAAACAGATTGCGGAACTGCAATCTCTGCTTTCGGTGCAGAATGGCTTCCAAAGCACCTTTGGAGCACAGTTAGATGGGGAAAACGCCCCAGATTGGCAGGAATTAAGCGAGACAGCGCAGCGTTATGTTCAGGGAACATGTGCGCCAGCAGCTCAGCAGAAACGACAGGCACCCCAACCCCCCACAGCTCAGATCATAACCGCACCCATGAATCCCGTAACCACACAGAGGAAAGCCGAATCAGAAGGCGCCCCAGACATAACTTACACCACCCCTTTAACAGTAACCCAGCTAAGGGACGCTTGTGAAAAGATCACTCCGTTCCTCCCCACCGCAGACCCCCACCAGTTTTTCGCTAAAGTACAACAGCAGGCTACCATGTACGGCCTGGATGAGAGAGAGCAGGTTAAGCTCACCGTGCTGAGCTTAGACCAGAGTGTAGTGGCAGCCCTCCCCGACCCACAAAACGTGGCAGGAGGCAGCCTAGAGGAGATGCACACTGCCATTTTAGATGCCATCGGGTACAATAGAGGTGACCCCGTAGAAGGATTGAATAAGTGCAGGCAGAAGAGATCCGAACACCCCACAGCATTCGCAGGAAGGCTGTGGATTCATTTCAGCGCAGTTTTCGGACAGCTAGATAGAGCGCATTTAACCCGCGAAAACATGGTTAAGTGGACGCGCACAATTATCTCACACGCAACAGAAGCAGGACAGAGCGCTTGCAATAATTACGACCCCTCAGAAGAGGCCCATAACGAAAAATGGGTCCTGAAAAGATTGTCCCGCGCTTGGGAGCAATCGCTTCAGGCAAAAGGAAAGGTTAGATCCCCAGAAGAGGCTCAGGCTGCTGCAGATATCCAAGCAGTCAGAGAGCACCAGAAGCCCGCATGGGTAAATGAAGGCAAGAGCAGCCCTCAGCAGAAAGGACAGGAATGCTATAACTGTGGACAGTTAGGGCATTGGGCAAAAGAGTGTAATGCACCCCAGCGATCTCAGAGAGGCCAGCAGACAGGCACTCTGAACCGCAACAAGGCAAAACCCATCCACAATGTAACAGTACAGTCAGGACCCACCAATGTGGACGAGACGAACTGACGGTGTTCGGGCTCCCCCACTTGGGTCTGTGACACACTATGGGACTCATCAGGGAGGCCCGTAGTCACGGCGAAAGTCAAAGGGAAGCCCATAGAGTTACTGTGGGACACAGGAGGATCCCGCACCACCATTAACTCCACAACCACGGCACACGCAGACACGTGGCCGACCACCTCCACCATCACACTTAGCGGGTTCACCGGACACTCGCAGCAGGGACATATCACAGCACCCGTAGCGATCCAGCTAGGGAACATTTCCACAAGACACCCCGTAGTTTTAGTAAATCTTCCCCGGACAGCAGAGCACATCCTGGGGATAGATTTTATGAACGCTCATAGCTTGTCGTTCGACCCAGTGAACCAGTGTGTCTGGCGAATGGCGAGATCAGACAGAGCCCCAGCCACCCTCACAGTAGGAGACTACGCTAATCGGATTAGCGCAGTGGGAGAGTACTCATTCGACCTGACTACACTCCACACCGACCGACAAATTAAGGCCCTACTAAACAAACACAGGACAGCATTTGCAAGTCACCGTCATGACTGTGGCAGAATGACTGGACAAGTTCATGTCACCGGACAGGACCCCCGACCGCAAAAGCAGTATAGATTTCCCCTCGAGGCAGAGGTGGAAATAGAAAAGGTTATAGGCAGCTTGTTGGACCAAGGTGTACTGAGAACGGTAGCCTCCACCAACAATGCCCCTATTTGGCCAGTGAGGAAGCCCGATGGATCATGGCGTCTGACCATCGATTATCGGGAACTCAACAAAGTAACCCCCGCAGTAGCCCCAACGGTAGCTACTAGTCCCGAGACCATGCTCAAGCAGGGTCTCAACGCCAAGTACTTCACGGTATTGGACATCAGTAATGGATTCTGGTCAATACCATTGGCAAAAGCGTGCCAATACAAATTCGCATTCACTTTTAAAACACAGCAGTACACGTGGACATGCCTCCCACAGGGATTCCACAATTCACCCTCCATTTTCCCGACCCGAATGTCTGGTACAGTATGTAGACGACCTACTACTGCAGACAGACACAAAGGCAGAGCACATTTCGCTTCTGGCCGAACTCCTGGAACTCTTAACTGAAATTGGCTGTAAAGTTAACCCGAAAAAGGCCCAAATATTGGAAAGTAAAGTGATGTATTTGGGATCAGTCATCACGCACGGCAAACGCGAGATCGAATTCAAAAGAATAGATTCGATCGTCAAATTGCCCCTTCCCCAAAATGTATCAGCCCTCCGGTCGTTTTTAGGACTGGTTGGCCATTGTCGGAACCACATCGACGGATTCGCGACAAAAGCCGCCCCACTTTCAGACCTCCTTAAGAAAGGAGCCCCCTGGGAATGGCTTCCGCAGCATACAGGCGCTGTGGAAGAGTTGAAACGAGCCCTTAGTGCAGCACCCGCGCTGCTAGTCCCCGACCAACTTTCACCGTACGCAATCGAGGTAGCTAGCACAGATCTAACCCTCTCGGCCGTGTTGCTTCAGGAACGGCACGAGCAGCTAAGACCAGTGGCTTATGCCTCCCGACTGTTAGACCCAGTAGAACAAGGATTTTCGGCCTGTGAGAGGCACCTCCTTGCTGTCTTCTGGGCAGTACAGTATTTCTCATACATCACCGGACTAAACCCCATCACCATTCTAACCGAACATACACCCACACAGCTACTACTAGACGGTCGACTGAAGGACGGTTCAGTTAGCCAGATTAGGGCAGCTAGGTGGACCCTACTTTTACAAGGACGGGACATTACAGTGAAACGGACACGCACACACACATACTTAGCAGACAACCTCCAATACCCCGGACAGCCCCATGACTGTGAAATTGTAGCTCCCCTGCATAACACAGGACCCTTTTTAGCAAAAACACCCCCCAGGAAGATAGGGAACCCGAAACAAAGCCCCCAGCCCACAGACACGTGTGGACCCTTGAGGATTTATGTAGACGGTTCCTCCACAGTTTTAAATGGTGAGCGTATCACAGGATGCGGCATCTATGTAGAGGACGCGCAGGGGCGCGCTCTCGAAGAAATCGCTCTTAAGTTACCAGGTCACTTAGGCGCGCAGGCAGCAGAGCTAGCAGCCATAGCGTACATAGTGGACCACCCCGATTCTTTCCCCAGCCCAGCAGACATATATTCAGACAGCTTATATGTCTGCAACAGTTTAACCGATTTTCTGCCCCTGTGGAGGACACGAGGCTTTGTCTCCGCAGACGGAAAACCCCTTCCATCAGCCCCCTTACTCCAGCATATTTTAGCAAAAGCGAAGGACAGGACCTTCGGCATAATAAAAGTAAGAAGCCACCATAGGTCATCACCCCCTGGGAATGTAAAGGCCGACGCATTGGCTAAGGCAGGTTCCAGGAGAGGACACTTATGGACCCCCCCAGCTAGCGCACCAGCTAGCGCCCCTGTGAGCGCAGTCCAAGTCTCACAGACTGATATTAAAGATCTCGTGGCAGCACAAAAACAGGACGGAGACCTCAGGGAGGTTTTCAAGGGAAACTTTGTGCCTGCTTACGAGCACTTTAAACACGCACTGACCACACATGAGGGTGTGATCATTAAGGACCGACTTTATGTGGTCCCACAGCAGGACAGGAATCAGATGATTGCCTTGTTCCATGACGGACACGGGCATCAGGGAATTGATGCAACAACGAGGCACCTCAGGCAACTCTGTTGGTGGCCTAATCTCAGGAATGATGTAACGCACTACATAGAGAATTGCCTGATTTGTGCTCAGAATAACCCGGAGCGGTATTCTAAGAAGGCACAACTTCGGCATACTCGCCCAGTTAACGGCCCTTGGACAAACCTCCAGATCGACTTTATAGGTCCATTGCCCCCTTGTCGGAATGGCTATAAATACGTTCTGGTGGTGATAGACACCTTTACCAAATGGGTAGAGGCATTTCCCTCACGAACAAATACAGCAAAGACAGCTGCAAAGATCCTGACCCACCACATCTTCACGAGATGGGGTTTACCCCGAAGTATCGATTCGGACCAGGGATCTCACTTTACAGGACGGGTCATGAGGAACGTCCTGACAATATTCGGAATCAAACAGAACTTCCACATTGCGTATCATCCACAGTCCAGCGGGATTGTGGAGCGCATGAATCGGACCCTAAAAACTACCCTCAGGAAAATGGTTCAAGAGAATAATTCCACATGGGATTCAGTGCTCCTATTTGCACTTATGTTCATAAGGAACACTGTCTCCACATCGACAGGATACACACCACACACACTCATGACCGGACGCCCTATGAAAGGTACAGAATTCCTTTTAGGACTGGACATGACAAGCCCCGAAGTGACGGCCCTCACACATGAAAAGGCAGTTAAAGATCTAGTTGAGACTGTGAGGTCTGCACAGCTCGCAGCCGCAGTCCAGCTAGGGAAACGCCGACAGCAACGGACTGCCTGTTTCAATAAGACCGTACACACCACAGAATTCCAGGTTGGGCAACAGGTAATGTTATCTGTTTATAACCCCAGCAGTTTTTTGGCTCCAAAATACTCCGGACCCTACTCAATTTCGGACAAAATTAGCCCCTCCGTTTACAGGATAAAGTATCCTAATGGGAAGACCGCGTGGTTCCATATAAACCAGTTAAAGGCATATGGAACACAGGCCAACCATGCTCACCATGTCCTGCTGGATGCAGCAGAACACTTCACCCCGCCCACCAGAGACACTTTTCCACCATCCCCCTCACAGACCAGTTCATCAACGGACTCGCCCACGACTCCGCCCACAGACCACTACAGACCACGCCCCGACACGCCCACAAGCTGCCACAGCAGAGACAGTAGGACAGACACTGACTCTGAAGACAGCGACAGCACACAGCCATACAGCCCACACTGCACCAACTACGACCCCGACTCCAGTGACCCCATGGAAGTCACCTACCTCAAATATCCAGAACCACCACCCGACCCCGACTACCCCGACAACACACTCGACGCTACACAATGGCACAGGGACAATTCCTACAGACTTGTCCGCAATGACGAGAGTGACCCCCGGTCACACAACTCCAAAATAGCATGCCTGATCCACACAAGGGTGTGGGATCCGGGAGAGCAGGACGACACGGTGTCTGACTCCCGACACGGCAACCCCTTTGTGACCCTGTTCACAGAGGCAGAATCAAAGTGAGGTGTCCAGATGATGTAAGATAGGAATCGTTTGAGGGAAACGATGTCCTTTCTGATGGAACCTGCACGTATGTTTGTCTTCGTTTTATGTTTGTTTGTTTTCAGGAATGTAAATGTTTCAGTTGGAGGATGGACATCTTCTTTTCAGCTGAAAAGATTGTGACCACCTCACATACACGTTAGCTTGTCCGCAGATACCTTTGAGAACTTCGGTTTGATTGGAGATCTTTTCCAAAGTTGTAAGGCCACACGCCAAATAGTTTATCTGCAGATATCTCTGAGAACTTCAGTGATGTCCTCAGTTGGAGCATCTTGGCTCCCTTGGTTTTTTTAGGTGCCCCTCTATTCGGCGAAATAGAGGCTGCAAGTCATGGTAAACACATTCGTGCCCGTTTTTTCCAGGTTACTCAGGCAGTGGACAAACGGCACTGAGGACCCGCCCTGTCTGAGAACCAACCCTTGGTCAGCCAAGCTCGGGTATGGCACAGCACGCCCTACCCGGGGATTCCATCCAACTCGTACCCGTAGCGGCCCATACGCAACTCATTCGGATGTTTATTTCCAATTTTGTTTTCATTTTACGTTAGGTAGCCCTTCGGCCACCATCCCACATGCTATTTACATCCGGGAACATTCGGATGGTAAATCAGCAAAGCCTGCGAGACGGCTCGCAGAAGGAAGGATTGTTAGGTGTATGCTGGTCTTTAAATTCGCTTTTTGAAAAAAAATGAGGGGAGTCACAGGGTGTGACTTAGCCAGTCATTTTAAAGGGTCAATTGGGTTTTGAAAGACAGATGCACTAACAAGTAAAGGTCTTAAACTGTGTATTGACAGATACTGTGCTTGATCCCAAAGGTTTCAAAGGACGAGACAGAGGTCGAAGCCAGGATTGTCAATACCGGAGGAAGAAGGAAGAGAAAGAGGAAGAACAGCAAAGATGATGGAAGCCCACTTATTACTGTTCAATGTCATATGTATATGTGTGGAAACAAGACACGTTTCCCCCACAACCCCCACCGTAAATGTTAGTACAACAAACCCCCAGTGCTCAGCTCTGATCAGCGAGGTTCAGACCTGGTGTACTAAATTCATGACGTGGTACTCCATGTCCTACATAATCGAATCACTGTTGGTGATTGCGATCCTCATCATCCTAGTGCAGACCCTCAGGTTGAGGAAATGGAAGAGGAGAGCCTCTCGTTCCAGCACCTCACCCATCTATAGAGTGCAATCCCCCATCTTCGGATTCCACCAAACCCCTCAACCCCTCACTGATTACAACACTCTGTAAATAAAATTCAGCCATGTATTATATTGTTCCATACTCGACTGCCGAGTTGGGAAGTGTGATGTTGTGGTGTGAATGGTTAAGATTTTAGAGTGATTAAATGTTTAAGTTAAGGTTAAGGTTAATAGTGATAGGTAGAGGTTCCCAATTGTAGTAATGCATGTCCCTTTTGACATAGGGCCAAGTAGAAATGTTAGTTAAAAAAATTTTTTCTCTTCTTCCCATAGTTTAGAACAGAGTAGAACAGGAACTGGCAAGAGGTCAGAACACAAGGAGGCAAAGTACATAGGTGATCCTTCACAATAGTACGATTGTGAGGATCACAAGGAGGGAATGTAGCCATGCTGGCCACGCAAAATGGACACTGAGCCAAACTAAAATGGAAGGCTGCTGGGAAACAGACAGTTCAGCCAGAACAGCAGTCTGCAAAGAGCAGTTTGCATTCTGCAGCAGCAGAAACCAGTTTGGGCTCAGGTGAAAAGACCTTAGCTAGGTGCAAATGGCAAAACGCTTTGCATGCTAATGAGGCCATCAGACTTGAACACCCACACAATAGATACATTTGGTTCTGAATGGACACATTCCAATCAAGACCCAGACATCGAGGCACCAGAAACCTCCAAACAAAAGGACATAAGAAACGCCCCCTCCATCACGGAGACCCCCTCGCATTGGGGAATTAATCCAGTATCGATAAGAAATTGATCCAATAGGTAGAGCCCGCCCGAGAAGAGGGAAGGACAACGGAACCCCTATAAAAGATAGGGACCTCGTGTTGTCCGGTCTGTTAAACCCGTGCTCCGGCCCCGACTGACACCTGGTATCCTGACTCCAGCCGTTGAGCACCAGCCGCCGAAACCGTAAGTTCAACGCTCGCTACGCGATCCAAGCCCGCTAGACTCCCAAGTGCCAGAACGCTTGCTGAAGGCTGCAGACAAAACCAGGACGAAGGCCTCGTTCTCTGACCTTGCCTGTTCCTGTTAGATAAGTATTCTGTTTGCTTATGTTTAGTTGTAGCTTAGTCTCTTAGTGTGTGCATGAGTATTTATTATAACTGTATAATAAATATTGATCGTTTGAACTTGACTAATCGGTGTATCGTCTTTATTACTTTGAATTTGACCTTGGAATACTTGTGACGTTGCCTATACGGCAACTGGCGACTCCAGAGCTAAATAATTACATAGAACAGAGCCTAGCAGTGTTAAGCACACGTCGAACTCGGAGGCGTGTTAATACACTCCAATAAACGCGTTTTACGCCCATAGTAAAACGTGCAACAACAGGAAGCTAGAGAAATATATAATTGCTTTAAATACTTGAAAGGTGAAGACAGCACCAAATTAGAAGTAAGACTAAAAAAATTTGAAGAGCACTGTATGCTCAGAGACCAAACTACATAGGGAATAAGTGATGCAAAACTCAAACAATCACTATCAGAACAGAAATGGTTCAGTCTAGAAATTGCGAGTAAAAAGTCCAGATCAAAAGGAAAAGTAACTTGAACTTCTTACAAAGAAAAAAAGGTGAAATTCACTGTAAAATGGCGCCTGAGCACATTTTACAGTCTCCAGGGAACAAAAGACAAATATCTACAACTGCGCTTGCGCAGGAAACAGAAGCCGCGCTTGCGCAGCTAAAACCAGCCGTTTTGCGTTCTGCACATGCGCAAGCCGCACTTGCGCAGTTAGAAAAAGAAGTTTTGGTCGCCGATCGTTCTACGCATGCGCCAGCCGTGCATGCTCAGTTGAAAGGAAAGATCACACCATTTGAAGATGGTTCAGCGCATGTGCAAGGCGAGCATGCACAGCGGACAAAAAACGTCACAGTAAAGGAAGATCGATTTGAGCATGCGCAATCGATTCTTACGCATGACGTCACGAGCGTCATGACGTCAGAGGACCAGGATCACGCCCACTTAAAAGGGAAATGCCCGAAAATTGAAAACAAGGTACTTAAAGCTGCAAAACCCAATTTTCTGACCTCAAAAGACAGAACAATGTCTGAACTTACACCAGCAGTTGAAAATAACTCTCACAACACCCTGGAACAAGCAAACTGCATCACTCAAAGTGAAGAACACAATGAAAAATCCGAAACCAAAGAAGGTGATTTGTTCATTGAACATGAAGACAACGATAACAACTCCGAAACAAAAAGGGATGATTTAGCTATCGAACAATACACACAATACTGCTCAGATATGGCTGAGCATCAGCATCAAGGTTGAAAAGCTCAACACTACTCTTCTCAAGGTAGATGAATCCAATACCATGGTGCCATGGAAGATCATCGATATATTGGATGACAGCAATACCCAAGATGAAGACGACACCACACAGAGAGCACAGAAAGACTCCACAGAGAGAGCGATGACAGACTCCACAGAGAGAGCGACAAAGGACTCCACAGAGCGAGTGATGAAAGACCCCACAAAGAGACTGATGCAAGCCTCCACAGACAGCTCAGTGACAGACTCAAAAATGGAAGCAGGCAAACACTCCATAGCGAACGCCATGCAATGACAAGACCATGAAGGTCAACCCACCCTATCTGAGCAACCATAAGCAGACTATGAAAGTCTACCAAGCTCACATAATCAAGAAGAAGACAATGTAAGTCTACCCACTGCATGCAAAAACAGTGACAATGTGATCACACTCGACATACAGGAGGTGCAGGATCACAGCAAGACTGACAGATCTCAGCTTGTCTGTACAGAAGCAGAGGGTAGGGCTACTCATGAGTCCAGAGAGACCACGTCAATTGAAATCTTGAAGATTTGGACTCCAGAAGAGGAGCACCAAGAGTCCAGAGAGACCAAGTCAATAGAAATTGTGAAGACTTTGACTCCAGAAGAGAAGCACCAAGACACACAAGAGAATGAAATCGTGAAGCTTTTGACTCCAGAAGAGGATCACCAAGACCAACAAGACTTAACACACAAGAATACTGACGACATTCACAAAGGAGTTGCAATATCAATATCACCACGTCAACAAAAGAAAAAAAAACTCACCAAACAAATTCATAAAGTTTGGACTCATAAATGTTTTTATTCAGATTTGACTCATGAATATCAATTGACTTTGTACAATAACCAATGTCATCATCACTTGTACAGATAAACATATCATAAGCATATCATAAGTAATATAACTGTTTTGTACAATTTCCTTTACCACTGTACAGAAAATATGTAAAAGAAAAAAAGGAGGATGTAGTGATCTGTATATATACAAAGGGTCAATGTAGATGCAATACAACTGGGCAAGCACAAAAGGGCACACAGGAGATGTATAAATAGAGAGAGACAGGAAGTTAGAGGCACTTCACAGGAACGGCAGCTGGAAACAGAACAGAGAGACAGCTCAGATGTAACATTAAGTTAAGCGCTGGAGAGAGAACAAACTCACAATAAAGCATCTACTTCAACTTTAAGACTACGAGCTTTATTCGGAGACAAGGACCAACACAAGAACTAAGAACCAAGCAGAGGCTATGGGAATTCTGATATCCTACTGGAGGGGTACAAGGCTGTAGTAACCCCCATGGTGATACAGCGCTTGATCTTCCGATGGGACTCATGAAGTATGAGCTTCCCCATGGAGAAGGTGGAGACCTACCTAGCTGGACTTGTTAGAACTCTGTATAAAGGCCGGCCAGGACAGGGACCGGCATGTTGGTTGTACCAATGGGACTGTGCTCTGTAAACAGATTGCTGCCTGGACACAATTTGATTAAAGTCTATGTTTGCTTTACCTTTCACTTCTTGGATCTTGATAAAGATACACTTTAAGTTAGACACAGGTGCAGCAGTGTTGCTTCTTAATGATGCTGAACCATGGATAGAAAATAATTAATTCAGACATAATGCAAAAAACTGTAGACCATGAGGTATAAAACCCAAGGTCAAAGGACAGCTGTATGCAACCCTCCAATATGGAGAGAAAAGTCACTGAAACCATGGGCGGGGTTCTCCAATCCCGCGGCAGAGTGTCCACGCCATCTTAAACGCCGTCGCCTTTTACGACGGCGTGAACGGGCCTCACCCAGGAATAATTCTGGCCCCTACAGGGGGCCAGCACGGCACTGGAGTGATTTGCACTGCTCCAGCTACCGATCCCTGTGTGAACTGTGCACCACGGGATCCGCGCATGCGCAGTTGCACTGGTGCCAACGAGGACATGCACAGTGATGCCGGCGCCAACGTGCGCATGCACAGTGGCCTCCTTCAACACGCTGGCCCCAACGCAACATGGTACAGGACTACAGGAGCCGGCGCGTAGAAAAGGAGGTCCCCCCCAGCCACAAAGGCCGGCCCGCCTAACGGTGGTCCCCAGGTCACTTTGGAGGCCACCCCGAGTTGCTGAGCCTTAAGCAGGAAATCCTGTACCGACTTACATCAGATTCACAGAGTAGAGGAACTGGAAAGTCGAGAAGATCAGCCGATTATTTTCAGATCTAAATTCTCACAGCTGTTCACAGGGGTCGGAAAGCTGAAGACAGTGCATCACATCGCACTACATCCTGACACTAAGCCAGTGTGCGTGTTTACACCCAGAAAAATCCTCTTGCCAAAGGTAAAGAAGAAAATTGACTCCCTGTTGAAGCAAAGGGTTATTTCCCTTGTTATTGAACCATAGAATCCCTACAGTGCAGAAGGAGGCCATTCGGCCCATTGAGTTTTCTAGAGACCCTGCAAAAGGCCTCCCACGCAAGCCTAATGCCCATCCTATCCCTGTAACCCCACCTAACCTTTGGACACTGAGGAGCAATTGATCATGGCTAATCCACCAAACCTGCACACCTTTGGACTGTGGGAGGAAACCGGAGCACCCGGAGGAAACTTACGCAGACACGGGAAGAATGTGCAGACGCCACACAGACAGTGACCCAAGGTCGGAATTGAACTCGGGTCCCTGGCGTTGTGAGGCAGCAGTGCTAACCACTGTGCCATCGTGCCGCCCTTGTGACAGAAACAAGCTGGTGCTCGAGGATGGTCCCAGTGCTGGAATCCATTAGATCTGTCAGAATGTATACAAATCTTGTGCAGCTGAACAAAGCATTGGAACATAAAGCTCATCCTATTTTGTCTGTGAATGAGAGCTTAGCTAAGTTAGGAGAGAATTTAATCTTCATGAAGCTGGATACAAATAGTGATTTTTGGCAACTACCGCATGATGAAGTGTTTAAATGTCTCTCCATATTCATTACTCTATTTCTTTTAACAAATTACCCTGCGGCATCACATCAGTGGCACAAATCTTCCAGAGCACAATGCCAAGTATTCTAGAAGGACTGCACGGCATGGCATGTCACATGTATGATGTCCTGATTCATGCATCCACCCAACACTAGAGTGTGTGCTGAGCTGCAATGCCTCCTAGGAATCAGGAATCAAAAACAAATGTGAATTTTCGCTGCCAACTGCAAAATTCCTTGGTGATACTGTGGATGCATCCGGTGTCAGAGTTGGTTCACAGAAGACGAGAGCAAGTAAGGAGTTTTCAGCAAGTAAGGAGTTTTCAGCAAGTAAGGAGTTTCCAGCAAGTAAGGAGTTTTCAGCAAGTAAGGAGTTTTCAGCAAGTAAGGAGTTTCCAGCAAGTAAGGAGTTTCCAGCAAGTAAGGAGTTTCCAGCAAGTAAGGAGTTTCCAGGACTCTAAATTTATTTTAAAAAAGGAAAAAAAGAAAAATAAAGGAATTTCCAGCTCCTTAGAATGTGACTGAGCTCCAGAGATTCATGGTATAATATACCAAGTCGGAACGTTGATGCCCAACTTTGCTGCCATCAATGAGCCACCATATCAGCCGTTAAGACAGGACACTACGTGGTGCTGGGAGAAAGTACAACAGATGCTGATATCACCTGATATTGTAGCTCACCGTGATCTAGAAATACCCGCTGTCAATGCTGTAGATGCATCTTCTGTAGGACTAGGAGCTGCACTCATTCAGATACAGACAGATGGAAAATGTAGACCAGTTTACTGTGCATCCTGTCCACTGACAGAGATTTGCAGTGATCGAGAAAGAAGCACTGGCTTCTATATGGGCTTATGAAATGTTTGCAGATTATGGTCCTGGTCTCTACTCCAAGATAGAGACAGAACACATATGCTTAGTGACACTCTGAGGTTATAAATTATAAATGCTCCCATGAGTACAACAATTCAGATAATAATGTTCAGGTGATAACGTTTGATATGAAAATGGGGTATTAGCTTCAGATACAGCGGATGCTTTGTCCCGTATCCCAGGGACATGACCTGTACAAGGTGATGTAACCCTGTTGAAGAGGTGGAAACCTTTCCACTGAAAACAACCACAACTCTACCAGCAAGAGCTCAGTGACCCAAACGAAATCAGGGTTGCACAGGAATCTGATGAAGAATGTGTTTAGGTCAGTGAGCACTGTCCCAAAGGACGGCCTCTATTCACACCACACAATCCTGTCTCAGGTAATATAATGAACAGTGAGGGCACCTCAGTGTAGTGATGGGAGTGTAGTCATTCTCATGTCCCATCCCACGAGCCAACCAATGGGATTTCCTATTGTGGGCAGCCCCACACTGTCGGGAAATCCCCGGGCGTGGATGCGCTGCCGACGCAATGGAGAATCCTGCCAATGGTGAATCCAGCCCAATATCTCTGAAATTCCGACAGTCATGACAGACTTGATACACTGCAGTGACTGCACCAAGAACATTTAAGCATAATAAAATGCCAAGCCAGAGCAGGATAGTCTCAAAGTTATTGCAGTTATTGGAACTACATCACTTGAGCTATTCATTATCAAGTGACAAGAGAACAGTTGATGACATCTATCTTCCCATTATGACATGGGGCTTTCTTTGAATGGACCTCTGAAAAACACAGAAGTAAAATGTCTTGATCATAGTCGACTACTGCTCCAGACGGAGAGAAATCAAACAACTCGGAAGCAGCGATTGCATTGCTGATGTAAATATTTGCAGCACGTGGAATCCCGGACCTTTTAATCTCAGGCAATGGACTGCAGTAAAGAGGTAATGGTATTGTGTGGATTTGACCATGCTATCAGCTCAGCAAGATATCCTCACACCAGTGGTGAAGCTGAAAGTGCAGCACACATAATGAAAACATTGCTGAGGAAGAACAACGACATTCAGCTTGCACATCTGAGCCATCATTCAAATCCACTCCAAAATAGCTCAGCACTCCTCATGTGGAGCAGTCCGAGTGCTCAACTCGCTTCTCTTCCACAGGCACTAATACAGTGTGCAAGCTGACGACTTGAACAGCGTGATGGAGGCAGAGGGCGAGTATTGTCCCAATTAGATGTGGAACTATGAATATGTCACAAAGCGTGTGATGTCCCAGACCTCCAACCGGGAGAGAAAGTTTGGATCCGAGACCAAGCTTGCTAAGCAAAACTGATTGAATAGATATCACATGATCCTACCTCATCCAGTTGCAGGTACGGTTAGAAGAGACGTGCACCAATTGCCACACAAAAACAACATCCTGCGCAGTCGAACTGATCATCTAACAAATCAAACAGGCCAGAGATGCTGCATACAGCTACCAATCCAGATGACGACCTAATTCTCCTTCTGCTCAGCAGAATCTGAAGAATCACCTGTAGGACTCAAATTCCCAATCTCATCCAAAGCATCTGATGGCCTGTTCAGGCAGACAAGCAGATAAAAAGAGTAATAGAAGTCAGACACTTGGGGACAATGTAATATAATGGGGAGAATCAGAGAGCTCTGGGGATGTGTAGTCTGAGGGGGTTAATTCTAATTGTGTGATTTGCAAATTAGATCAGCCATGATCATATTGAATGGTGGAGCAGGCTCGAGAGGTTAAATTGCCTACACCTGCTCCTTGATCCTATGTTCTAATAACTATTCTGTCTAAATCCACCTTCCAGCTCTTGGTCTGTAGCCGTCTCGGTAACAGCACCCCAAGCAAGATTAAGAAGGCGATTTTTTGATTAATAAGGGGATCAGGGGTTATGGGGAACAGACAGGAGAAAGGGAATGAGGTGTACATCAGCCATGATCGAATGGAGGAGCATACTTGATGGGCCGAATGGCCTAATCCTGCTGTTATATCTTATGGTCTCATGGACACAGCACGCTCTCTTGTAGGCCTTATGACAAAATGAAGCTATTGTAAGGTGTTTCTCCACAATGTTGCTATTTTACTTACCTTAGCAGACTCTGTGAATATTCTGTGTTAGCATAATCAGACTAAGAATATTGTACGGTCTTATATGAAAGATGGCAGCACTCCCTTCGTCCTACACTCCAGTATCGGCCTACATTTTGAGTTCATATTCCTGGAGTGGGACTTGCACTCGCTGCCTTCTAATGGAATTAACAGAGGCTATTTTCCATTGAACGATTGCTGAGAATTCATCCAATTCTGCAATTGGTCCATGACCTTACAAGTGTGCATGTCCCTTTAACATTCAGCATTGGTGATCTGCTGGTAGTTGGATGAAATTGATTAGAAGTAGAAATTGCCTTTATGAGTAATTCAATACAGACTGTGGCTCACCAGATTAGATACTTTCCAGACTCTAGCACAGCAGATTGGACCTGACTTTGATGACATTCTACATTTTAGGAATGACGGTAAGACACACAGAAATCATCGTATGAATTCAACTAAGTGAATGACAAAGTAGCCTGGCCATCTGGGTCATTCACAGACTCCTGTCATGCAGCTGAAATCTGCAGCTTGTGTCAAATGCCCCACAAAAAAATGTCCATTTGTAAGGGCCTTTTCTGTTGATTCCCTTAGCTCCTATTTATTTTATTTTTTTTTATCATTTTTGGTCCATGAATCGTTAATGGAGACATACTTTTAAGTTGAGCAGAGGAAGTAAGGAACTCAAAATGCCAAAATAGTACAGTGTTATAAAATTGTGTATTTTGGGAAGAAGAACCCAGACTTTATGGCACCTGAGAGATTGGAGGGGTTTCAATCAATTGGTTGGCTGGTGGCCAATGGATTGACCAGGGACAGTATTCTGCCTGGCAATCAACCACGATTGGTTCCTGTCAGGTGTTTTTTTTTTTGGAGAGAACACAGTCGTTGGAGCCTCAAGGAGCAAGCAGCTCCCTCTCTCTCTGCTCTGCTGCCTATTATCTGAAGGCCAAAGCTTCTGGACCCTGAAAGAAGAATCTGTCTCTCTCTGTCGTATGCTGGCTGCCTGCTATTTCTGTGAGTCTACAGTGAAAACCATTACAATCTGAAAGAAAAGACAGCATCCATCTGAAAGCCTAGGCGGAAGAAAAAAACAACTGGAGGACGTCCATCTGAAACAAAGACTCTTATCCTTTTACTTTCATCATAATTTTACACCCCTTTTTCTGCCCTGGGTTGTGGTGTTGAGATTAGATAGTAGTGAACCTGTTGTATTTGCTGCCTAATTAATTATAGTTACTGTTAATATTAAAAAGGTAAGTGTGTTTACATTTACAAACTTGGTGACTGTAGTTATTGAGCAGCCAAAGACCTCAGGCATTTTCAAACAAAAGTTAATTTCAACCGTGTTTGGGCGGCATGGTGGAGCAGTGGTTAGCACTACTACCTCATGGTGCCGAGGACCCGGGTTAGATCCTGACCCCGGGTCACTCTCCGTATGGAGTTTGCACATTCTCCCCGTCTCTGCGTGGGTCTCACCCCCACAATCCAAAGGTGTGCAGGGTAGATGGATTGGCCACGCTAAATTGGCCCTTAATTGGAGAAAAACTATTTTTTTAAATGTCAACCGTGTTGAGACTCCGGGTCGGGGGGTGGGGGCTGGAATTCCCGTCGTCTGGCCCAGGGTGCAGTAAGACATTCTCTCTAACATAAAAATAAATTCCTGAATATATGCAGTCAGTGTCTGAAAAGAGAAAAGACAAGTAAGCAATGTAGCCAGCGGTCCTTTTGTCACATTTGTAGAGTCCAAAATAGAGTCTAACCCGGGTCCTCGGCACCATGAGGTAGTAGTGCTAACCACTGCTCCACCATGCCGCCCAAACACGGTTGAAATTAACTTTTGTTTGAAAATGCCTGAGGTCTTTGGCTGCTCAATAACTACAGTCACCAAGTTTGTAAATGTAAACACACTTACCTTTTTAATATTAACAGTAACTATAATTAATTAGGCAGCAAATACAACAGGTTCACTACTATCTAATCTCAACACCACAACCCAGGGCAGAAAAAGGGGTGTAAAATTATGATGAATGTCGTTATTTTGTCTGATCTGATGACATCAACCTCACCTCGCGGTCTCACGGGCTTTCATTTGCAGTTTTATTTTTTAGTTTACGCTCTTTTCTAAAAGGCCGTTCAGAGTCGGAAAACAATGCTTTCTTCTACTGTCTAGTGCACAACAGCAATCCATATGTTGTGGCATTTATTGCTAAGGCACTTCATTACTTAAAACCTTTGGTATATTTGAATCTGGTACCAAGTGCAAAGGGTGGTAAAACAATAGTCTCCAACGTCAGGACTCTCTTGGCGAGCAGAATAATCCCGCACAGTCTTTTCAAATACCAGCTGCTCCTCTCTGTTAAACTTTTAGTTTCAATTTCCTCTTCAGCCCTCAAAACAGGCAAGAGAATGCATGCCAGGCTTCCGTGACTTCCTGTAGCTGGTTGTTGCATGTTAATTTTAAGGGTGTAGTACATCACTTGAACTCTGCGACAAAGAAAGCAGATCATGTCCAGTCCCATCACCCTGAAGCAGATGGATTGCCACCACTGATGCGCCCTGCACTTGTTATATTATTACTTGATGTACACACTTGCCAAGATCAAAAAGGAAGGTGGTGTTCTGCAGAGACTTTGAGAGAAGTGTTTTCTATTATTAATGAACATGAAATTGGATATGTGTCTCCAGATTCAAAAATTCAACCTACTTCTGTCTGACACTGACATGATCTAGAAATTCCTAGACCCGAATAACTGCAAATGACATTTTAACAGAATGGCATGCGTGTGCCTACATCGAGGCCTCTGAAAAATTAATGGTGATACTTAACTGATGGTTTCTGTCATTATATGGTGAGCTTGACCATCCAACAGCCAAGCATACTGTGTGCGAAGCTCCATTTGCCCATACCAGATCTGTTATAAGATTTTATGGTCACAATCATCTATCAAAAAGACCTCAATGGGTTATAAAAAATGCATGATATTCCATTTTCAAGCCTTGCTAAGCGTCTTGCAATAGCCAACTATGGCATGAATAAATTACACTGACAATCTAGTGTCGCAACACAATGCATGCACTGCATTGTTGACAATGGATTGCACTTGCTTCTGCCTGGTTATTCTTAGCTGAGGTATTACATGTCTTATTTGTGCTTTTTCACAGAATTAATGTCCATTTTTCAGTGTGCGCCCCTTACTGGAGAGAGGAACCTGCCAAAGGCATACCTTCCACAGAGCAAGAATCCATACTTAATTGAAATATGAAAATAGCAGTAGCAGAAGGAACAAGGGTCAATTAATTACAATCTAAAATTCCTAGGATTCATCTTGATAGTTCAAGCGTTGCAATTCTAAATGTATTTGGCCAGTTATGCTATTAATTAGTTTTTGGTTCAATTTACCTTAGCAATGATGAAAGTCACATAGGGTAACAGGGGTTATAGATTCAATATTTCTCTTGTCTTGTTCCGATTCTATGTTTGAAAATTTGATTATAAAGTTAGATTTGAAGGTAGGTAAACAGGTACCTAATTGCTTTTTTAAACCTGTGCTTGAAATTATACAATTTGAAGATGAGCACTTGCCTCGCCCATATGGTGTACTCGGAACTTTTGAAAGTGGACACTACTTTTAAATGCAGAACCGAAAATTGGGCAACTTACTTTGGAACAAGATGGAGTCAAGAGGGTCAGGTGACCTCTGCAAATATACATTAAACTGCCAAGGCTGGAAGTAACCTGACAGTCTGGCCAGGACATTACAATGTGAAGGACGTTTTTAGAACATTCCCTTGAAGATACATAAAAGATGCAACAGATCTCTCTTCTGGAGGTAACATCCGCTATTGCCTGTGAGCCTACAGAAACTGATGTACAATGAAATCCTGCAGAACGATTGTGAAGGTAGACCACTCTACTGCGAGAAGCAGCAAATGACAAAAACGTATTGTCAGGAACCATTTGCATTGACAATGGGAACACTGATACTATGGTCACCTGACAGAAACTAGATTATGGTAAGAAACATTTATTGGCACACATTCTGAAAGCTGCCTCAGAAGTCAGTCAGTCTGGGAGACAAAGAAAGCCAAAGAGAAGAGATACCACCCAGCAAAAAGAAGAAAACTTCCCCGAACAGTGGGGAGACATCATTGTTCTCATTCAAAACACCCTTTTTCTTTTAAGCATGTTTAATAATCATAATCTTTATTGTCACAACTAGGCTTACATTGCAATGAAGTTACTGTGAAAATCCCCCAGTCGCTACAATCCAGCGCCTGTTCAGGTACACAGAGGGAAAATTCAGAATATCCAAATTACTTAACAGCATGTCTTTCGCGACTAGTGGGAGGAAACCCACACAGACATGGGGAGAACGTGCAAACAGTGACCCAGCCAGGAATTGAACCAGGGGCCCTGGCGCTGTGAATCCACGCTGCTAACCGTGGGGTTACTGGGTTACGAGGATAGGGTGGAGGTGTGGGCTTGGGTAGGGTGCTCTTTCCAAGGGCCGGTGAAGACTCGATGGGCCGAATGGGCTCCTTCAGCACTGTAAATTCTATGATTCTAACCACTGTGCTACCGTGCTGCCCACATGGATAACAATCAGAGATATAGTTTATTGGATAACAATTAGAGATGTAGATATTAAGTATGCTACCCCCCCCAATTCACTGACAGATTGGCTAACTCAGCCCAAACTGAGGACTGAACCTCAGACCACTCTGTCTTTCTTGTTCTGTATCAAAGTCTGACTGCTCAAATCCATTAAATGCATCATTTGTAAGGGGAGTTGAAGAATGTCATCACTTTTGGTTCTTTAGAACTGAGGGATTGAAATTATTTAAGTACCGCCTCAAAGGAAGATAGATGCAATTCAAACAGAACTTCAAGGGTACTTAATGCAAATATTTACAAGCTGGGACTGGGCGCCCTGGCTGTGCAGGGAGAGCATGAGGTGATGAATCTCTCAAAAAGCCGTAAACACGTTGGGCTTGCTGGGGGTGGTTGCTTGGACTGGGAGCCGTAGCGGGGGATGACTTGGTGCCAAGTCCGTCATCTCGGGGTGTCCCCCTGGGGATCTGGATGGGCTGGTTCAGACTGCCATTGCTGGAGTATGTGTTTTAAATGCAGCCCTCTGATGCTACTTACAGGCTGCTGCAACCCTCTGGTGCTACTTAAGATGGAAAATTATAGGCCAATTAGCCTAACCTCGGTTGTTGGTAAAATTCTAGAATCGATCGTTAAGGATGAGATTTCTAAATTCTTGGAAGAGCAGGGTCGGATTAGAACAAGTCAACATGGATTTAGTAAGGGGAGGTCGTGCCTGACGAACCTGTTAGAATTCTTTGAGGAGGTGACAAGTAGGTTAGACCAGGGAAACCCAGTGGATGTGGTCTATCTGGATTTCCAAAAGGCCTTTGATAAGGTGCCACACAGGAGGCTGCTGAGTAAGGTGAGGGCCCATGGTGTTCGAGGTGAGCTACTGGCATGGGTTGAGGATTGGCTGTCTGACAGAAGGCAGAGAGTTGGGATAAAAGGTTCTTTTTCGGAATGGCAGCCGGTGACCAGCGGTGTCCCACAGGGTTCAGTGTTGGGGCCGCAGCTGTTCACCATATATATTAATGATCTGGATGAAGGAACTGGGGGCATTCTAGCGAAATTTGCCGATGATACAAAGTTAGGTGGTCAGGCAGGTAGTGCTGAGGAAGTGGGGAGGCTGCAGAAGGATCTAGACAGTTTGGGAGAGTGGTGCAGGAAATGGCTGATGCAATTCAACGTGAGAAAATGTGAGGTCTTGCACTTTGGAAAAAAGAATCCAAGCATAGACTACTTTCTAAACGGTGAGAAAATTCATAATGCCAAAGTACAAAGGGATCTGGGAGTGCTAGTCGAGGATTCCCTAAAGGTAAACATGCAGGTTGAATCCGTGATTAAGAAAGCGAATGCAATGTTGTCATTTATCTCAAGAGGGTTGGAATATAAAAGCAGCGATGTGCTACTGAGCCTTTATAAGGCTCTGGTTAGGCCCCATTTGGAGTACTGTGTCCAGTTTTGGGCCCCACATCTCAGGAAGGATATACTGGCACTGGAGCGTGTCCAGCGGAGATTCACACGGATGATCCCTGGAATGGCGGGTCTAACATATGATGAACGGCTGAGGATCCTGGGATTGTATTCATTGGAGTTTAGAAGGTTAAGGGAAGATCTAATAGAAACTTACAAGATAATGCATGGCTTAGAAAGGGTGGACGCAAAGAAACTGTTTCCGTTAGGCGAGGAGACGAGGACCCGTGGGCACAGCCTTAGAATTAGAGGGGGTAAATTCAGAACAGAAATGCGGAGACATTTCTTCAGCCAGAGAGTGGTGGGCCTGTGGAATTCATTGCCGCGGAGTGCAGTGGAGGCCGGGACGCTAAATGGCTTCAAGGCAGAGATAGATAAATTCTTGATGTCGCGAGGAATTAAGGGCTACGGGGAGAATGCTGGTAGGTGGAGTTGAAATGCCCATCAGCCATGATTGAATGGCGGAGTGGACTCGATGGGCTGAATGGCCTTACTTCCACTCCTATGTCTTATGGTCTTATGGTCTTAAAGGCCCGTGTCCTTTGATTGCTCAGAAGGCCTCTGGTCATCTAGGAGCCCACCTATGCCACCCCTCGACACCCTCATACCCCAGCTGTTTCATCAAGGGGATGGGCATGGCCAAGCTCAATCAGGGGCCCAGCAGGTGTTGGCACTCCTCAGAAGCGCTGCCCCTGTGGTGAATGTAATTCACACTGTAATATATATGATACCATATTATTGTAAGCGCAGTTGCATTGCCCGGCCACTAGGGGGGAGTAGCGCTGGGAATGCATAGGAGTTTGTACAGGGCTCTACCCTTGGCTCCGCCCATGGCTCCTCCCCCTGGACTGCTGTATAAAGATCGATGCCCAGAGCCAGCCGACCAGTTCATCCAGGGTTCATCGTGTTACAGGCTGGCTCTGTTGTAAGTAGATTGAAACCACTGTTCATATCTTAAAGCACGTGTCTCGTGAATTGATGGCCTCATCAATTTAATCTACTTAAGAAACAGTAAGGAACAATCATGGAATCAGCCCTCAAGCCTGAGCGATTGGAACTCGACCCACAGGATGCAGAGGCAAAAGAAATCTTTTTGCATTGGCTCCGATGTTTTAAAGCCTACCTGGCTGAAGCAAGCACAGCTGAAACGACGGAGGCGCAGAAACCTAGCCTACTGCACGCGAGGGTAAGCCACAGAATTTCCACTCAACTAAACTGTACCGGCTCATATACTGAAGCCCTAGCACTACTCAACAAAATGTATGTGAGGCCTGTAAATGAGGTCTACGTGTGACACGTGTTTACTTCTCGCCACCAGCGGCCTACGGAATCACTCAAAGAATTCCTCAGAGAACTAAAAACTCTATCTCGGGACTGTAACTATCAGGCTGTAATTGCTGCAGAGCATAGAGAACTTGCTGTCCGCGATGTCTTTGTTGCAGGCCTGAGATCAAATTACGTGCGCCAGCGACTGCTGGAAAAGGGGGTCCAAAACCTTGAAGATACTGTTGAACTTGCTACGACTATGGAGGTCTCATTTCACATCCTCACCTCGTTCCCCGCGGACCCTGCGACCCCGTCATGGGCCCCCGACCAGCAACTCCCCCAGGCCTGCGCCGCGCGGCCGCCCAGCCACAATGCTGCCCCAGCCTGCCACTTTTGTGGCCAGCCCCAGCACCCGCGGCAGCACTGCCCGGCTCGCAACGTGACCTGCAGCAGCTGCGGGTGAAAAGGACACTATGCCAGAGTGTGTCTGGCGAAGAAAGCCCCAGCCTCTAACCCTCCCACGGCTCAAAGCATTCGTTCCCCGAATTCACAGGCCCGCAGACCCCGAAATGCTGCAGCCTGTATGCCAACTCCACCCCCACCCAACATGTGCGACTCATGGGGGCGGCCATCTTGGCAATCCTCCTCCATGCGGCCGGCCATGTGCGACTCATGGAGGCGGCCATCTTGGCAATCCTCCTCCATGCGGCCGGCCATGTGCAACTCATGGGGCGGCCATCTTGGGATCCATCCCCTCCAAACTCTGAAACTTACCTCGACGACTACGAACTCAGAGGGCAGGCAACACGGGGCACTTCAGCACAGCTGATCGAGCCGCCGACTACCCGCAACTCAGCGCAGTCACACTGGACCAATCGCGCTCAAAGCACCTCCACAACTCAATGGCGGCGGTCCAAATCAACGGGTAGAGCACGCTGTGCCTTTTCGATTCCAGGAGCACTGAGAGCTTCGTACACCCAGATCTGGTGAGACGCTGTTCGCTCCCCGTTTTCCCTGCACGGCAAACTATCTCCCTCGCTTCGGGCTCCCACTCTGTCCAGATCCAAGGGCGCACCGCCGCGACTCTCACAATCCAAGGCGCTAGCTATTCTAACTTCCAACTCTACGTCCTGCCCGAACTCTGCGCCCCACTCTTATTGGGACTCGATTTTCAATGTAATCTCAAGAGTCTCACCCTCAGTTTCGGCGGACCCCTACCCCACTCACTACCTGCAGCATAGCCACGTTGCGAACCTCCCCCCCCTCCTCTCTTTGCCAACCTCAACCCGGAGTGTAAACCCGTAGCCACTCGCAGCAGGCGATACAGCCTGCAGGATAGGGTGTTCATCCGATCGGAGGTCCAAAGGCTCCTCAGTGAGGGGATCATAGAGGCCAGCAACAGCCCCTGGAGAGCTCAGGTGGTGGTCGTCAAGACCGGGGAAAAATTCCGCATGGTCGTAGACTATAGTCAGACTATTAATAGGTTTACGCTCCTCGACGCGTACCCCCTCCCCAGGATTGCAGACATGGTTAACCAGATCACCCAGTATTGGATTTTTTCCACGGTGGATCTGAAGTCTGCATACCACCAGCTCCCAATCCGCCCGGAGGACCCCCACTACACGGCATTCGAGGCTGATGGCCGCCTCTTCCATTTCCTCCGGGTTCCTTTCGGCGTCACAAATGGGGTTTCGGTGTTCCAACGAGCAATGGACCAAATGGTAGACCAGTACGGGCTGCGGGCCACGTTCCCGTTCTTGGATAACGTCACCATCTGCGGCTATGACCAGCAGGACCACGACGCCAACCTCTACAGTTTTCTCCAGACGGCTCAGAAACGAAATCTCACCTATAACAAGGAGAAATGCGTTTTCCGCATGACCAGACTAGCCATCCCCGGCTATGTCGTGGAAAACGGAGTCCTGGGCCCCGACCCGGACAGTATGCGCCCCCTCTTAGAACTCCCTCTCCCTCATTGTCCCAAGGCCCTCAAACGGTGCTTGGGATTTTTTTCCTATTACACCCAGTGGGTCCCTCAATATGCGGACAAAGCTCGCCCACTCTTTAAGGCCACACAATTTCCCCTGTCAGCTGAGGCATGCCAGGCCTTCAACTGCATCAAGGAGGACATCGCCAAAGCAGCCATGCGGGCGGTGGATGAATCCACCCCCTTTCAGGTTGAGAGCGATGCCTCAGAGGTAGCTCTTGCAGCCACTTTAAATCAGGCAGGGAGGCCAGTCGCATTTTTCTCCCGAACCCTCTCTGCTTCGGAACTCCGACACTCGGCAGTCGAAAAGGAAGCACAAGCCATTGTGGAGGCTATTCGTCACTGGAGGCACTACCTCGCAGGTAGGAGGTTCACCCTCATCACCGACCAAAGATCGGTTGCCTTCATGTTTGACAACTAGTCTATTTACATTCTAATGACCCATGTCCCCAGGACAAAGGACTGGTACTTAGGTATCAGATACAATTCCAGACACATCGGCGCCACTCCCTTCACCCAGGAAGCCCAAACAGCCAAGGTCAATGACCGCTCAGGACACGCCCAGCCATCAAGGCACCTGCCCCTTTATTGGCTCAAATCAAAGGAAGTAATCAAAGCCTGCCGAATTATTGGGTCCAAAGCTAGGGACGGCCCAAAAGAGCGCAAAACCCCAAAGGATAAAGAGAGACACTGCCATGTGTTCGATCTCTTTTGGCCCTGGCACACCGGCACTCTTCGGCCCGGCCTATACCTGAAGCCAACGGCAGCACCACGACCAGAAGCAAGTTCAAGATCAACGATCGCTACTAGGCAGATGAGCCCAGCAAAACCGAAGTTACTTCTCCAGACCCAGCCACTCCAGACCCGAACAAAGTCCTTGTTCCTCTGCCAAAGCTGGGTGCCTGAAGTTAAGTACAGGTTGTTGTAGTGTTAGGTATAATTTAGCTTGTAGTGTTTTTATGTTGCATGTGTGAGTTAATCTTGTGTGTAAATAAACTATTATTGAACTTGAGCAAACTCAGTGGTTGTTGGGTCTTTGATCGATATCCAGTTGAACCTTGTGGTCATATCATTTGATAACTGGTGACTCTGAAAGCAATATCGTCCTTAATAACAGTCAGATTAATATCTCACTAAAGTAGATACCCCAGACGTGGCAACATTATTGATGATGCTGGTGGGATAGTATCCCACTCATTAAAAGAGCAACATTATTGGCGTCTCCGGTGCAAATTGGCAACAATTCCATTCTGGTGCCAACACTTTCTCCCAAATGGAGAATTCTGACCTATGTGTCAGTGTAACTCAGGGGTCAATTTTTTTTGACGATCTCTCCTGTGATGGGCCTTGAGATGTTTTCAATTTAAAGTCTCAGTTATTTAAAAATTAACTTCCGTCATGGCCAAGGATTAAACTGAGGCAAGCTTTACACTCAATCATTGCGAGCCAAATACAAAATAAGGTGGAAAGAACGAATAGGAGAATGTACTTATCATCAAAGCGTTTATATGCTTAACACTCACTGGAGGTTTTTCCTTGTGAGGATGAGTTATTGGACTGTTGTTAAAACTTGTTGTTTTATATCTTAATTTAGTTAGTTGTTTTAAATCCCATAGCTGGTAGCCACTGTGAGATCAGTCTCCAGGTAACAAGTAGTGAAGTTTGGCATTTGGCAGCGAATCTTGTGAAAAAAACGGCAGTGTTGATTCTATCCGTTTTGGAATCTCCCCAAACCACAATTGTGTCAGGTGTCTGAGTTACTATGGTGACTCAAGAATGAATTTGCAAACCCTTTCCTGAAGACTTTCAATGACTTTACATTTCTGCTGTGATCCCACTCAACCACACAGGTGCCCCGTATCCAAATAGAGGGCGAATAGAAGACATAAAAATGGTTTTGGGCTCAAAGCTTCTGAAACATGAGCAAACAACTGTTAGCTGGTTTAACAGGACAACTGGGACCTGATTCTCGACTCCCCGACGCCAAAATCACGGCTTTTCAAATCTCCGCCCCCTGAAAATCGGTGTACTCGAGAAGTATGCCGCGTCAAGTATCCACTGCTTCAGGCCATTGGTTGAGGCTCGCCCGGCGATGCTCCATTGCCAACCGGCCGATTACCAGACGGCGTGGCTTACGTGTGCTCACACCGTCCGGGATCCTCGCGTGGCGACTGCGGACTTAATCTGGGACTGCCACAGCCGGGGGGAGGGCCGATCGATGGGCGGGAGGGGGGGGGGGGCTTCATTTGGGGCTGAGGCAATTTGGGTGGGGTGTCCGGGGCGCGTGACCGGTCGATGCGGGGCACTACTTTGGTGGTTCAGGTCCAGGTCCAGGCTGAGTCTGCCATGGAGCACGGCCGTGTCCATGCATGGCCTCTGAACCGGGGGCTGGATCGGCAGCTAGAGCAGCAAGCTCTACGACGGCTCCCTGCTAGCCCCCAGCAAAACGGGGAATCAGTGGCCTTTTCATCCCAGTTTTTCTTCCGTAAACGACCACAGTTTTCACGACGGCGTCAGGACTTAGTCTCAAAATCGGAGAATCCAGCCCCTGATCTTTACCTGTTTTACATCTTCCTGGGTTAATATACCCAGCAGTTTGACAATGTTGCAGAGTTGGATTGTAACTTCATTCAGTGACAAGTCAGGAGGGACCAGTTTGTTTTGAGCAGAGCAGTCACGCACCTTTTGGGTAATGTATACTACGTTAGGTGGGCTATATAAATGTAATGTGTTGTTGTTGAGTTGGAAAGTTCCCACCTGATAACATTGAATAAACAGGGAAACGTAACAGGGGAGAAGTAGCAAAGTTATAGAACAATAGGGCAGCACGGTGGCACAATGGTAGCACTGCAGTCTCACGGCGCCGAGGTCCCAGGTTCGATCCCGGCTCTGGGTCACTGTCCATGTGGAGTTTGCACATTCTCCCCGTGTTTGCGTGGGTTTCGCCCCCACAACCCAAAGATGGGCAGGGTAGGTGGATTGAACATGCTAAATTGCCCCTTAATTGGAAAAAATGAATTGGGTACTCTAAATTTTAAAAAAAAGTTATAGAACAATTTGTGCAGAGAACAATAGGGAGTAGGTACTGTAAGAGTGACTATAAACGTAACAGATATTAACTCAAGGCAAGATTGTGGTCAATACTTAGGTCCAAAAAATATATTTAAAAAACGTAGGCATATAGGCAACTGTAGGAGGAGGCCTTTTGTCCCTTCATCATGATCCTGGCTGATCATCCAACTCCATAGCCTAATCCTGCTTTCTCCCCATAGCCTTTGACCCCATTCTCCCCAAGTGCTATATCCAGTCGCCTCTTGAATATATTCGAAGTTTAGCATCAACTATTTCCTGTGGTAATGAATTCCACACTCACCACCCTTTGTGCGAAGAAGTGGAGACTGTTAAATAAGTTAAGAGCTCGTGGTGTTCAGGGTAAGATCCTGGCATGGATAGAGGATTGGCTGACTGGCAGAAGGCAGAGAGTGGGGACAAAGGGGTCTTTTTCAGGATGGCAGCCGGTGACTAGTGGTGTGCCTCAGGGGTCGGTGCTGGGACCACAGCTTTTCACAATATACATTAATGATCTGGAAGAAGGAACTGAAGGCACTGTTGGTAAGTTTGCAGATCATACAAAGATCTGTAGAGGGACAGGTAGTATTGAGGAAGCAAGGGGGCTGCAGAAGGACTTGGACAAGCTAGGAGAGTGGGCAATGAAGTGGCAAATGAAATACAATGTGGAAAAGTGTGAGGTTATGCATTTTGGAAGGAGGGATTTAGGCATAGACTATTTTCTAAATGGGGAATTGCTTTGGAAAGCAGAAGCACAAAGTGACTTGGGAGTCCTTGTTCACGATTCTCTGAAGGTTAATGTGTAGGTTCAGTCGGTACTTAGGAAGGCAAATGCAATGCTAGCATTCATGTCAAGAGGGCTAGAATATAAGACCAGGGATATACTTCTGAGGCTGTATAACGCCCTGGTCAGACCCCATTTGGAGTATTGTGTGCAGTTTTGGGCCCCGTATCTAAGAAAAACTAGATCCAGAGGACACAATCTCAGATTAAAGGGACGATCCTTTAAAACAGTGATGAGGAGGAATTTCTTCAGCCAGAGGGTGGTGAATCTGTGGAACTCTTTGCCACAGAAGGATGTGGAGGCCAAATCACTGAGTGTCTTTAAAACAGAGATAGATACGATTTTGATCAATAAGGGGATCAGGGGTTATGGGGAAAAGGCAGGAGAATGAGGATGAGAAAATATCAGCCATGATTGAATGGTGGAGCAGACCCGATGGGCCAAGTGGCCTAATTCTGCTCCTGTGTCTTATGACCTTATGGACACAAGCTCCCAAACGCCGTCATAGCTATCTCCAACACGCTTCACCATCCCAGAGGGACTCACCTTGGTTGGGCATTATAGTGAAGACGTTCCTGGGCGCTATCTGGTGCACACCACATACCTGCAGCGGTACAACAGGTGGGAATAGTGAACCCCTAGGGGAGGGGGATGTTCAGAGGGAACCCCCAGGGACTAGCTGTTGTCCAGATGGATCTCAGGCTTCAGAAAAGGACGGTCCCATCGATGCTGGAGATGTGGACACAGAGCCAGGGACTAGATGAGGGTGTGTCAGCATCCATCCGGTGCCTGCAGGTACAGTTGGAAGAGTCCAACCCCCTGCAGGAGCAGGAGGCGGCGCTGACCATGCGTGCTACCCAGGCCAACAGTGCACGGGTGGCATCCGCAGTGGAGGCTTCGGTGGCGAAGGTATCGACCATGCGTCAGGATGTCCAAGGCCTGGGACACTCTGTGGTTCCGGTGGCCAAGACACATGACAGGGCAGCCCTGTCACAGGCAGCCATGTGTCAGGGTCACCTGGACATTGCAGGGAACTCCTGAGCTTGGTCTAGCCACAGCGACCCTCAGGTTAAATCACCACCAGTCAGCTCTCCCGCTCAAGGGGAAATGTAGCCTATGATCCTCTGGGGCTATGGCATTTTTCAATTTCACAATGGTGACTACGTTTCAGCAATTCACCGGCTGTAAAGTGCCTTGGGAGGTCACAAAAAAATGCTTTGCAAATGGAAAACTTTGTTTATGGGCAGGAGCGTGTAGTCCACCGTTCATTGCTCTCATTTGTAATGTACCAAATGGCATTAAGTATCGCACCAGAGAAGATGCAGACTCAAGAGAGCTGTATGGATCAGTTTGCTCTCTGTTCAAACATCAATGAAATATAGACTGCTGTCTCAACATGTTCCTGTTCTATTAATGTTGTTAATTTGTCGCTCCTCGCAACAGCAGACAGAGCGTAGGGGGGGGAAGCAATGCTGAAGTGCCTCAGTAGGAAGCCTCTGCCTCTGAAGCTGCCTCCATTAGTCTAGTGTCTCCGCAATGTCATCTGATCTATTAACACACAGGATAATACAGCACCTGGGGTTGAAATCACCTCAGCAAGAGCTGTAAAGGACTTAATCACCGAATCTAGTCGATGCAAGATTTATTCTCAAGGTGCTGCAGGATGCCATTTTCTAACAAACCTTCATAAACACACAGAGAGGTTTATTAGTTTTATTTACTGCCCCACAATTAAATATCTCAACCAAGAATGAGGAAACTGTGGTGCATTGTTTTCTTATTGAAGCCTGTGTGTTACTTACTTTCGTTCAAAAGTGTGTTAAGGACTGTGCATTATTTACCATGCACTGTAAGATTGCTATCTGTTGGTTAAGTCACAAAGTAATACGGTAGATGTGGGTTTGATACAGCTGACTTATCACAACATTGTGAATAAAATCGAGGAGAAAAAAGGAAAAGAGAAAATAAATATAGCTTCGATTCGGCCCTTAGGATTCTGCAGCATTCCAAATCTTCTCAGTTACTACTGGGCAAATGCGAAGCGATAAATACATTAAGGAAGAAGCTACTTAGTTGACTGACCTCTTGCATATGAAAAGTTCTGTCACAGTGGAAGACAATTATAAATGTGCAGTGGAGCAAGTGAAGAATTACTCCTTAAAAATACCACACACTGTTCAGCGAGGAAAGGCCAGGGGATTTATTAACATTCCCATCAACCTTTGCCTTTTGAGGAAGACCTGCTGTGAAAAAAAGTGACAAGGTTTGAAAAATATAATTTTCAGTGCTGGCCACTATACGCAATATGGTTGACTTGATGGGCCAACTGATAAAGCCTATTGCATTTTTTCAATTTAGGATTCCGATGCAAATGTAATATTAAGTTGTGTAGGCCAGGGTGGTCCCAGATGCAAACAATGGAATCTCTGTTAGCTGGCTTCTGCAATAGTGACAATTGGCCGCAGTGCACATGGAATCAGGAGGAGATATAAGAAGTGTTCCTGAAAGCTGTCCAGTATCTCCTCTTAGAAAGTGAGTGTATGTGGATACAGGGTGATGGTTGGGTAGGTTCAGGTTGATGTCTACCCAAGGTAGAGGGAAATCCACCCAGCATAGACTAGAACATGGGATAACCCACAAACATGGCAGCAATGAAGGTGACACCAATCTAACAATGACTTGGTACCATCTACAGGATACCCACAGTGAGAAATTGGAAGATGAACTCTTCAAAAGACGGATCTGAAGACTTACCTTAGCGAGAGATTTTTCTGAGATTTGATAGCAATATCAGCACAGTCACTGCACCATTCCTCCATTCGAAACCCTCAGATGTCCACATAGAGGCCAGAATTGGTAAGTGTGGAATTCCTAAGTTATCTTCCTAAGTTATCGAGCAGCATCTGGGTTTCGTGCTAAGCTTCAAAGGCACCAGATTAGTTCATTCCTCTAGGCCATGGGACCTGTCGCTCCTGATGACCTCCTAAACCAGGGGTTAGAAGAGACTTTGAAACGTCCCTAAAAGTGTTTGATATATATTTCAGCCCAAAATAAGGCCTCGTAATTGAGCGAGCATGATTCAATCACAGATCCCAAAGGCTTGGGGAAATCCATCAAATCGTTTCTCACAGACATGTACATAGATTCTGGAGAACCCAGCCTCTGATTGGACAAGCAACATCATAAAGTTTTTCAAGTTTTATAGATCAGCCTGGTTTGCCCCGGAACCCCCAGAAGCCTCCCTCGGAACTCCGGGAAGCCAGTTTGGGAACACTTAGAACATAGAACAGTACAGCACAGAACAGGCCCTTCGGCCCTCAATGTTGTGCTGAGCCATGATCACCCTACTCAAACCCACGTATCCACCCTATACCCGTAACCCAACAACCCCCCCCTTAACCTTACTTTTATTAGGACACTATGGGCAATTTAGCATGGCCAATCCACCTAACCCACACATCTTTGGACTGTGGGAGGAAACCGGAGCACCCGGAGGAAACCCACGCACACAGGGGGAGGACGTGCAGACTCCACACAGACAGTGACCCAGCCGGGAATCGAACCTGGGACCCTGGAGCTGTGAAGCATTTATGCTAACCACCATGCTACTCTGCTGCCCTTGATGTGAGTTATCAGGTTCAGAATCATAAAGATACAACAATACGTAGGGGATTATTCCTAGACAAATACAAATTCAGAAACGTGGAAGCCCAGTTAAACTCCTGTAGAATCGTTCGTTGCACCACACTTAAATGAGATAAACGAGAGAGAAGAAGGGTGGCAGATAAAGTTTAATGGTTTGCAGGCATGGCAGGTAAGGTTCCTCAGGTAGCCTTCTCGCCACTCTACCACACGACCCATCCTTCCCCGGCCCCGATCGGTCTGCAATTTTACGTAGGGCTGGCGAGGCCCACCCCGATGCCCCAATTGAGACAATCGTCCAGCGCTTTCCTAGCCTTTGATTCTGGAATGGTGGATCTGAGGACAGCCTGTATTCCTGACCAAGTGGGGCTTCCGTGATTGGCGAGTATGCGTGACCCGCCGACTCTTTGAGTGGCGAGGCGAGAAAACTCGCCACCCAAAAAAAAAAATTATACCCCATAATATTGTCTTAGCAAGGGGGTTTCTGGGATTCTAGGCAAATCACTGAAAGCCGTTGTGCAGGGAAAGGAAAATAATTAAGCAGGCTAATAGAATGCTTATCTTTATCTTGAGAGTTGAAGTTTTGCTTCAGTTTCTGAGTGATTTGGTCAGAAAGCATTTGGAGCACAAATTGCAGTTCTTGACATGGCACCTCTGGAAGGGTATGTTGGTATTTGAAGCTACAATGTATGTTCACCAGAACAATATCAGGGCTTAATGGGTTAAATTATGAGGTTTCTTAATAGCCACAAAGTACAACTTTACAGTGTCACATTTCTTTTGCATTTATTTTGGTGTCAACATGTTCTGTCATAAATTTCCGCACCCACATTTGGAATGGTATGGGGATAGGGGGCAAAGGTAGTTCAAAAGAGTAGCCAATGCTGCAACAGACTTGAAAGCCTAATTGGCCTCCTCCTGCTCCCATGTTCTATCATGGCATTAGAAATAGGAACAGGACCAGGCCCTTCATCCCTTCAAGCCTACTTTGCCATTCAATAAGATCACACCTGATCTGACTGTCACCTTCCTTCTATTTTCCTGCCTGCCCCCTTATCCATCGTAGATCAAAAATATGTCTTTCTCAGCCTTGACTATATCCAACAACTTGCCCTCCCCTGCCCACTTAGACAAAGAATTCCAAAAATTAACAACTCTGTGAGAGAAGAAATTGCTCCTCATTTCGATCTTAAATGGGGGAATCTTCCATTTTGCAACTGTGCCCTCTCGTTTGAGATTTTCCCACAAGGGTAAACATTCGCTCGGCATCCAACCTTTCAAAACCCCCTCAGAATCTAATATGTTTCAGTAAGATCACCTCACATTCTTCTAAACTTCAATGAGTACAGGGCCAACCTACTCAACATTTCCTCATAATAATAATCTTTACTAGTGTCACAAGTCGGCTTACATTAACACCGCAATGAAATGTGGATTCAACTGCAACGATGAGGGGATTTTCACAGTAACGTCATTGCAGTGTTTCTGCAAGCCTACTTGTGACTCTAATAAAAGATTATGACTATTAAGTACTGTGAAAATCCCCTAGTTGCCACATTCTGCCACCTGTTCTGGTACACCGAGGGAGAATTCAGAATGTCCAATTCACCTAACAAGCACGCCTTTCGGGACTTGAGGAAGGAAACTTGAGCACCCGGAGGAAACCAAGCAGACACGGGGAGAACGTGCAGACTCCGCACAGACAGTCACCCAAGCCGGGAATTGAACCCGGGTCCCTGGCACTGTGAAGCAACAGTGCTAACCAGTGAGCTACCCTGCCGCCCAAACGTGCCGCCATAAAACAACCATTCATCTCAGGAATCAGCCGAGTGAACCTTCTATAATAAACTGCTTCCAATAAAGGCAATAACCTTCCTTCAATGAGGGGCCTAAAGTGGTATGCAATATTATAGGTGTGGTCTCTGTTTTGTATTTAAAGGCTGCATCGCTTCATCAGAATCTTCTCAGTGAGATTTGGAACTTATACTAAAATGCAGATTACAGTGATTGCCTCACGACAGAGGTCACCCGGCTATGGAACGTTAGATAGGCCATATAGAACTGGTTGGATTTCAAATCCAATCATCCCCTTTTTAAGACCGAGCAAAGATATAAACTTCCTCCTTTTCTGAGTGACCACAAGATAAATTTACATGTCTGATCATGTGTAACGGATTTACCCAAGCTGTTCACTAAACACCCACTGTTCTCATTCTTTTACAAGCATACTAGTCAGCATCTGCACCTGCATTGCATACACAAGGTGCAAATCTGCCCCCGCGCTCCTGCGCGCACAAAGTACGTCGTGGGTACGATCTCTTTTTTTCCAATTTTCCCCACCTCTTGATGGTGAGAAAACGAGGTTCTCACCAAAAATTTAATTGCATTTCAATAAATTTTAATATAGTTCACGAGCTTCTCAGCCATATCGTTCCCCCTACATTTGAAATTCCCCATATCGGCGAGATTTACAATTGCTTTTTGAAAATGTGAAGCAATTGAGTGGAGCCTACCAGGACACAGGTAAGTATAGCCCCAAGAGGAGGGGGAGGGGGAGAGTGACATCCTGACCAGTGCCCTGGCACTATCCTCTGGTACTGCCACTGGTACTGCCATGGTACCAAGGAGCAGTGCCAGGGATGGTCCCATCTGGAAAGCTCCATTGGGAGGGTCCCCTGATGTGTGGGGTGGAGAGGGGCTTGCCCCAGGCATATGGGGTGCTTCCCCATATCCGTGGGGGTTGGGGGGGAGCTGTTGCCCAAGTGCCTGTGGGGAGCTCCTCTTCATCTGTGGAGGGTTTTGCCCTGTTTCTTGCAGGGAGTTCCCCATATCCATTGAGGGGGTTACCTTGGTTTGTGGGGAGGGGGTGCTGTTTCTCATTATCTGTATTGGGGTGGGTGGGGGGATGCATATTTTAAGCGCAGACTAGGCCCCGCCCATGACAACATAGACCATGGGCTGGATTCTCCACTTTGGAGACTGAGTCCCCTCGCAGCGTGAAAACGGTGGTCTTTTATGCCAGGAAAACTGGTGTAAAATGGCCACCGATTTCCCGTTTTTCTGGGGGCTGGCAGGGAGGCAACATAGAGCTCACAGCTCTAGCTGCCTTTATGGCCCTCAGCACTTCCGGTTCCGAGGCCGCACATACGCACGCTGGCGGCCTGCAGCGGCCGCGCCATGCTCCATGGCGAACTCAGCCCGTGGACCTGGCATGCCCCAGACCACCCGCCCACAGTTCCCAGTGAATGAAGCCCCCCCTGCTCGCAGATCAGCCCTCCCCCGACATTGGTGCCCTGGACTGAGTCCGCAGCCGCCAAGCCGAATTCACGAACGATGTGAGCACACGTAACCCACGATCGGGACGGAGCATTGCAGGGGGGACTCAGGCAATAGCCTGTGGCCGTGGATAATCGGCGCAGCGTATTCCTGGAGTACGTGCATCAAAACGGATTCTCCACCCTGTCGCCGAACGCAATTTTGGCATCGTGGAGCGGAGAATCCAGTTCCATGCCTCCGGATTTTCTGTGTACAGAGTACCGAATTATCTGGGAAGAAAACCCAGCTCTGTAGACGTAGAGCTGCACGCTGCTTTCATCGCCTGAGCCAACGCTCTGTGCGTGCACAGAATGGAAACTTCTGCCCATAGTCTTTATATCATGTAGGTCTGTTAATGATACATGTTCACTTTGACCTTGGCTGTTCGCCAGGGTAATGTTACTTGTCCAGAGGGTGTTGTTCTCTTGGCATGTGTTGCTATGGTAACTGTTTTTGTTCCATTGTGATTGGTAGGGACAAATGGATCTCTCTGTCCTGAGTATAGACAGATCCCTTCATCCCGACCAGTCACTATGCCTGTAGTTGCACCTGTATATTTGATCATCTATTCTGCTGTATACAATTGAAGTGGCAATTTCTCGACCAGTGTCCCAGGTTACCGTGGGGGGGGGGGGGGGGGGGGGGGAGGAGCTAACGCCTGTAGATTTTCTGTTTGTACCTGGGATGTGGGTGTCACTGCTTAAGACAGTATTTATTACCCATCCCTAATTGTCCATGAGAAGGTGATGGTGAATTCTTGAACCGCTGTAGTCCTGAGGTACAGGTTATACCCACAGTGCTACTAAGGAGTAGGTTTCAACATTTTACCCCAGCGACAGTGAAAAATGGTGGTATGTTTCCAATTCAGGATGGCGAGTGACTTAAAGGGGAACCTCCAGGTGCTGGTGCTGCTCTTGTCCTACTAGACGATAGATGTTATGGGTACGGAAGGTGCTGCCTAAGGAGCCTTGGTAAGTTCCTGCAGTGCTTGTTGTAGATGGTACACATTGCAGTCACTGTGCATCAATGGTGACTGTAGGGAATGGATGTTTGTGGATGGGGTGTAAATCAAGCAGGCTGCTCTGTCCTGGATGGTGTCAAACGTTTTGGCTGCACTCATCCAGGCAAGTGGAGAGTATTCCACCACACAATTTTAAGAGCATATAAGGACTGTACACTGTCTGGCTTTCCAATGCTCAGCTCTGGTAATGGTTTGACAGTCTTGTAAAACTGAAATTTGACCTACTGCCATTTAGAATCATAGAATTTACAGTGCAGAAGGAGGCCATTCGGCCCATCGAGTCTGCACTGGCTCTTGGAAAGAGCACACTATCCAAGGTCAACATCTCCCCCTATCCCAATAACCCAGTAACCCCACCCAACACTAAAGGCAATTTTGGACACTAAGGGCAATTTATCATGGCCAATCCACCTAACCTGCACATCTTTGGACTGTGGGAGGAAACAGGAGCACCCGGAGGAAACCCATGCACGCACAGGGAGGATGTGCAGACTCCGCACAGACAATGACCCAAGCCGGAATCGAACCTGGGATCCTGGAGCTGTGAAGCCATTGTGCTATCCACAATGCTACCGTGTTGCCCTGATCTTTTTCCTCATGTCTGTAACAACCTCTGGTTTCAGTAGCATTTTTGCTATTGGAAGAGTAGGTTGCCTGTGACATGGTATTTGCCTTGGACAGGACTATATTCCATGCCTTCAGCCGATGTGTCTACTCACTCAAGAATTGCCTTGGGTGGCATGGTGGTGCAGTGGTTAGCACTGCTGCCTCACGGCGCTGAGGACCCGGGTTCGATCCTGGCCATAGGTCACTGTCTGTGGAGCTTGCACATTTTCCCCCTGACTGCATTGTTCTCACTTGCACAACCAAAAGAAATGCAGGGTAGGTGGATTGACCATGTTAAATTGCCCCTTAATTGAGTACTTTAAATTAAAACAAAAAGAATTGCCTTGTATACCGGTGCTAGATTTCTCAATTTCTTGACAATTTCCGACGATTTTCACTGCACCTCATCTTTCCCATTTGACTGGGGATGTTGTGGAGTTGATGTGTTGTGCTGAATTTCCAAATCCTTTGTGAATCTGAATTCTTCACTCGTGAATTGAGGGCCATTATCACTCATCACAATATCTGGAAGCCGCATCATGTAAAGTGTGCTTTCAGACATTCTACTATTTCTCCTGTCATCATTGACGTCAGCTAGCCAAACTCCCAGTAGTCAGAAGAGTAGTCTATCGTGACAAAATAATCAGTTCGTGCTGCAATAAGGAAGTTGTCTGGGATGCCATGAATCATGAATGGCTCTCGAGATTGTTTTCTTTGGTACTCGTTATGTGCACCTCACGGGCCAATGTGGTCTTTAATCTCATTGCTCATGTTTCCCAGTGCAGCACACTTCTTACCTTTCAATTCCTTGACGGCTTGCATGAATGTTCTTCAGCATCTCTCCTCTCATCCCATTCAATATGATGACTCCTCTTTATACAAGATGTCATATTGGTAGACCCAAAATGCTCTTGTGATCACAGGTGTGTCCTTGGGGCTCTCAAGCCATCCTTTCATCACTACTTCTTGCAGCACTTACAGAGCTGCATTGTATTGGGTAGTACACTTGATTTGAGAAGGCGTTTGTTTGTCACATTCAATGTCCCTGCTGGGTTGACGGATTAGATATCATGTTAAGCTGATGTTTCAAGTTGAACCTGGAAATATTGCATTCTTGCAGCATCCTTGACTTTCTTCATGGGGACCGGTTCTCTTGACAGAATGTCTGCAATATACAGCTGATTTTCTTGCTTACTTGTACATCCCAATGTTTTAAAAATAAAACATTCTTTGCAGATAGTAATGGTTTAAGACCTATACTTTGAAATGACCTGTGGCCAGATTCCCCTGTTATTTTGTCTCCTCCAATCAAATACTGATGGAAATTCTCCTGTGCAAAAATAATAACCAGGCACTCTTTCTCAATCTGTGTGTAGCGTGGTGGCCGCACGGTAGCATGGTGGTTAGCATAAATGCTTCACAGCTCCAGGGTCCCAGGTTCGATTCCCGGCTGGGTCACTGTCTGTGCGGAGTCTGCACGTCCTCCCCGTGTGTGCGTGGGTTTCCTCCGGGTGCTCCGGTTTCCTCCCACAGTCCAAAGATGTGCGGGTTAGGTGGATTGGCCATGCTAAATTGCCCGTAGTGTAAGGTTAATGGGGGGCTTGTTGGGTTACGGGTATACGGGTTACGTAGGTTTGAGTAGGGTGATCATTGCTCGGCACAACATCGAGGGCCAAAGGGCCTGTTCTGTGCTGTACTGTTCTATCTATCTATCTGATGTGCCCTGAATGCAAATGTGACTGGTTGTCCTTGCTGCTTCTGGGTTGCTCCCAGACTTGTCTCACTGGCATCACACTGCAAGGTGACTTCATCGTTGACATATAGTACTTCAGCAGTAGCATTGTCATCGGCAGTTGTTTGATTTTAATGAATGTTGCTTCTTGTTCTGCTTCCCAATGCTGCTCCACCTTCTTGGCAGTGGGCTTGCATAATGGCTCGCAGTCTGATGACAAATTAGGCAATAATTCTGCTAAAGAGTTCACAAATCAAACAAATCTTTGCTCTGCTATCACATCCGTTGGTTTCTGCATCACTGCCACAGCTCTCACCTTGTCAGGATCTAGATGAAAATTGTTTGCTGTCAGTACATGGTCTATCTACTTGACGTCAGGCACCTTCAATTGTAATTTGTTCTTACTCAGGTTCAGATTCGTCTGGTGAGATCTGCCCACGTCCGCTATGGCTTCTCCTATTGCCTCTCCACATCCGTAGACTGGTCGACCATCCACTGTGGCTTCTACTCCAGGAAAAACTCTGACTATCTCATATTGTCTGCGTTGATACTGTTCTGGAGTTGCGGAAATACCAGCACAACCATCTGTATCTCCTGAACGATGCCCAGAATGCCATTAGAAAGCTTTCATCCATCTTTATTTACCAGTAACCATCCTTCGCATCTGAGATAGTAAAGATCGTTGTCTTGGCAAGTTGTAATAAAGTTGCTTTGATTGTGGGCATGGGGGAGTGAAATCACTTCAGCACTTTATTTAGATCCTTTGTGTCGAAGTGTACTCTTAGCTTTCTAGGTTGGTTCATGGCTGTCATGTTGCTAATCCAGTGCAGGAAGTTGTTGCTTTTTTGATTACTTCCCTCTTTTCTAGCTCTTCAATCTTGTATTTTAAGCTTGACCTACGGACAGCTTGAACTCTTCTCAGAAGATGTTGAATTGGGCTTACACTCTCACCCATTTGGAGGCAATATTCCCTGGAAGACATTCCAATCCTGCAACACATTTTTGTATTCCTCAAGGATTTGTTGAGCTGTCAGTGGTTTTGTATGCTGTATCACAGTCAAGGTAATCAGTCCAAGCTTTAGACTTGCTTCAGCTGAAATGAGTGGCTGTCGTGTCTCACGATAACCTGGAACTGTGGGGGCTGGATTCTCCCAAAATGGGACTATGTCCCCACTCTGGAGTAAAAACGCTGGCGTTTCACTCTGGAGTTTCCTATTAAAAAGATCAGCCAATTCACTCCGCTGCAGGGGGCTAGCAGGGACCCAGAGTGATCCACGCAGCAGATGCGGGCCCCTGCACTTCTGCATTTGAATCTGCACATGCGCACGGCGGTGTCCTCCAGCGGCCGCGCCGAGCGCCATGGCGGGCTCAGACAGCGTGCGGAGGCAGATGAATAATGAAGGCCCCCGCCAATCGGCCGCACGCCCGGAGATCCGACCATGCCGGTCTGTGCCCCGGCTGCCTATAAGGGCCCCCCCCCTCCCCCGATGTACAGTCGCCCCACGCCCCCACTCGGGCAGCATCGGACTGAGTCCGCAGCCGCCACGCGAGTATCCCGACCGGCAATAGCATGTTAGTTCCAAGCCATCGAGAACTCGGCCGGTCGGGAGTGGAGATTCACTGGGCATTCCTCTGGTAATGGCCACCCAGCCTCGCGGAGTATTCCACGAACACGCCGATTCTCAGTCCCGGAGAATCACCGAACCGGCGCCAGGCCCGGTTTTGGCGTGAAATTGGATTCTCCGCCCCGGGCCAAACGCGATTTCGGCGCAGGGCTGCGGAGAAGCCTGCCTGATATCATCCTCCTTGCCATTGTATTGGGCTCCTAGACTAGGTTATCACCTTGGTCTGAGTATAATGTATTATATAGGCTTATCCTTACAGATGAGAAATTATCTCTGGATTGCCATATTAAATCACTTTGCACAGGCCTGTGAAGGTGAATATGTTGCATAACGTACCAGTATCTATCTAACAATTGTTGTTCAATTGACATTCTTCTTCCACAGTTATCATTATAACAGTCACAAACCACTTACTCCCCGATTAAATTGACAGAACAAAACTGATTGTTATCTTTCTTAATCAGACTCTTCTGCTGATACCTCACCAGTGGCCATCTGTATAGGGTTGTTTTTCTTCCAACTTGCCAAGCATTTGTATGCAAAATGATTCAGCTTTTCACTGTTAAAACATAGCCTTCTCCATGCTGGGCAATCATCTTTTTCATTTGTATAATATCCTGGACAGTATTTTCATCCTGCCCTTTTTCTGCGATTGCTCTTCTCTTTCAGCCTGGAGTGGGTGGGTCTCAGTATAACCATGATGTGAAGATGCTGGCGTTGGACTAGGGTGGGCACAGTAAGAAGTCTTACAACACCAAGTTAAAGTCCAACAGGTTTGTTTGGAATCGCTAGCTTTCTGAGCACAGCTCCTTCATCAGGTGAGTGAAGAGGTGGGTTCCACAATCACATATATAGACAAAGTCCATGATATAAGGTGATACTTTGAATGAGAGTCTTTGCAGGTAATTAAATCTTTACAGGTCCAGACAGAGCGACTGGAGAGAGGGATAATCACAGATTAAAGAGGTGTGAATTGTCTCAACGAAATCATACCAACTGTCCTGGTTTAAGGCGATTCACACCTCTTTAACCCGTGATTACCCCTCTCTCTAGTCAATCTTTAAATCAATCAGGATTAATGTATCTTTAAGTCAAACAGCAGGAAGAAAAAACTAGTAGGCGCAAAAGAGAAAGAGATGGGCTGGGATTCGGTTTGATTGATTGGCTGGTGGCTGATGAATTGGCTCAAAAGGCCATACTCTGCCCAGTAACAAGTGGCGATTGGGATCCTGTCCCAATGGAATGCTTTTCAGAGTCCCTGACTCTGCATTTTCCTCCACATTTCTCCAGAAAGCCTGTGAGTGCTGTACTTCTGAACCTGCAGAGTACCTGGATGAATCTGAACCTGCAGAGTACCTGAGGAAAACCAGTATAGGCTGCAAACAAAGACCAAAACTTGCTGCTCTATCCCTAAAAAAGCTGTGACAGCTGTACTTCTGAAGTTGCGGAGAACACAGATGAATGAATCAACAGAGAAGACCATTGCAGGCTGCGGACAGATACTTTAACTGGTAAGCTTACTGTGAATGAAGGTGTGCTAAAAATCATCACCTGAAACAAACACTCTCTTTTTCTTTTGCTTATTATTTTAACCCTTTTCACCCCTCTGTATTTGTCTGTCTGGTGTATGTGTAGAGTTTGGGGGCAAGTGTAAGTGGTGATTTAGGAATTAGTCAATAGTTAACCAGTTATATTTGCTGCACAGTTCATTCAGTTCTTGTTATAAATAAACAGTAATTGTGGTTGAATTTACAAAACTGATGACTGTAATTATTGGGCAGCCAAGGGCAAATTTTTGGATATTTTTATAAGAATTATTGGTTAATTCATTTTAATTCATCAATGCTGTAACTCTGGGACAAATAGACTTGGAATTGCCAAGGGTGTCATAACACTAATAAATCTTTAATAAGATCATCTTCTAGCTGTTTGAATTCACATGGTTCTGCAAGCTGAGTTGCAGCAGTCATTTCCTGTTCAATTATCTAATTTTCACCTTGTGCTCTCATATTGAATATATAGCATTCGTAAATAGCGTTCACCCAGAGTTCAAAGCATTCGTTCAATGTTTTCAAAATATCTCCAGTCTGTTCTGTTTGTTTGTTGGTTAGTTTTAGAGTGGAATACACTGTGTTGCAGTCCCTCTTCAGTAGGGTTAGAAGTGTGGCTACTCTCATCAGTTCTGGCTTCTTATGTAACTCTATTGCTAGCTCATAGTTACACCTTCGCAAATGAAAAAACTGCCAATTCTGTCATATGTCACCTTTCATTTCTGCTGGAGTTGGGGTTGCGAAGTTTACAAAGATTGCCATTTTCGCTCACCTAGGGTTAACTTTCATTCTTCAGTACGTGTTCACTTTCCTCAGGCCTTTACCAGCATCTTTTCCTGCAGATTTGAACATCTGTGTGCATGTTACTGAGCTGCATCAAAATCTGTTTTATCTCCACTTCCTGACACCATGTTTTATGCTTAAAGACTGCAGGACATCATCAGCATCTTTTCACTGGGAGGTCTTTATTGAACTGATTTTAAGATGGCAGTTTATGGAGATTGCCTCACGGCAGATGTCACCTGACTGTGGAATTTCAGATAGGACATATACAATTGACTGCATTTCAAACTCAAATCGTCCCACCCTGTAGTTGCTGCTGTACATGCAAAGACTTCCATGTTCCCCATCATATTTGCCACACAAAACAAAGGGCCTGATTATCCGCTGTTGGTATTCTCCGTTGCACCGGCAGCCCGGGGATTTCCCGATAGCGTGGGATTTCCAGCTGGCTGATGGGAAACCCCATTAGTCGACTGGCAAGATGGAGAATCACGGGGTTATGCCGCCCCAGAAATCTAATGCGGCGGGATGGCGTATCCCGCCCAAAATTCCATTTGCCCTGAATTATTTGCGGTATCTGCACGCTGACTCTCTGTTAAATTCTCACACTACAACTACCCCCTCCCACCAGAGGTGTCACTAGAATGCTTCCGGTTGAGACTCTCAGCTTGCCCTGTTTTCCAGCCATTTTAGTTTTGCTGCAAGCTTGCTTGTTTAACTAATAACACGAAAAGTCATCAAATTCTAATGAAGCTCATACGCATGTGATTTTAAAAGTAGGACTGAATACATTTATGTTCTTTGCCTGGACACCAGAGCCTCTAACTTTGCTTCACCAGAAGACTATACTTGGCCTTTGGCTCCGCCAATGTGTGGAGTAATTTCTTTAAACAGTAAAAGAAAACATAGAAGGCACAGAGATATATTAGCGCTGTCTTCTGGATGTTAAGACATTTTATAACAAGTAGAGTATTCTACCATTCTCTGTAACCTCCAAATGTACTCGATAGCAGGAATGGCATTTTTCAAGTTTGTACCCTACTCTCTTTCTTTTTAATTGACTTTCCTGTCATCTTCCTGCTGCTTTGTTTTTCAAGCCCTGTATGAATGGATAAAAGAACGTCACTGTGATTTTAACTAAACTGACACCATGATTGAATGGTGGGGACAAATGTGAGAATTCTCTGGGACTTTGTCCTTCACTAAAAAAAAAGCAGAGAGCTTTTTTCACGCAAGAACCTATCTGTCAACTGCCAGAGATGCTGCAGTTAAATGTGTGAACATTCAAGGCCCATGCTATTTGGAGTTTGGGGGCCAGTCTTTCCCTTTGGTTGAATTCCCAGTGCATTCAATTTATTTCCATGCAGTAAGTGGAATGATATTGGGGTTAAAAGGGATAAATTGTCAGAACACGGCAAAGATTAGAACTGTATTGTTTTGAGAATAGGAGATTAAAGTATCATCTAATTCAGGTGTCTAAGATGATTAAAATATTTGTTCAGGTAGTTATAAAAAAACTATTTCCTGTGGTGGGGAATGTCCAAGATAATGGGATATAACCTGTTGCGGGGAGCTGTCTGGAAGCACTTCTTCACACAAAGAGTAGTGGATGTGTAGAATCCCCAGCTCAAAAAAGAAGTTGCCAGGCTTCAAGTGAAAATATTGAGACTAACATTGCTAGATTTTCGCTTGTCAAAGATATGAAGGGTTAGGGAATCAACTCAGGCAGATGACATTGAGACATGGGTCAGCCATATCAGCATAGAATCCATAAAGTGCAAAAAGAGGCCATTTGGCCCATCGAGCCTGCACCGAACTTCTGAAAGAACACCCTACATTGGTCCACCCCCCTAGCCATTCCTTGTAACCGCATCTAACCTGCATATTCCTGGACACCAACCACCAATTTGGCATGGCCAATCCACATAACCTGCATATCTTTGCACTCTGGGAGGAAACCAGAAGCCCGCACAGGCATGGGGACAATGTGCAAACTCCACTTAGTCACCCAAAGTTGGAATCAAACCCAGGCCTCCAGCAGTGTGAGGCAGTAATGTGAAGCCCCAATCCAAATGAACATGTTTAGGCAGGTGAATGGCTCACTCTTGTTTCTATGCCTTTACAACAAGAAACCTCTTTATTTCTAAATACTGGAGAAAATCAGATATTTCTGTTGGACTCATAATTGTCGCAGAGATTTCATGCTTATAGACCACTGGCAGCCATCTTAGAACACACAAAAGCCTGTGACCTCTGAAGTCAGATACACTGTTCTGTATCCTTTAATGCTGACTAAAACTTACAAGGGCACCTTAAACAGAATAATATCACTTCAAAAGCATCCCAGCATTTCTAATTTTCATCAAACAACCCCTTGGAAACTGAAATATGTCCTTTTCCTTTCATACTTATCCTTATCAATGAACAAAGACCCCATGCTGTCCCGACTAATCCTTCTCTCGCAAATATTCTAATTTTTAGTCATGTTAAGATTAATAAAATCCTCCTCCCAAAAGAAGTTCTTTTTCCTCTTTTTGTTTTCTTATTTTTAATAAGGACATGGGGCGACCACACCGAGTAAAATTAGAAACAAAATTTTATTTACACAAATGATATGTGCACTACCCGGGAAATCCCTCCCAGGTTCCTATTCTGGTCGACCTTTTATACATTGGGTTAACTGAGGTACCCCGGCCCCAGCGGAACAGATCATGTTCCGCAAGGAGCTCGGGGAAGACAATCATTCCCATAGGTCCCGTGTGGGATATAACAACATTTTTTGCTTCACTTATGATGATTGGGATGGCGAGGGCCTTTTTCAAGAGCTCACAAAACTAGTGTGAGCTACAGAATAATGCCAAAACTTTGGGTCCAATTTGTCTACTAGCTGAGGTAATTCTTGGTGCTTACCGCGTTGAATTGCCCTCTGGTATTTTTGTAGCTCATGATTGTACAACCCTTGGACAACATGTACAAAATGGAGAACTCGCCTGAAAAGTTTGCTCTGAAGCATAATTTAAAGATTTCTGCACCATGTGGGGACTATATTTCATGGGGTCTGGGCAACACTGGCTAGGTCAATATTAATGGTTGATCCAGGGATGTACTTCTGAGGCTGTATAAGGCTCTGGTCAGACTCCATTTGGAGTATTGTGAGCAGTTTTGGGCCCCATATCTAAGGAAGGACTAACTGGCCTTGGAAAGGGTCCAGAGGAGGATCACAAGAATGATCCCTGGAATGAAGAACTTGTCGTACGAGGAACGTTTGATGACTCTGGGTCTGCACTTGTTGGAGTTCAGAAGGCTGAGAGGGGATCTTATTGAAACGTACAAGTTACTGCGAGACCTGGATAGAGTGGACGTGGAGAGGATGTTTCCACTTGTAGGAAAAACTAGATCCAGAGGACACAATCTCAGATTAAAGGGATGATCCTTTTAAACAGTGATGAGGAGGAATTTCTTCAGCCAGAGGGTGGTGAATCTGTGGAACTCTTTGCCGCAGAAGGCTGTGGAGGTCAATACACTGAATATCTTTAAGACAGAGAGAGATAAGTTCTTGATTAATAAGGGGATCAAGGGTTATGGGGAGAAGGCAGGAGAATGGGGATGAGAAAATATCAGCCATGATTGAATGGCGGAGCAGATTCGATGGGCCAAGTGGCCTAATTCTTCTCCTACGTCTTATGGTCTTATCGCTGAATTCCTTAAGAAGGTGGTGGTGAGCCCACTTCTTGAACCTCTGCAGTCACATAGTGTAGGTATACCAACAGTGCTGTCAGGAAGGGAGTTCCAGAATTTTGACCCAGCGATAATGAAGGAACAGCGATATAGTTCCATGTCAACATGATGTGTGACTTGGGAGTGAAACGTTATCCCATGCGTCTGCTGATCTTTCTTGGGTATAAGAATGTGAGTCAAGGGCAATATTTTGCCTGATAGAAGTACTTTGGACTTACTAGGTAAGTTCATAAAACATTTTCTGCACTGATTGGTGGTATATAGATGGCTGACTTTGCATTGAATGCCTTTGCAATCTCTTTCATCAGACTCGGGGCTGCTGTCCTTGGAGAACTCTGTTAATCCCAAACACATCTGTCACTTATTTTCTGATGGTAGTAATCCAGAAGATTGTGGAACTGATTTTCGAGGGAAGTTGCACCCTAAATGTTCAACTCGCAAGGATTCTTGTCCCACATGTGCACCTCAGAGCTATTCGCTAATCCTTCTGGATGTGGTGACAATGTGCCAGGGACATGCAGAGTAAAAGCACCAGCAATGATCAAGGTGAAATAGGGAAATCCTGGTCTGATTGTGAAGTGATGACAGGACATTCCGCCCACCTTTTCCATCGACCTGTGCTGCATTTTTTAAAACGTCTTTCAGAGGACGTGGGCAGATGAGGCCAGTGTTTATTGTCCATCCCAAATTGCCCCTTGAATTGAGTGGATTGCTTGGCTATTTCAGAGGGCAGCAAAGAGTCAACCATATTGGCAACACGGTAGCACACTGGTTATCACTGTAGCTTCAAAGCTCCAGGGTCCCAGATTCGATTCCCGGCTTGTGTCACTGTCTGTGTGGAGTCTGCACATTCTCCCCATGTCTGCGTGGGTTTCCTCCAGGTGCTCCGGTTGCCTCCCACAAGTCCCAAAAGACATAATTTGGACATTCTGAATTCTCTCTTAGCGTACCCGAACAGGCACTGGAATGTGGCGACGAGGAAATTTTCACAGTAACTTCACTGCAGTGTTAATGTAAGCCTACCTGTGACAATAATAAAGATTATTATTATGGCAGATTTACTTCCTATTAGTGAGCCTTTGCAACAATTAATGGCAAATGTCTTAGTCATCATTATTCAGATTAGCTTTGTATTCCAGATTTATTCAATGAATTTAAACTTCCCCCAGCAGATTTATTTGAACCCATTTTCCCTGCAACACTGCCATCTGTATATAACTAATTACACCTGATTGCAGAGGTGATTTGCCTCCACTATTTCCTCTGTATCCCCAACTACCTCCTTCCCTTGCTGCTGTATTTCTTTAGCATATTTTATGATCTGAACAGGGGCTGGTTTAGCACAGTGGGCTAAACAGCTGGCTTGTAATGCTGAACAGGGCAGCAGCGCGGGTTAAATTCCCGTACCGGCCTCTCCCAAACAGGCGCCGGAACGTGGCGACTTAGGGCTTTTCACAGTAACTTAATTGAAGCCTACGTGTGACAATAAGCTATAATTATGATCTTAGGATGTCCAAAGCATTTTACAGCTGAGAAAGTGTGGCTGAAGTTCAATCATTGTAACGCAGGAAACGAGCTGTCTAATTTTCTGTCCAGTAAGAAGTCTAACAACACCAGGTTAAAGTCCAACAGGTTTGTTTCAAACACTGGCTTTTGGAGCACTGCTCCTTCCGCAGGTGAAGGAGTCATTTACCTGAGGAAGGAGCTGTGCTCCGAAAGCTAGTGTTTGAAACAAACCTGCTGGACTTTAACCTGGTGTTGTAAGACTTCCTACTGTGCTCACCCTAGTCCAACGCCGGCATCTCCACATCATAATATTCTGTCCTACAAGGTCTCACAAATGGCAAGTAAATGAGTGATGTTGGTTGGGGGCAAATATTGTCAAGCACACCATGGAGAATATGTTCAACTGGGAGACAAACCAGGTTAACCTGTCATCTAAAAGACAATGGGCTGGATTCTCTGTTTTTGAGACTAAGTCCCCACGCCGTCGTGAAAACTGTGGGCCAGATTCTCCGATCCTGCGCCGGGTCAGAGAATCGCCAGGGATGGGGGGGGGGGGGGGGGGGGGGGGGAGGGGGCAGGCATGCGCGGACCCGCACCGGCCGTGGCGCGCTGGCTTTCAGACACTACTCCGGCGCCGTCCTAGCACCCTAGGAAGGGAAGAATGCCTAGGCCTGGAGGCCCGTCGACCCCGGCGTCGCTCGCGTCAGTTTTGACGCAGGCATCAACACTTGGCCGGGATTTCAGAGAATCCCTGCCGTCGTCTTTCACGCCAGGAAAACTGGAGTTAAAATGCCACAGATTTCCAGTTTTGCTGGACGCTAGCAGGCAGCTGTCATAGAACTCGCAGCTCAATCTGCTGATGTGGGTCATGATATGCAGACACACACATAATGATATACAGACAAACAGCTAATGGACACAGAGAACAGGACATGACCAATAAGCAGGCAGGACACTCAGAGGTGGGATCTGACTCTAAAAGGCACGAGGCACTCACACTCTACCTTTTTCCACTGATGAACATCTAGAGAGTCAATCAAGGGTGTATTTACAGTATCACACCTCCGTCACGTGGCTAAGAGCTAGTCTGCTTCAGTCAGACAGAGTAAGCACACTTAAGTTAGCAGAGTCGAACTCACAGAGAACTGTGCTAACTGCGCTATTAGTTCAATAAATCTGATTGAACTAACTTCAAGGTCTGGAGTATCTTTCTGATCTAAGCTGCATCCAGTTGCAGCCAGGGTTAGACCAGTGTACCTGACACGACATGATGCTAGGAAACTACTAATTTAAGGTGGCTTACCTCAGTTCGTTCCGCGATGACCAGCAAATGTATCCCGGCATCATGGAGAAGATTCAGGCTCCTCACCAGCTCAGCACCTCTGGCAATCTCAGTGCCAACTGGCAGATATTCAAGCAAAAGTTTCTGCTGTGCATCGAAGCCTCAGACCTCGAGGGTGCGTCTGATGCAAGAAAGATCGCGCTTCTCCTCTCGACACCGGGTGATCAAGACATCGAACTCTTCAACTCGTTTAACTTCACCAAAGGCCAGGACAAGACAAAGTTTCAGATCTCCTGGACAAGTTCGATAGTCACTGCGAGGTGGACAACTTCAAGGTAAAGATTAATCTTTCAATGCCTTATTATTTACCCTCCGCCTGCTAGTGCTGTCCTGCAACTTTGATGATATTGCTGACTCCATGATCAGAGACCAAATCGTGTTTGGAGTTCACTTTGATCCTCTGAGAGAGCAGCTCTTAAAAATCAAGCATATGACCCTGCCAGTCGCCATTGAAACATGAACAGTGCATGAGCACGCGGAAAATCGGTTTTCACAATACAAATCGGCTGAAAATGAGAAACTTAAAGGGACACTGCCCTGCAAGAGGCAAGTGATGTTTAAACTGCGGGAAGCCGGGACACGATGCACCCTTGTGCAGGTCTGCACCACCAGTCACAGGCCAGTGTTCCCAATTCCGACGACGGTGCGTCCAGAATGTGCAGCAACGATTACAGGATTCTGATCCTGGCAGTACAACGAATCCAGAGGCCGAATGCCTGGAGTCCGCCTACTGAGTGGGCATCATTACCACACGTGAACATGCCACACCTAACTCATCTCACATTCAGTCCATCCTCGCTGTGGATGCGGAGGGCGAATGGCGAGCGGTGATGCAGGTCAACCGCTGCTCCATCCAGTTCGAGCTGGACACAGGGGCTTCTGCCAACCTCCTCTCACAGGCAGGCTTCAAAAGCATCAAGAAGCCCCCCCAAGATCCTTCCAGCAGCCTGCCAGCTCCTGGACTATAACGGTAATGCCATCACGGCACTGGGATCCTGCCATCTACTTGTCTCCAACCGGAGTACCCAGGCATGGCTAAGGTTTGAAATTGTCAAGCCGGACAGGGCATCCCTACTGGGTGCCATGCCTGCAAAAAGCTAAATCTGGTGCAGCGAATTTATTAAACGACATCCTCCAACGTGGATCTTCAAGCTGGCATTGACGACATCCTCGCTCAATATCCAGATGTGTTTGACGGGATGGGCACTTTGCCATATCGGTACAAGGTTCTACTGCGACCTGATGCCAAGCCGGTGGTCCATGCACCACGCCGGGTCCCGGCTTCGCTGAAGGAGCGCCTGAAGGAACAGCTCAAGGAGCTGCAGCAGCAAGGGATCATTTCCAGGGTAACCGAACCGACTGACTGAGTCAGCTCGATGGTGGTGGTTAAAAAACCCTCTGGAGACCTGCGCATCTGCATTGATCCCAAGGATCTCAACCAGAATATAATGCGGGAACACTACCCCATCCCGAAGCAGGAGGAACTCACCAGTGAGATGGCACACGCACGGTTTTTCATGAAGTTAGATGTGTCACATGGATTCTGGCAAATACAGCTGGATGAGTTCAGCAGAAGGTTCTGCACCTTCAACACACCGTTTGGCAGGCACTGCTATAACCGTATGCCGTTCGGCATCGTCTCGGCATCGGAGATATTTCATTGCATCATGGAGCAGATGATGGAGGGCATCGAAGGGGTTCGTGTGTACGTGGACGACATCATCATATGGTCCACGACCCCTGAGGAGCATGTTTCCCCTCTCCAGCAGCTATTCTGCCATGGTCAATTTTCTGGGCACCTTCATCCCAAACATGGCCTCACACACCACGGCCCTACAAACCCTCGTGAAGATGTCCACTGCCTTCGAGTGGGAGGCAGCCCATCAGGTAGAGTGGTTGGAGCTGAAAGCCAAGCTCACCACTGCACCTGTATTGGCATTTTTTGACCCAGACAGGAAAACGAAGATATTGACAGATGCAAGCCAGGATGGCATCGGTGCGGTCCCGCTGCAACCCGGTGACACTTCATCCTGGGCACCGGTTGCCTACGCATCAAGGGCAATGATGCCCACCGAACAAAGGTATCCACAAATCGAGAAGGAAAGCCTCGGCCTTCTCACTGGCATTCTCAGGTTTCACGACTATGTCTATGGCCTGCCGACATTGACAGTCGAGACGGATCATGAGCCCCTTGCCCACATTATCCACAGGACCTTAATGACACCTCGGTTGCAGCGCATCCTCCTCAAACTCAGAAGGTACGACTTTGACCTGGCCTACATGCCTGGCAAGGAGCTCATCATTGCGATTACACTGTCCCGTTCCATCACTGTGCCCAGTGAAACTCCGAACGTCATCCGGCAAATTGAGTCACAGGTTGAGTCACAGGTGCAGCTGTGTGCTAGCATCCTCCCGGCATCTGATGAGAAGGTGATTTGTATCCTTGAGGAGACAGCCAAAGACCCCCTCTTGCAGCGTGTTATGCAACAAATAGCCAATGGCTGGCAAAAAGGGCAGTGCCCTCAATTTTTCAATGTAAAGGACGACCTGATGGTGGTTGATGGTATCCTCCTAGAACTGGACTGGATTGTAATTCCACAGTCTCCAGAGCTTGGTGCTCCGTCAAATCCATGAGGGCCACCTGGGTGTGGAAAAGTGCAGATGCAGAGCCAGGCAGGCTGTCTACTGGCCCGGGATCAGCCAGGACATCGCGAACATGGTCCTTAACTGTGCGACCTGTCAACGCTTCCAGCCAGCGCAGAGTAAGGAGACACTTCAGCAGCATGAAATCAAAACCTCTCCATGGTCCAAGGTTGGCATTGACCTCTTTCATGCAAATAGTCATGATTACGTGTTAATCATTGATTACTTTTCCAATTACCCTGAAGTTGTGAAGCTCTCAGACCTCACATCAGCAGGGGCAGCAGGGTAGCATGGTGGTTAGCATAAATGCTTCACAGCTCCAGGGTCCCAGGTTCGATTCCACTGTCTGTGTGGAGTCTGCACGTCCTCCCCCTGTGTGCGTGGGTTTCCTCCGGGTGCTCCGGTTTCCTCCCACAGTCCAAAGATGTGCGGGTTAGGTGGATTGGCCATGCTAAATTGCCCGTAGTGTCCTAATAAAAGTAAGGTTGGTGGGGGGGGGGGGGTTGTTGGGTTACGGGTATAGGGTGGATACGTGGGTTTGAGTAGGGTGATCATGGCTCGGCACAACATTGAGGGCCGAAGGGCCTGTTCTGTGCTGTACTGTTCTATGTTCTATGTTCTATCTCGGACCGTCATCAAGGCCTGTAAGGAGACGTTCTCCAGGCATGGTATCCCACTCACTGTCATGAGTGACAATGGCCCGTGCTTCAGCAGCCATGAATGGTCTCTGTTTGCCCAGTCGTTTCAGTTCAAACACGTCACTTCCAGCCTACACTGTCCGCTGTCAAACGGAAAAGTTGAGACAGGGGTGCACATAGTGAAGCAGCTCATCTGCAAGGCCGCGGATTCTGCGTCTGCCATTCACCTTGCGCTGCTTGCATACCGGGTGACCCCACTGGCATGTCGCCAGCTCAACACCCGATGAACAGGGACCTGCGGACGACACTTCCAGCCATACATGTGCCCAACCTGAATCACCTCCCAGTGCTGCAGAAGGTGCAGCAACTCCGAGACCAGAAAAACAGGGCTATGATGCTCATGCCACCGATTGACCCGTGTTATCCCCGTCAGACAATGTTGGGGTCAAGATCCCTGATGGAGGATGGTCGGCTCCAGCTGTCGTTGTTCGACAGGCTGGCCCCCCCCCCCCCTCCCCCCCCCCCCCCCCCCCCCCCCCCCGGCTCGTATGTTGTGTGTCTGGCTGATGGTTCTGTTGTGCAATGAAACGTTTGGACACTGCACAAAGTTCCTGCCCGCAACCACATTCTTCTCCGTTTCCTTCTGTTGTTTTGCCACCTCCTGATACCTCGACTCACGAGGCCACCAGTCAGGCTTCAATCCCGCCCATCAAGGCGCTGTCGTCCCCACCACCACCTCTCCGGCGGTCGACCAGGATCAGACGCAAGCCACAGAGACTGGACTTATGAACTTTTGTTCTGTTTGCTATGTTCTGTGTTCATGCATTAGACAGCTGTTTTCACATGTACACATGTTCACATCCAATGCATCTATATATGTTAATATTGGCCTATTCTTGTAAATACGTTCACATATGTCATCCAAACATAAAAAAGGGGGAGATGTCATGATATGCAGACACACATAATGATATACAGACAAGTAGCTAATGGGCACAGAGAACAGGACATGACCAATAAGCAGGCAGGTCACTCAGAGGTGGGATCTGACTACAAAAGACACGAGGCACTCACACTCCGCCTCTTTCCACTGATGAACATCTAGAGAGTCAGTCAAGGGTGTATTTACAGTATCACACCTCCACCATGTAGCTAAGAGCTAGTCTGGTTCAGTCAGACAGAGTAACCACACTTAAGTTAGCAGAGAGTAGAACTCACAGAGAACTGTGCTAACTGTGCAATAAACCTGATTGAACTAACTTCAAGGTCTGGAGTATCTTTCTGATCTAAACTGCATCCAGTTGCAGCCAGCGTTAGACCAGTATACCTAACACGACAATATGGACCCCCGCACTTCCGGGTCAGAGGCCGCGCATAAGCATGGCGGCGGCCTCCAGCGGCCACCCTATGCTCCATGGCAGACTCAGCCCGCGGACCTGGACTGGCCCTGCATCGGCTGCTTTCGCGGCCTGGACCGCCCGCCCACATTGCCCCCAGCACCGAATGAAGCCCCCCCTGCTCGCATGGCGGCCCTCCCCTGAATGTGGCCCCGGACTGAGCTTGCAGCCACCTCGTGAGGATCACGGATAGTGTTCATGAGAGGTCCACACTGTAGGGAATTAAGCCGGTCGGGGAAGAAGCACCTCGGGGAGGATCTCAGGCAATGGCCTGAGGCGGTGGATACTCAGCGCAGTGAACAATTTTCGAGGGGGCGCAGAATTGAAGAACCGGCGCAACCCCCGACTTCGTTTGCCAAAACGGATTCTCTGCCCCGTCGCGGAATGCGATTTCGGCCTCGGGGTGCGAAGAATCCAGCCCAATGCCTTCTACAGTGCAGCTTTCACTCTCAACATTGCACAGATGTGTCAGCCTGAAGTCTATGTGCTTCTGCAGGTTTAGACTCGAACCCATGTTTTCAGACTTTGTGCTGCCAACTCATCGAATCATAGAAACCTGACAGTACAGAGGACGGCCATTCAGCTCATCGAGTCAGCACGATCCTTCATATGAGAATTTTATCCATATCTACTCCCTGTCTACCCTGCGCTATCCCCGTAACCCCATAACATAACCTGCACATCCCTGGACACGAAGGGGCAATTTACCATGGCCAATCCACCTAACCTGCAGACCCTTGAGCTGTGGGAGGAAACCGGAGCATCCGGTGGAAACCCATGCAGACACGGGGAGAAAGTGTAAACTCCACACAGACAGTGACCCAAGGCCGGAATCGAACCCGGATTCCTGGTGCTGTGAGTGCTAACCACTGTGCCACTGTGCCGCCCTGAGACATGGCAGATACTGAGGAGAAAAACAAAAACAAAGGGGAGGAATTTCCTTGGACTGGCTCTCACTCTGGAGGCCACAAGCATGCCAGAAATGTAACAGAAATCATGTAGTGATGGCGTTGGTCACACAGGGGCTCTGAGGATATTCTCACCCAATATGTAGAATAAGCGTGGGCGGAGGGAAAGTGCAGAAGGGGTGGGGGGAGGCAGAAATGAGCCATTTATCAACCATTAACAAAATTAGTACTTTCCCATTGCTGCTGTCCATTACAAGCAGACCTATGCATTGTCAGCCTTGTGCTTTCTGGAATGAGCAATCATTTGTCTCAAATGCAATTTAATGCAGACGAGATCAATGGTGAGATGACGGATTAGTTGAAGAAATGGAAATCTTCATTTAGAAGCAACCAGTTCATAAAATTGCGATCTGAACGTTCCTCAATACTTCATCATTACATGCCAGATTAGCCTCATGAAAAATATATTAATCAGTCTGGTGAGGACCTATCAAACCCCTTCAAATTTTAATAGCTTCATGCCACCAAATACCTCACTAAACTTGCACTGAGAATATTGTAAAGTGGCAGTGACCTTGAAAAGGCTTCGGAGTAAGACAGATGTTTTTACCACAGAACATGACATTTATTTGAGAGGCTCTTATTGGATTAATGATTCCTCTCCGCCAGGACCGCATTGTCTTAAAAATTAAGCATGTGCTTTGATTGACTGGACAACAAAAGGGTTTCAGTCCTGAATCAGCCCATTGATCTCATGGGTTAGATCATCCACGTGGAGCATAAGAGACAAAATATCCTAGTCTGTGTCCTTGTGCTGTCTGCAAATAAAATTATGATGCTCAGACGTAAGTGCCCTGCTCAAGGCTCAAAAACCAGGATAAATGCAGTTCAGGAGAGAAATGATTAACTGACCTGGGGTATTGAAACAAGTATCCGCCTGCATTAACCTCCACACCCTTCAACATTTTAAAATGGGAAGCACAGTATGCTCAAAGTTAATCAAACCCCAAAGAGCACAAATGAATTTTCAGGGCGGAAATGAGTCAGTGTCTGCATTTTAGGTTTTAATTTTGCTTTATTTCACATTTCAATTAGATATAAAGACAGAAAGGGAAGATGGAGACAACGGGCTATTAGTCATAGTTGCAGCTAATGTAATTCTAGGAGGGATTCACCAGTACTGCACTTTCTTGTTACAAAGTGGAATAATCATGACATTTACAAATGCGATCCTTTGCACGGTAGTGACAGCTGGAAGCTTTATCAAACTGTAACCTCATGCAATAACAGAGGAAGTGTAACACTTCACATTTGCACTAAAATATTGGACGGCAAATATATTTTGACTCCGGGTCCCAGAGAATTCTGCTTTCTGCAGCTGCCAACTTGTTCCACACCGTTAAGGAATGCAACTTCTGCATTTCCAGAAGACTTAATTTAACATTTCAGGAAATATTGAGGAGTAGGAAAGCAAATGCACAAGTATTAATATGTGTGACTTCTACATGTTCAGGAATGAGAATAGTTTATGTCCCTTTAACAACCTGCACTTCCCGAACCAAAACCTGCATGTTTTTCCTACTGCCTTATACAATCCTATTGTTTGGCGAATTATCATTGTTGTGATCTAAGTACAATTTAAGAAATGCATTTCAATTAAAATCTGAATGAATAAACTGCTGCTCTGTGTGTGGTATATTTTGAAGAACAAAATCAGAGGTCACTGGCTGAGAGATTGGCAAGTCATGTTGCAGCTGTACAGAACCTTAGGTAGGCCACACTTGGAATATAGTGTTCAATTCTGGTCGCCACACTACCAGAAGGATGTGGAGGCTTTAGAGAGGATGCAGAAGAGATTTACCAGGATGTTGCCTGGTATGGAGGGTATTATCTATGAGGAGCGGTTGAATAAACTCGGTTGTGGAACGACGATGGTTGAGGGGCGACCTGATAGAGGTCTACAAAATTATGAAGGGCATAGACTGAGTGGATAGTCAGAGGCTTTTTCCCAGGGTAGAGGGGTCAATTACTAGGGAGCATAGGTTTAAGGTGCGAGGGGCATGGTTTAGAGGAGATGTATGAGGCAAGTTTTTTAGACACAGGGTAGTGGGTGCCTGGAACTCGCTGCAAGAGGAGGTGGTGGAAGCAGGGACGATAGTGACATTTAAGGGGCATCTTGACAAATACATGAATAGGATGGGAATAGAGGGACATGGACCCAGGAATTGTAGAAGATTTCAGTTTAGACGGGCATCATGGTCGGCACGGGCTTAGAGGGCCGAAGGGCCTGTTCCTGTGCTGTACTTTTCTTTGTTCTTTGTTCTAAACGTGGCTTACCTTACACCACAGTCCTCTTTGAGCCAGACAGATGTGGTGTATCTGGATTTCCAGAAGACATTCAACAAGGTGCCACACAAAAGGCTGCTGCATAAGATAAAGGCACATGGTCTTATGGGTAATGTATTAGATGCATTGATTAATTGATTAATTTATTGTCACATGTACTGAAGTACAATGAAAAGTAGTTTTCTGTGGCCAAGGGAACGTACATAGACAAAAAAATAATCGACAGAGTACATTGACAAATGGTACAAGGGCTAAACAAAGCAAATACATGAACAAGAGGGAGAGTTTAAGTGAGTGGGCAAAGGTCTGGCAGATGGAGTACAATGCCGGTAAATGTGAGGTCATCTCTTTTGATAGGAATAAAAGCAAAATTGATGATTACTTAAATGATAAAAATTGCAATGTGCTGCTGTGCACAGGGACCGGGGTGTCCTTGTGCATGAATCACAAAAAGTTTGTTTACAGGTGTAGCAAGTAATTAAGAATGCAAATGAATTTGTGCCCTCCAATGCTAGGGAGGCTATGTTGCAGCTGTGGAGGGTGCTGGTGCAGGGCAGCACGGTAGCATTATGGATAGCACAATTGCTTCACAGCTCCAGGGTCCCAGGTTCAATTCCGGCTTGGGGCACTGTCTGTGCGGAGTCTGCACATCCTCCCCGTGTGTGTGGGTTTCCTCCGGGTACTCCGGTTTCCTCCCACAGTCCAAAGATGTGCAGGTTGGGTGGATTGGCCATGATAAATTGCCCTTAGTGTCCAAAATTGCCCTTAGTGTTGGATGGGGTTACTGGGTTATGGGGATAGGGTGGAGGTGTTGACCTTGGGTAGGGTGCTCTTTCCAGGAGCCAGTGCAGACTCGATGGGCCGAATGGCCTCCTTCTGCACTGTAAATTCTATGAAAAAAATTCTATGAGATCACACCTGGAGTACTGTGTACAGTTTTGGTCTCCTTACTTGAGAAAGGATATACTGACACTGGAGGGGGTGTAGAGGAGATTCGCGAGGTTGATTCCGGAGTTGAGACCATTAGCTTATGGGGAGAGACTGAGTAGATTGGGACTATACTCACTGGAATTTAAATGAATGTGGTGGGGGTGGGGGGGGATCTGATAGAAACATATAAAATAATCAAGGGAATAGATAGGATAGAGGCAGAGAGGTTGTCCACTGGCCGGTGAAACTAGAACTAGGGGGCATAGCCTCAAAATAACAGGGAGCAGATTTAGGACAGCTGAGGAGGAACTTCTTCACCCACTGGGTCGTGAATCTATGGAATTTCCTGCCCAGTAAAGCAGTTGAAGCTACCTCGTTAAATGTTTTTAAGGCAAAGGTGGATAGATTTTTGAACAGTAAAGGAACAATGGATTGCAGTGAGCGGGCGGGTAAGTGGAGCTGAGTCCATAAAAATATCAGCCATGATCTTATTGTATGGTGGAGCAGGCTCGAGATGCTAGATGGCCTAGGAGATGGCTCCTAGTTCTTATGTTCTTCTGTTAAAACGTTGGCTGAGAATTGGATACAGACACAGGTTTGAAAATGCCATCAAATCGCAACAGCAGACTGCTGGAACAAAAATGCAAAATGCAGGAATTGTGGTAAAAAGGGGCACATTGAATGTGCATGCTGGGGATAGAAACAGCAAGTTCCAAACAAGAACCATTAAAAGCAAGAAACTAAGTGTATCAAATGGAAAACTGAATCGAGGGAAAAGGATCCAGTGATACAAAAACAATGGGAAAAAGAACTAGAGTCACAATTCGATGACGGATTGTCTATGAACGTACAGGCTCAATAAGCTATTACTGGGTCACTCCGTTACTGGACAGACAATCAGTGAAAATGGAGGTTGACTCTGGAGCAGCAATTTCGTTGGAACTAGAAACTGTTTCCCAAGAGAATCTCTGACATACTGGCCGGGATTCTCCCCTACCCGGCGAGGTGTGGGGTCCCGGCGGGACCGAGTGGCGTGAACCACTCCGGCGTCGGGCTTCCCCAAAGGGGCGGAATTCACCGCACCTTTAGGGGCTATGCCCACGCCGGAGTGGCTCACGCTCCGCCGGCCGCTGTGAACGGCCTCTGGCGCCCCGCCAGGTGGGGCCGAAAAGTTCGCGCATGCTCCGGTGCATCAAGGGCTGCTGACGTCACAGCGGCAAATGTGCAGCGGAGGGGGTTCTCTTCTGCCCCCGCCATGAAGGCCATGGCGGGGCGGACGAAAAAGAGTGCCCCCACGGCGCAGGCCCGCCCGCCGATCGGTGGGTGCCGATCGTGGGCCAGGCCACCGTGGGGGCACCCCCCGGGGCCAGAGCGCCCAGCGTCCGCCCCCAGGACCCCGGCGCCCACCCGCGCCGCCAATCCCGTCGGCACCAGACGTGCTTTGATTCCCGCCGGCGGGAACGGCCTGTCAGCGGCGGGACTTCGGCCCATCGCGGGCCGGAGAATCACCGCGGGGCACCGCCGAGTCCACCACCGTTCCAGTCCCCTCCGAATCCCGGGTGGCAGAGAATTCGGGCCACGGCGGGGGCAGGATTGACGCAGGCCCCGGGTGATTCTCCGACCCCCCCGGGGAATTCCGCCAATTGCCTTGAAACCCTCAAAGATAATACTAAAACCCTATACTGGGGAAATGGTTCCATTAAGGGGCTATAATCAATGTAAAATGCAGCTAAATGGACATCCACAGACGTGTCCCTGTATGTTATTAAAGGTAACTATCCAGCCCTAATGGGGAGAACCTGGCTGGAGAGTATCACGATAAACTGGGCCGAGGCAAAACTCATGTCAGAGTCCGAAGCAGGTCGACAGAAGTTTTTTAAACCGACATGCCATTGCCTTGATGAAGAGCTCTGAAGCATGAAAGATATCTCAGTCAAGTTAAAGATAAAGGATGAAAGTCAAGCAAGATTTTAAAGTCATTAGATCTGAGGTTGAGGCAGAATTAGAGAGGCTGGTCAAGACAGGGGTTGTCGAACCCATTCATGTAAGTGATTGGGCCACGCCAATAATATCTGTCATGAATAAAGATGGTTTGGTGCACACATATGGTGATTTTAAAGTCACTATCAATCTGGTACTGTGTGCAGAGCAGTACTCTCTGCCTTTAATTGATGATTTATTTGCTGGGTTGGCTGGAGGCCAGCATTTCAGTACAGTTGACCTCAGTCAAGTTTATCTTCAAATACATGTGTATCCAGATTCACAACAATATTTGACAATCTTGACACACAATGAGCTATTCAGACAGAATATTTGGCATCATGTCCGCATCCATTTGGCATCGCATCTGCATTGGTCCAACGTGCCATGGATCCAATTCTCAGCGGTCTTTAAGGAGTCCAGTGCTACTTAGACAATATCTTAGTTACTAGAGAGAATGAAGATGAGCATCTTCAAAATGTAGATGCTGCACTCCAGAGACTAGAAGATTACAAGTATGGAACGATAAATGTGAATTCTTTAAATCTTCTGGCTGAATATCTCGGGCACATCATAGATGCATACCAGACTGATTCCTGGGATAGCAGGACTGACGTACGAGGAGAGATTGAATCGGTTAGGATTGTATTCGCTGGAGTTTATAAGAATGAGGGGGAATCTCATAGAAACCAACAAAATTCGAACAGGACTAGACAGTGTAGATGCAAGAAGGATATTCCTGATGGTGGGTGTGTCCAGAACTCGGGGTCACAGTCTGAGGATACGGGATAGGCCATCTAGGACTGAGATGAGGAGCAATTTCTTCACACAGAGAGTAGTGAGCATGTGGAATACATTACCACATGAAGTAGTTGAGTCAAAAACATGGTATGGTTTCAAGCAGCAGTTAGATATAGCACTTGGAGAGAATGGTATCAAAGGATTTGGGGGAAAGCGGGATTAGGCTATTGAGTTGGATGATTAGCCATGATCATAATGAATAGCGGAGTTGGCTTGAAGGCTGAATGGCCTCCTCCTGCTCCTATTCTATCTACGTTTCTATGTTTCCATGCAAAGGGACTGCATAAATCACCTTCAAATGTGAAAGATTAACTGAGGCACCTACACCTCAAAACTAAATCAACTTCAAAATTTTTGGGGCTAATTCAACTATTGCAAAAGGTTTGTCCCGAACATAACAACTATTCTCAAGCCTTGACACAACTTATTCTGTCAAAACAGGGAACAGAAATGAGTGGATCAGTTTGAGAAGGCCTTCGTGTGAGCTAAAGAGGCACTTTTAAATTCAGAAGTCCTGATGCACTTTGATCCAAAATTACCATTGAAACTGGCTTGCGACATATCCCCTTATGGGGTGGGAGCAGTGGTTTCTCACAGAATGCCCAATGGTGAAGAAAAGCTAGTATCGTTTGCATCAAGATCCTTGAACAAAGCGGAAATTAACTATGCTCAGATAGAGAAGGAAGACTCAGCACCATTTTTGGAATTAAATATTTTTACCAATATCTACATGGAAAGAAATTTACTTCACAAATGTTTTCAGGGGCAGCAGGGTAGCATGGTGGTTAGCATAAATGCTTCACAGCTCCAGGGTCCCAGGTTCGATTCCCGGCTGGGTCACTGTCTGTGTGGAGTCTGCACGTCCTCCCCCTGTGTGCGTGGGTTTCCTCCGGGTGCTCCGGTTTCCTCCCACAGTCCAAAGATGTGCAGGTTAGGTGGATTGGCCATGCTAAATTGCCCATAGTGTCCTAATAAAAGTAAGGTTAAGGGGGGGCTGTTGGGTTACGGGTATAGGGTGGATACGTGGGTTTGAGTAGGGTGATCATGGCTCGGCACAACATTGAGGGCCGAAGGGCCTGTTCTGTGCTGTACTGTTCTATGTTCTATGTTCTATCATCGACGACTGACGATACTTGGACTGCACATCGGTATGCCAACTCTAGCAGCAAGCCGGATGCAGAGCAAGACATTTCATTGTCAGCTTGCATGCACAATAAAATATCATCAATCAAATCTCCATGGGAATGCTGATGGACTCTCTAGATTACCTTCACATAACAAGTCATCGGTGAATATTTTGAGTGGTAATATTTTCAATTTCAAAGACCATGGAATCTCTACAGTGGAGAATTCGGCCTATTGAGTCTGCACTGACTCTCTGAAAGAACACACTGCCCAGGCCCATTTCCCACCCTATCGCCACGGTCCCACCTAAACTACACATCATTGGACTGTGGGAGGAAACCGGAGCACCTGGAGGAAACCCGGGTGCCTGGCGTTGTGAGGTAGCAGTTAAGGACAACTTAAGAAGTGTACCAGAAACCTTCATCTTTAGTTATCACTCACTAACGAGTATGATCATCCACCTAAGAAACTCCGTGTCACTGGTCATGGGTTCTGCGGGTCCTTGCATGGCTAATGAGCCCGAATAACCCAGCCGTATCTTCGACTGCACACTTGGCAGGTGTTTCTGGGAGGTAGGATTGGTTCTTGGACTCTAGGTCACTGATTTTCCATTCTTAACCTCCTTTTCCGGGTCTCCACTTGCCATAGGGTGCTCTAAAACAGTTGTCTTCCTTCAATCAGGAGGTTTTTCCATGCAGGTGTCTTCAAACAACAGTCTCCCAGACATTGACGTCTATGCTGCATTCCTTGAGGTAAGCCTTCAGGGTGTCTTTGAAGTGCTTCCTTTGTCCTCCTCTTGTTCGAGAGCCTTCCTTGAGCTGTGCTAAAAGATCTGCTTTGGCAGTTGGGATTCTGGATTCCTGAGCACATTGCCAGCCCAACGTTGGTTTCAGATGATCATAGCCTTGATGCTGGTGCTCTTGGCTCCTTCAAGGACATTGGTGTTAGTCCTCCTGTCCACCCAGTTGATGTGGAGAATGTGTCTCAAACAGCATTGACGGTATCTTTCCAGGACCTTAAGGTGGGATCTGTATGTAGTCCAAGTTTCTGAGCCACAGAGAAGAGTTGGAAGGATGACTTTCTTGTACACAAGGATCTTGTTGTCAGCAGGGATGTCGCAGCCATCAAGCCTCTCATCCTTAGATATCTGAAGGAGGTGCTCGCGGATTGAATGTGACGTTGGATCTCTGCATCGATGTTGACTTTAGATGAGCGGTGCCTCCACAGATAGGAGAAATGGGGCTGTATTCTCCGACCCCCCGCCGGGTCGGAGAATCGCCGGGGGGGGGGGGTGGCGTGAATCCTGCCCCCGCCGTCTCCCGAAGTCTCCGGCACCAGAGGTTTGGCGGGGGGCAGGAATCGCGCCGCGCTGGTTGGCGGGCCACCCCCGGCGATTCTCCGGCCCGTGATGGGCTGAAGTCCCGCTGCTGTCATGCCGGTACCGCCGGCGAGAATCAGAACACCTCCCTTACCAGCGGGGGGGCACGGGGCGATCTGGCCCAGGGAGTGTCCCCATGGTGGCCTGGCCCGCGATCGGAGCCCACCGATCGGCAGGCGGGCCTGTGCCATGGGGGCACTCTTTTCCTTTCGTGTTGGCCATAGCCTTCACGATGGTGGATGCGGAAGTGACCCCCTCCTCTTGAGACACATTCTCCACATCAACTGGGTGGACAGGAGGACTAACACCAATGTCCTTGAAGGAGCCAAGAGCACCAGCATCGAGGCTATGATCATCTGAAACCAATGTTGGGCTGGCGATGCGCGGGGATGCCGTCAGCAGTCGCTGATGCTCCGGCGCATGCGCGGACTTCCGCCGGCCAGCGAAGTCCCTTTGGCCCTGGCTGGCGTGGCGCCAAAGGCCTTTCCCGCCGGCTGGCAGGGCGCCAACCACTCTGGCGCGGGCCTAGCCCCTCAAGGTTAGGGCTTGGCCCCTAAAGGTGAGGAGACTTCCGCACGTTTGGGGCGGCCCGATGCCGGAGTGGTTCACACCACTCCATCCTGCCGGGTCCCCCCCGCCCCGCCGGGTAGGGGAGAATCCCGGCCATGTTCTACGTTTGGTCCGGTTTCTCTCGTGATCTTGATGGAGGGAGAGATCTTGGGTGAGTTGGTAAAGGACTCCAGTCTTCTTGAGGTTGAGTCTGAGACCGATTCTTTTGTATGCTTCCGCGAAGCTGTCAAGCATGGCTTGGAGATTCTGATCAGAGAGACTGGATGTCATTTGTATTGTGAAGTTCCATGAGCGATGTCAGTATCATGTTCTTCTTGGATTTCAACTGGCTGAGGGTGAAAGATTTTCCGTCCATCCTGTAGACAATGTCTACTCCACTGGGAAGCTTGCTCTTGACAAGGTAAAGGAAGGTGGTGAAGAAAATAGAGAAAAAGGTGGGAGTGATGACACATCCCTGCTTGACTTCAGTATTGACCTCATAGGCTTCTGTCTTATTTCCATTGGTGAGGACTGTTGCTGACATCTTGTCGTGGAGGAGCCGTAGTATATTGATGAATTTCACTTGGCATGCAATCCTGCATAGCAGTTCCCGATTGACTGAGCCAATAGCCTCGACCAGATCGATGAATGCCATGTAGAGTGCTTGATGTTGCTTCTGGCATGTCTCTTGAAGTTGCTGAGCAGTGAAACACATGTCCGCTGTTCCACGGTTTGGTCAGAAGACACACTGGTTTTCCAGAACAATTTCTTCAACATGAAAAAGCCTGAGGTTCTCTGACGATCACACAGAAATCGAAGTCTCCTGAAACGTCTAACTTGTTGATTAATTGTTCATACTGCAAATGCCATTGTTAACGTGATATTGCGTTTAATTGCAGGAAATTCTGATGTAAAGGGTGCGCGATATTATGTTTCATTGCAGGAAATTTTAAAGGTTGAGGAAAGTGTTGTGTCGTCGTGTTTGTTCCAGGTCACTTTAAGAGCCCGAATAATGACATCAACGCCTCTTTGTGCAGACACACAGGCAGTCTATCCCAACACCCTGCAGAGCAAACACCTTTCCAATAAAGCTCTTGCTTGGTTCTACCTTTGTGGTCTGCAAGCCTATCTGTCAAAAGGCCAGACAAGCTTACGCTCTTTTGTGGATACAGTTGTGGCTATCATTCCTTGGAACATTCCATCCATTTGCCTTCTCCTCTTCAAATGAAGCTCTATCTCCCCTGGATCATGTTGAAATCAAGACCTCTGGATAATCTCCAAATATAAATAATTTGAGAGCATTTCAACATTTTGATATTCTTTGGGTGGGATTCTCTGGCCGCACCCGCCTGGTGACCGGATAATCCGGCCTGAGGTCAATGGACTTTTCTTGCAGCGATCAAGGCGGGAGAATTCAGCCCTTTATTTCCAGCAGACCTCAGTTTACACTTGAATATCCAAGTCTACAATGCAGAAGGAGGCCATTTGGTCCATTGAGTCTGCACTAGCCCTTGCAAAGAGCACCCTACTTAAGCCCACGCCTCCACCCTATCCCCATAACCCCACCTAACCTTTTTTGGACACTAAGGGCAATTTAGCCTGGCCAATCCACTAACCTGCACATCTTTGGACTGTGGGAGGAAACTGGAGCACCTGGAGGAAACCCACGCAGGCACGGGGAGAAAGTACAAACTCCACACAGAAAGTGACCCAAGCCGGATTCGAACCTGGAACCCTGGAGCTGTAAAGCAGCAACACTAAACACTGTGCCACTGTGCTTCTCATATGACAACTGCTTTCTATTATCTCCTGCACTACTCTACATAGCCCCTAGCACTCAACCTTGCCCCTTCACTAAGATGTTAAAGGTCATCCACGTTAATGAGGTCCGTTTACCTTTTAAAAGGCTAATAGGTAAACAGCTCTAGTTCTCTGCTGCTTTTGCTCCCTGCCTTTCTGATGTAAACTTGGCTGGTGTTGCGCAATTTTCACATGATGTATTTAACTGTCAACAGCCATCAGAAACCATCCTTAATCATGGAGAAAAATCTCATCAAACAGCAACAAAATAAGCTTATTAATCTTGTTTCATTGAAGGCAATCTTCCCCAACATCGCAAGGGACACTTGTTTACTGGCAAATACATTCCGTCTCCAATCGACACACAACATTCCTGAAGACTTGAAATGCTGTCACATAACCAATTCAGCCGGCAAACAATATCAAGCACTTTTAGCATCATTCCTCTTCTTTCAACCACTTCTTGATCTAGAATTGTAACAGCGAGCCCCCTGGATACTCATTGATTCCCATGATGGGAATTCCCGACCGTTTCCCACAGCTTCTGTGTGTTGGTAAATCTAAATGTCAAATATTTCTTATGAAGACAATTGCCCTCAAAACGTCTGCGAGTGACATCTCTTGAGAAAGGTGGAGCCGCTGAGGTCAAGGTTGGTCACCCACCTATTGTCTTAACTGGTGAAACCCCTTCCCCATTGTCTAAGCTGCAGTATTAGCTGCAGGGGCAGCACGGTAGCATAGTGGTTAGCATCAATGCTTCACAGCTCCAGGGTCCCAGGTTCGATTCCCGGCTAGGTCACTGTCTGTGCGGAGTCTGCACGTCCTCCCCGTGTGTGCGTGGGTTTCCTCCGGGTGGTCCGGTTTCCTCCCACAGTCCAAAGACGTGCGGGTTAGGTGGATTGGCCATGCTAAATTGCCCGTAGTGTCCTAAAAAGTAAGGTTAAGGGGGAGTTGTTGGGTTACGGGTATAGGGTGGATATGTGAGTTTGAGTAGGGTGATCATTGCTCGGCACAACATCGAGGGCCGAAGGGCCTGTTCTGTGCTGTACTGTTCTAAATCATCTAAATCTAAATCTATTACAGGGCAATGAGGGTCAAGGAGACGATGGTTTGTGGACGGGATAACTTTTTGGTAAATCTGCATAATAGAGTGAGACAGCTAGGCTCACTCTAATGTGCTGATTCCCGAGGTACCTGAGGCTTTGGAATTCATCTCCTTTACTTTGGAGACCAGAGTCAAGAGCTGTTTAGCACTGGTTCACATAAACCACTGGTGGCACATGTGTGGCTCTCCCAGTGTATTGGAGGCCCCCAGCTGAATGCCTTTGGGAAGGGTTGTGCCCTGGTACTGCTGGTACCACCTGGGTATCCTGGCACTGCCACCTGGGTGCCAGCCTGGCACTCAAAAGGTGCACAGATAGCATTCCTTATCCTCTTCAGATTATTGCTGCACAGCTTGTGGGAAGGCCTGTCCCCTCATCACCAACTCAGCTGAATGGCCTGTTCCCGTGTTGTTTTGCCATGTTGCTCTGAGTGCCGGATGTTAAGATAAGAAAGGGAGGTTAGCTAAGTGGGGGAGCAGAGATTTAAAAAGAGAGGGAGCTGATGGTCAGAGCGGAGATTTAAAAAGAGCGGGAGCTGAGAGTCAGAACAGGAGCTGAGAGTCAGGATGGAGATTTAAAAAGAGCGGGAGCGGAGAGTCAGAGCGGTAGCTGAGAGTCAGAGCGGAGATTTAAAAAGAGCGGGAGCTGAGAGTCAGAGCGGGAGCTGAGAGCCAGAGCGGAGATTTAAAAAGAGCGGGAACTGCGAGTCAGAGCGGGAGCTGCGAGTCAGAGCGGGAGCTGCGAGTCAGAGCGGGAGCTGCGAGTCAGAGCGGGAGCTGCGAGTCAGAGCGGGAGCTGCGAGTCAGAGTGGGAGCTGAGAGTCAGAGCGGGAGCTGCGAGTCAGAGTGGGAGCTGAGAGTCAGAGCGGGAGCTGCGAGTCAGAGTGGGAGCTGAGAGTCAGAGCGGGAGCTGCGAGTCAGAGTGGGAGCTGAGAGTCAGAGCGGGAGCTGAGAGTCAGAGCGGGAGCTGAGAGTCAGTGCGGAGATTTAAAAAGAGCGGGAGCTGAGAGTCAGAGCGGGGATTTAAAAAGAGCGAGAGCTGAGAGTCAGAGCGGAGATTTAAAAAGGGCGGGAGCTGAGAGTCAGAGCGGAGATTTATAAAGAGCGGGAGCTGAGAGTCAGAGCGGAGATTTATAAAGAGCGGGAGCTGAGAGTCAGAGCGGGAGCTGCGAGTCAGAGTGGGAGCTGAGAGTCACAGCGGGAGCTGCGAGTCAGAGTGGGAGCTGAGAGTCAGAGCGAGAGCTGAGAGTCAGTGCGGAGATTTAAAAAGAGCGGGAGCTGAGAGTCAGAGCGGAGATTTAAAAAGAGAGGGAGCTGATGGTCAGAGCGGAGATTTAAAAAGAGCGGGAGCTGAGAGTCAGAACAGGAGCTGAGAGTCAGGATGGAGATTTAAAAAGAGCGGGAGCGGAGAGTCAGAGCGATAGCTGAGAGTCAGAGCGGAGATTTAAAAAGAGCGGGAGCTGAGAGTCAGAGCGGGAGCTGAGAGCCAGAGCGGAGATTTAAAAAGAGCGGGAGCTGCGAGTCAGAGCGGGAGCTGCGAGTCAGAGTGGGAGCTGAGAGTCACAGCGGGAGCTGAGAGTCAGAGCGGGAGCTGCGGGTCAGAGCGGGAGCTGCGAGTCAGAGTGGGAGCTGGGAGTCAGAGTGGGAGCTGAGAGTCAGAGCGAGAGCTGCGAGTCAGAGTGGGAGCTGAGAGTCAGAGCGGGAGCTGAGAGTCAGTGCGGAGATTTAAAAAGAGCGGGAGCTGAGAGTCAGAGCGGGAGCTGAGAGTCAGTGCGGAGATTTAAAAAGAGCGAGAGCTGAGAGTCAGAGCGGGGATTTAAAAAGAGCGAGAGCTGAGAGTCAGAGCGGAGATTTAAAAAGGGCGGGAGCTGAGAGTCAGAGCGGAGATTTATAAAGAGCGGGAGCTGAGAGTCAGAGCGGAGATTTATAAAGAGCGGGAGCTGAGAGTCAGAGCGGGAGCTGCGAGTCAGAGTGGGAGCTGAGAGTCACAGCGGGAGCTGCGAGTCAGAGTGGGAGCTGAGAGTCAGAGTGGGAGCTGAGAGTCAGAGCGGAGATTTAAAAAGAGCGGGAGCTGCGAGTCAGAGTGGTAGCTGAGAGTCACAGCGGGAGCTGCGAGTCAGAGTGGGAGCTGAGAGTCAGAGCGGGAGCTGAGAGTCAGAGCGGGAGCTGAGAGTCAGAGTGGGAGCTGAGAGTCAGAGCGGGAGCTGCGAGTCAGAGCGGGAGCTGAGAGTCAGAGTGGGAGCTGGGAGTCAGAGGGGGAGCTGAGAGTCAGAGCGGGAGCTGAGAGTCAGAGCGGTAGCTGAGAGTCAGAGCGGAGATTTAAAAAGAGCGGGAGCTGCGAGTCAGAGTGGGAGCTGAGAGTCACAGCGGGAGCTGCGAGTCAGAGTGGGAGCTGAGAGTCAGAGCGGGAGCTGAGAGTCAGAGCGGGAGCTGAGAGTCAGAGCGGGAGCTGCGAGTCAGAGTGGGAGCTGGGAGTCAGAGGGGGAGCTGAGAGTCAGAGCGGGAGCTGAGAGTCAGAGCGGTAGCTGAGAGTCAGAGCGGAGATTTAAAAAGAGCGGGAGCTGAGAGTCAGAGGGGGAGCTGAGAGTCAGAGCGGGAGCTGAGAGTCAGAGCGGTAGCTGAGAGTCAGAGCGGAGATTTAAAAAGAGCGGGGGCTGAGAGTCAGAGCGGGAGCTGAGAGCCAGACCGGAGATTTAAAAAGAGCGGGAGCTGCGAGTCAGAGCGGGAGCTGCGAGTCAGACTGGGAGCTGAGAGTCAGAGCGGGAGCTGAGAGTCAGAGCGGGAGCTGGGAGTCACAGCGGGAGCTGAGAGTCAGAGCGGGAGCTGCGAGTCAGAGTGGGAGCTGAGAGTCACAGCGGGAGCTGCGAGTCAGAGTGGGAGCTGAGAGTCAGAGCGGGAGCTGAGAGTCAGAGCGGGAGCTGAGAGTCAGTGCGGAGATTTAAAAAGAGCGGGAGCTGAGAGTCAGAGCGGGGATTTAAAAAGAGCGAGAGCTGAGAGTCAGAGCGGGAGCTGAGAGTCAGAGCGGGAGCTGAGAGTCAGAGCGGAGATTTATAAAGAGCGGGAGCTGAGAGTCAGAGCGGAGATTTATAAAGAGCGGGAGGTGAGAGTCAGAGCGGGAGCTGCGAGTCAGAGTGGGAGCTGAGAGTCACAGCGGGAGCTGAGAGTCAGAGCGGGAGCTGCGAGTCAGAGTGGGAGCTGAGAGTCACAGAGGGAGCTGCGAGTCAGAGTAGGAGCTGCGAGTCAGAGTGGGAGCTGAGAGTCAGAGCGGGAGCTGAGAGTCAGAGCAGGAGCTGAGAGTCAGTGCGGAGATTTAAAAAGAGCGGGAGCTGAGAGTCAGAGCGGGGATTTAAAAAGAGCGAGAGCTGAGAGTCAGAGCGGAGATTTAAAAAGGGCGGGAGCTGAGAGTCAGAGCGGAGATTTATAAAGAGCGGGAGCTGAGAGTCAGAGCGGAGATTTATAAAGAGCGGGAGCTGAGAGTCAGAGCGGGAGCTGCGAGTCAGAGTGGGAGCTGAGAGTCACAGCGGGAGCTGCGAGTCAGAGTGGGAGCTGAGAGTCAGAGCGAGAGCTGAGAGTCAGTGCGGAGATTTAAAAAGAGCGGGAGCTGAGAGTCAGAGCGGAGATTTAAAAAGAGAGGGAGCTGATGGTCAGAGCGGAGATTTAAAAAGAGCGGGAGCTGAGAGTCAGAACAGGAGCTGAGAGTCAGGATGGAGATTTAAAAAGAGCGGGAGCGGAGAGTCAGAGCGGTAGCTGAGAGTCAGAGCGGAGATTTAAAAAGAGCGGGAGCTGAGAGTCAGAGCGGGGATTTAAAAAGAGCGACAGCTGAGAGTCAGAGCGGAGATTTAAAAAGGGCGGGAGCTGAGAGTCAGAGCGGAGATTTATAAAGAGCGGGAGCTGAGAGTCAGAGCGGGGATTTATAAAGAGCAGGAGCTGAGAGTCAGAGCGGAGATTTATAAAGAGCAGGAGCTGAGAGTCAGAGCGGAGATTTAAAAAGAGCGGGAGCTGAGAGTCAGAGCGGGAGCTGAGAGTCAGAGCGGGAGCTGAGAGTCAGAGCGGGAGCTGAGAGTCAGTGCGGAGATTTAAAAAGAGCGGGAGCTGAGAGTCAGAGCGGGGATTTAAAAAGAGCGAGAGCTGAGAGTCAGAGCGGAGATTTAAAAAGGGCGGGAGCTGAGAGTCAGAGCGGAGATTTATAAAGAGCGGGAGCTGAGAGTCAGAGCGGGGATTTATAAAGAGCAGGAGCTGAGAGTCAGTGCGGAGATTTAAAAAGAGCGGGAGCTGCGAGTCAGAGCGGGAGCTGAGAGTCAGAGCGGGAGCTGAGAGTCAGTGCGGAGATTTAAAAAGAGCGGGAGCTGAGAGTCAGAGCGGGGATTTAAAAAGAGCGAGAGCTGAGAGTCAGAGCGGAGATTTAAAAAGGGCGGGAGCTGAGAGTCAGAGCGGGGATTTATAAAGAGCGGGAGCTGAGAGTCAGAGCAGAGATTTATAAAGAGCGGGAGCTGAGAGTCAGAGCAGAGATTTATAAAGAGCGGGAGCTGAGAGTCAGAGCGGGGATTTATAAAGAGCAGGAGCTGAGAGTCAGAGCGGAGATTTAAAAAGAGCGGGAGCTGAGAGTCAGAGCGGGAGCTGAGAGTCAGAGGGGGAGCTGAGAGTCAGAGCGGGAGCTGAGAGTCAGAGTGGGAGCTGCGAGTCAGAGTGGGAGCTGAGAGTCAGAGCGAGAGCTGAGAGTCAGTGCGGAGATTTAAAAAGAGCGGGAGCTGAGAGTCAGAGCGGGAGCTGCGAGTCAGAGTGGGAGCTGAGAGTCAGAGTGGGAGCTGCGAGTAAGAGCGGGAGCTGAGAGTCTGAGTGGGAGCTGCGAGTCAGAGCGAGAGCTGAGAGTCAGTGCGGAGATTTAAAAAGAGCGGGAGCTGAGAGTCAGAGCGGGAGCTGCGAGTCAGAGTGGGAGCTGAGAGTCAGAGTGGGAGCTGCGAGTAAGAGCGGGAGCTGAGAGTCAGAGCGGGAGCTGAGAGTCAGAGCGGGAGCTGAGAGTCAGAGCGGAGATTTAAGAAGAGCGGGAGCTGAGAGTCAGAGCGGGAGCTGAGAGTCAGAGCGGGAGCTGAGAGTTAGAGCGGAGATTTAAAAAGAGCGGGAGCTGAGAGTCAGAGCGGGAGCTGAGAGTCAGAGCGGGAGCTGAGAGTCAGTGCGGAGATTTAAAAAGAGCGGGAGCTGAGAGTCAGGGTGGAGATTTAAAAAGAGCGGGAGCTGAGAGTCAGAACGGGGATTTATAAAGAGCGGGAGCTGAGAGTCAGTGCAGAGATTTAAAAAGAGCGGGAGCTGAGAGTCAGAGCGGGGATTTATAAAGAGCGAGAGCTGAGAGTCAGAGCGGGGATTTATAAAGAGCGGGAACTGAGAGTCAGAGCGGAGATTTATAAAGAGTGGTAGCTGAGAGTCAGAGCGGAAATTTATAAAGAGCGGGAGCTGAGAGTCAGTGCGGGGATTTATAAAGAGCGGGAGTTAAGAGTCAGAGCGGGAGCTGAGAGTCAGAGCGAAGATTTAAAAAGAGCGGGAGCTGAGAATCAGACCGGTGATTTTAAAAAGGCGGGAGCTGAGAGTAATGTAAGAGATTTCAAACCAGCATTGCCCCCGATTTCGGCGTAAAAACGGATTCTCTGGTCAGTCGCCGAATACTATTTCAGCGTCGGCAATTGGAGAATCCCGCCCATCGTCTACCAAACGGAGAAATTCGCCCATACACTTCATGCCCTTGATATTACCTCCTTCTCCCCAGCTAATAATCGAGGGTCATAGCACAGATTACTCCATCTAATGTATGGGGCATAACATGATCATACACCTGGCCCTATTCTAACAATAGAAAATGAGCTGTTCCACCAAGGAGAGACAGGCTCCTCATTAACATCTTGAAGTCACATTCCCACTATGTCATTATTAAATATGTGCAGTTGTGCACTTTTTCAGAAGGTTGAGGGTAACATTCCACCAGGGCCGGATTCTCAGTCCCTCAGCCATGAGTATCTGGGGGTACACCACTTGCTGGCGGTAATGCGCTGCCAGCGGGAAAAGTGAATCGTAACAGATAGAGAATTCCGACCCAGGTCCTTGCGTCAAAACTGAAACCGTCAACTCGTGATCTCGCCGCAGACGCTTCCAGACCTCCTAATCATTTTCAGTAACTTGTCCTTCCATATCGGATTTCCACCATCTGCAGTATTTATCTTGGGTGGGATTCTCTGGTCCCCCAGCCGGGTGTTTCTCGGCAGCAGGAAGTGGCGCGACTTTCGCTGATGGCGACATTCCTTATTTCTACTGTTGTCGATGGGAATTCCATTGAACCTACCCATGCTGCCTGGAAACCCACAGGCAAGGGGTGGTATTACCATAAATATAAGAACTGCAAGGGTCAATGAAATGTCTAGATCATCCACGAGATGGAGTTAGAGTTACAAGTATATAAGTCATTCATGGTTGCACAGTGGTTAGCACAGTTGCTTCACAGCTCCAGGGTCCCAGGTTCGATTCCCGGCTTGGGTCACTACCTGTGCGGATTCTGCACGTTCTCCCCATGTCTGCATGGGTTTCCTCCGGGTGCTCCAGTTTCCTCTCACAGTCCAAATATGTGCAGGTTAGGTGGATTGGCCATGATAAATTGCCCTTCGTGTCCAAAAAAGATTAGCTTTGGTTATTGGGTTACGGGGATAGGGTGCAGGTGTGGGCTTAAGTAGGATGCTCTTTCCAAGAGCCGGTGCGGACTCGATGGGCCGAATGGCCTCCTTTTGCACTCTAAATTCTAAGTAAATTCAATGATGCGAAGCCTTGTGGGGAGAGAAGTGTAGGAGTTAACTCGAGCGCAGACTGAAGGAATGATAGTGTGAGTAAGTGCAGATCATAGTTTATAATAGTGTAGTGATTAGTTGTACGTGAGTGTGGATTATATGTGAATTATCAACAGTGTATTATTTCGGAGTATGTGTTAAATATCCAAATTAGTTGTTTTAATAAATTTATATTTGTTCAAGTTGAAGCTATTTTGTGGTCTTTGCGAACACCATGCCAACCATCCTGAATTGATCAACACAAAGACCACCACAGGCTGGACGAGAGAATCCCGCCGCCAGTGAACGGCTGGAGAAATCCAGCCCTCATTTTTCGAACTGAAGTGTTGCAAAAATAGGAATTTGCACCATGGTGTGGGAAAGGACTGGCTACTCTGTACACAGATGGCATCTGCAGGATTCAGCCATGGTCCCAAGTCGAGTAGCCTCAATCTTTTACTGGTGGGTTTAAAATGAAGCAATCTTTTCGCATAATTCACAGTCAGCCGCTGATAATTACAGGATGTTAATGATTCTCCACCAGCTGCAATGAATACAAAGCAGTTTTGGACACACTCCACTTTCCGCATGGAATTCGAATCAGAGGTTTGAAGCGAATCACTTTTGTGCGAAGCATTCTTTTCCGTGATTACAGCAAAGCAGAAAAGTTCGTTATTCTCCAAATACTTGCCAGAAACCTGATTGTCAGAAATGATTATCTCCGCAAGTAATAAACTTGCTAACAGTTTGATCACACCGGGCTGTGATCAGTCTATTTTACTAAGCCCGAGCAGCCAGTCTGTACAATAATTACAGAATGATAATTATAGTCCACCAGTAACGAAAAATGCAAATTTGATACTGCAGGAAATTAACAGCAGTTAGTGTTCAATATTGCATGACTCTTCCATTAAGTGTAATATTAGAAGTTGTTAAATTATGGAAAATGAAAGTAGTGAGGCGAGCATATTAATCTTTGACGCAATTCTTCAATACAGGACGGCTTTCGGAAATAAGGACAGGCAGATATGGAAGAATGTTAGACTTTTATATTGATCTTGAATGAAACTTGGGGGCAGAGTGCAGTCCTCTATAGCTTGTGGGGAGTAATGACATCGCAGCACGAGGGATTGGACATGGTATGCTGATGTATGTTAAGGAATCAGAAGCAGCAGTCAGTAACTCATGCCATCCAAAAATCCATGATACTCAGCAGGTGCTCTACATATGTCTTCACCTTTTAACAGTTTGATAAGTTCAGTCATGCATTTGACCATGTCATCTGCAAGTTATCAAAAGGATGAACCTGCATTTATACAGCCATTCCCAGCATGACTCATTAAAGCCATTGGAGGACTTTTGAAGTATATTCACTCCTGTCAATTGTGCAAAGCAATGGCCCATTTACAGCATTGTAATAATAACCAAATAGGCTATTTAGTGATCTTTGGTGAAGGATGAATTTGATCCGAGCAACAAGAAGAATTCCCAGGCCTCCTATAAGCCAGGTAAATACTGTGGCTATAAAAGCAGGTCAGTGACTGGGAATTCTGCAGGGAGTAACTCGCCTCCTGATTCCCCAAAGCTTCACCACCATCTACAATGCACATGTCAGGAGTGTGATGGAATGCTTTCCACTTGCCTGGATGACTGCAGTTCCAACAACACTCAAGGAGCTCGACACCATCCAGGACAAAGCAGCCCACTTGATTGGCAGCCCCAACTTAAACATTCACCCCTCCACCATCCATGTACAGTGGGAGCAGCATGCACCATCTACAAGGTACACTGCAGGGCAGGAACCCACCAAGACTCCTTCAGCACACCATCCAAACCCACAACCTCTAGCACCTCTAAGGACAAGCGCAGCAGATGCATGGGAACACAACCATCCGCAGGTTCCCCTCCAAGTCACATACTATCCTAACTTGGAAATATACTGCTGTTCCTGCATTGTCGCTGGGTCAAAATTCTGGAACTCCCTTCCTAACCACCGCTGGAATGGGTCAAGAAAGCAGCTCACCAGCACCACCTCAAGATTAATTAAATATTGGGCAATAGATGCTGACCTTGCCAGCGGCACCCAAATCCCATGAACGAATAAATAAAATGTGCTGTGGGATCTTTCATAAGACCATAAGAACATAAGAACTAGGAGCAGGAGTAGGCCAGAAGGGTTTCACAGGACGGCGCAACATCGAGGTCCGAAGGGCCTGTACTGCGCTGTAATGTTCTATCTGGCCCCTCGAGCCTGCTCCACCATTCAATGAGATCATGGCTGATCTTTTGTGGACTCAGCTCCACTTTCCGGCCCGAACACCATAACCCTTAATCCCTTTATTCTTCAAAAAACTATCTATCTTTATCTTAAAAACATTTAATGAAGGAGCCTCAACTGCTTCACTGGGCAAGGAATTCCATAGATTCACAACCTTTTGGGTGAAGAAGTTCCTCCTAAACTCAGTCCTAAATCTACTTCCCCTTATTTTGAGGCTATGCCCCCTAGTTCTGCTTTCACCCGCCAGTGAAAACAACCTGCCCGCATCTATCCTATCTATTCCCTTCATAATTTTATATGTTTCTATAAGATCCCCCCTCATCCTTCTAAATTCCAACGAGTACAGTCCCAGCCTACTCACCCTCTCCTCGTAATCAAACCCCTTCAGCTCTGGGATTAACCTAGTGAATCTCCTCTGCACACCCTCCAGTGCCAGTACGTCCTTTCTCAAGTAAGGAGACCAAAACTGAACACAATACTCCAGATGTGGCCTCACTAACACCTTATACAATTGCAGCATAACCTCACTAGTCTTAAACGCCATCCCTCTAGCAATGAAGGACAAAATTTCATTTCCCTTCTTAATCACCTGTTGCACCTGTAAACCAACTTTTTGCGACTCATGCACTAGCACACTCAGGTCTCTCTGCACAGCAGCATGTTTTAATATTTTATCATTTAAATAATAATCCCGTTTGCTGTTATTCCTACCAAAATGGATAACCTCACATTTGTCAACATTGTATTCCATCTGCCAGATCCGAGCCCATTCACTTAACCTATCCAAATCCCTCTGCAGACTTCCAGTATCCTCTGCACTTTTTGCTTTACCACTCATCTTAGTGTCATCTGCAAACATGGACACATTGCCCTTGGTCCCCAACTCCAAATCATCAATGTAAATTGTGAACAATTGTGGGCCCAACACTGATCCCTGAGGGACACCACTAGCGACTGATTGCCAACCAGAGAAACACCCATTAATCCCAACTCTTTGCTTCCTATTAATTAACCAATGGACGTGATTGCTGCAATCTTGTCCTCATCCGGACGCACCCCTAGGTGGGAGATGTGATCCCCCAGGAACTTAATGTTTGATTGGCCGAAGGAGCATTTGGCCCTATTGAGGCAGAGGCCATGTTCGTGAATGCGCCTGAAGACGCGCTTGAGGCGGGCGATTGTTCCTGCGGGGTGGTTGACCAGATTATAATGTTGTCAACATATACCCGGACGCCGTCGATTGCCTCCATCATCTGCTCCATTATTCGATGGAAAACTTCGGACACGGAGATGATGACGAATGGCATTCGGTTGTAGCAGTATCTGCCAAAGGGTGTGTTGAATGTACACAGCTTTCTGCTCGACTCATCCAGCTGGATTTGACAGAAACCCTTTGAGGCGTCGAGTTTTAAGAAGAGTTTGGCGTGGGCCATCTCAGACGTGAGTTCCTCACGTTTTGGAATCGGGTAGTGCTCCCGCATGATGTTCTGATTAAGATCTTTAGGATCTATACAGATCCTCAGCTCGCCGGACGGTTTCTTAACGCAGACCATGGGGCTTACCCAGTCAGTCGGTTCCGTGACTCTGGAAATAACCCCTTGGTCCTGGAGGTCTTGGAGCTGTTGCTTGAGGCGGTCCTTAAGGGGCGCTGGGACTCTGCGAGGTGGGTGACCCACAGGTGTGGTGTTGGGCTTGAGTAGAACCTTGTATGTATACGGGAGCGTGCCCATGCTCTCGAAGACGTCGTGGTAGTGCTGGATTATGGAGTCGAGTTGTGCCCTGAAGTCTGTGTCAGAAGATGCAGATACATCACTGGGAGAGAGATAGTGAACCCTCTGCACTAAATGGAGCAGGTTGCATGCCTGCGCACCAAGCAAGGAGGCTTTTGAGGCGACAATGATCTCAAATGGGAGAACAGCTGTGTGAGCACGATGTGTCAGCTCAAGTTGGCATGATCCACTGGCAGCGATGGCATTGCCATTGTAGTCAAGCAATTGACACACAGATGGCAGGATGGCAGTTTGCGAAGATCAGATGACGCAATGAGATTGGCGGAGGCGCCAGTGACTAGGCAGAACCTTACTGGGGACCAGTTGACCGTAAAGGTGGCACACCACTCATCATCCGGGTCGATGCTGTGAATGTGGACGGGTTTGGTGCCACGCTTGGGAGACATCCTGTTCGTGGTTACAATGCCAACTTGGAATGGGGCCTGTGGGTCATCACAGGCACAGTCGGAAGCTAGATCTGGAGCAGGTTCGTTGATGGCAGGCTGAATAGCCCTGACGGCGCTACGGGGCTGGGTGGACCTCCTAAAAGCAGCAGGCAGGGAGGACCTGCACAGAGCAGCATAGTGGCCGAGTTTGCCACACTGCAGGCAGCGTCGGGTCTTTGCGGGACATTGACGCTTTAAGTAGACGGAGCCACAGTTGCCGTACGCCGCTGCGACGGCACATTCGTTGCGCAACCGCAAATGCGTGGGGCGGTCCAGCGAGGTGTGTGCCTGCGCAAAACGGTCTGTGACATCACCATGTTCGTTGTGTGGGAGTCCGCGAAAAGCCCGCAAAATGGCCGCCATCGTCCAGATCCAGACTCTGGAAATATTTTATCATTTGGACCTGTTCTGCTTTGTAGGGAGCTTGCCGCGCCGTTTCAGCGGCCTGGATGCGGGAGTAGAGCGTGGAGGCGTGTTCATGGAGCACACAGGTCTCAGTGGCTGTGGACAGGGTGAGCTGCTTTACTTTTAGTAGCTGCTGGCGCAGGGGCTCAGATTGGACACCAAAAACTATCTGGTCACGGAGCATGGAGTCAGAGGTGGACCCGTGGTTGCAGGACTGCGCAAGGATGCGGAGGTGGGTGATAAAGGACTGGAAAGGCTCATCCTTACCCTGAATTCGCTGCTGAAACATGAATCTCTCAAAGCTCTCGTTTACCTCGACCTCGCAGTGGCTGTCGAACTTTAAGAAGACTGTTTTGAACTTCGATTTATCCTCCCCCTCAGCGAAGGTGAGCGAGTTGAAGATGTGGAGAGCATGGTCCCCGGCTGTGGAGAGGAAGAGAGCAATCTTCCGTGTGTCCGAGGCAGCTTCCAGGTCCGTGGCCTCGAGGTACAGCCGGAAGCGCTGTTTAAAAATTTTCCAATTTGAGCCCTGGTTCCCGGCAATGCGGAGGGGCGGCGGCGGGCGAACGGAGTCCATTCTGCAGGATGGCAGGAGACTGGTGGAAGGCAGATTATTGGTAGGTAGGTCCCAGAAGTACTAACATCCCTCAACTACTGGTACCATGATGGTGTAGACTTGCGAGATGAACATATACCACCAACACTGAGCAAGGTTCAACTCTATTTTATTAACGAACTATTAACTAATCGACATATGAGAACTGCGGGTTTAAACGATGCTAGTTTAAACTAGAGACCTAAGCCTGTCTGAACCAGTTGAATCTCTCAGCACGTGGTGTGAGTCTGTGCTGGACTGGTTGAGTTCTTGTTCCACTGAGAGGCAGCACCCAGAATGAGCGGGAACCGTAGTGCCATCTGCCGAGTCTAACTCGGGAGGGGCCCATACTGGACCTGGTATTGGGGAATGATACGGGCCAGGTGGTTGATGTTTCAGTCGGTGATTACTTTGGGAATAGCGATCACGATTCCGTAAGTTTTAGAATACTCATGGACAAGGACAAGAGGGGTCCGAAAGGACGAGTGCTAAATTGGGGAAAGGCAGAGTATAACAAAATTCGGCTGGAGCTAGGGAATGTGGATTGGGAGCAGCTGTTTAAGGGTAAATCCACATTTGAAATGTGGGAGTCTTTTAAGGAAAGGTTGATTAGAGTTCAGGACAGACATGTCCCTGTGGCAACCATTTATTGACTTCTTTGCGGGAGAGTGAGCGTCAGCAGGGGGGTAGGGGGAGGGGGGGGGGGGTAGAGTAGAGTAGGAGGGAAAATATGGCGGGTAGTACCGGTGGGAGGGGAGCGGGCTTGTGCAATATGTTACGGTGGAAGTATTGAAAGTACGTGGATGTTTGCACATTTTTGCCTTTTTTGCTTCCTTTCTGATGATGCCTGTAACTGTTTATAAAGCCAAAAACTACCTCAATAAAATTGTTTATTAAAAAAAAAGACATGTCCCTGTGAAAATGAGAGATAGAAATGGCAAGATTAGGGAACCATGGATGACGGGTGAAATTGTGAGACTAGCTAAGATGAAAAAGGAAGAATTCATAAGATCGAGGCAACTGAAAACTGATGAAGCTTTGGAGGAATTTCGGGAAAGTAGGACGAATCTCAAACGCGCAATAAAAAGGGCTAAAAGTGGTCATGAAATATGTTTGGCTAACAGGGTTAAGGAAAATCCCAAAGCCTTTTATTCATATGTAAGGAGCAAGAGGGTAACTAGAGAAAGGATTGGCCCACTCAAAGACAAAAGAGGGAATTTATGCGTGGACTCAGAGGAAATGGGTGAGATTCTTAATGAGTACTTTGCATCGGTATTCACAAAGGAGAAGGACAAGACGGATGTTGAGGCTAGGGACGGATGTTTAAATACTCTAGGTCAAGTTGTCATATGGAAGAGGGAAATTATGGATATTCTAAAAGACATTAAGTGGACAAGTCCCCAGGACCGGATGGGATCTATCCCAGGTTACTGAGGGAAGCGAGGGCCGAAATAGCTGGGGCCTTAACAGATATCTTTACAGCATCCTTGAGCATGGGTGAGGTCCTGGAGGACTGGAGAATTGCTAATGTTGTCCCTTTGTTTAAGAAGGGTAGCAGGGAAAATCCAGGGAATTATAGACCTGTGAGCTTGACGTCAAACTGTTGGAGAAGATACTGAGGGATAGGATCTTCTCACATATGGAAGAAAATAGACTTATCAGTGATAGGCAGCATGGTTTTGTGCAGGGAAGGGCATGCCTTACAAACCTAATAGAATTCTTTGAGGAAGTGACAAAGTTAATTGATGAGGGAAGGGCTGTAGATGTCATATACATGGACTTTAGTAAAGCGTTTGATAAGGTTCCCCATGGCAGGTTGATGGAAAAAGTGAAGTCGTATGGGGTTCAGGGTGTACTAGCTAGATGGATAGAGAACTGGCTGGGTAACAGGAGACAGAGAGTAGTGGTGGAAGGGAGTGTCTCAAAATGGAGAAGGGTGACTAGTGGTGTTCCACAGGGATCCGTGCTCGGACCATTGTTGTTTGTGATCTACATAAATGACCTGGAGGAAGGTATAGGTGGTCTGATTAGCAAGTTTGCAGATGATACAAAGATTGGTGGAGTTGCAGATAGCGAGGAGGACTGTCAGAGAATAAAACAAAATATAGATAGATTGGAGAGTTGGGCAGAGAAATGGCAGGTGGAGTTCAATCTAGGCAAATGCGAGGTGATGCATTTTGGAAGATCAAATTCCAGAGCGGACTATATGGTCAATGGAAGGATCCTGGGGAAAATTGATGCACAGAGAGATCTGGGAGTTCAGGTCCATTGTACCCTGAAGGCGGCAACGCAGGTTGATAGAGTGGTCAAGAAGGCATACAGCACGCTTGCCTTCATCGGACGGGGTATTGAGTACAAGAGTCGGCAGGTCATGTTACAGTTGTATAGGACTTTGGTTCGGCCACATTTGGAATACTGCATGCAGTTCTGGTCGCCACATCACCAGAAGGATGTGGATGCTTTGGAGAGGGTGCAGAGGAGGTTCACCAGGATGTTGCCTGGTATGGAGGGGGCTAGCTACGAAGAAAGGTTGAGTAGATTAGGATTGTTTTCATTGGAAAGACGGAGGTTGAGGGGGGACCTGATTGAGGTATGGACAGGGTGGATAGCAACAAGCTTTTTCCAAGAGTGGGGGTGTCAGTTACAAGGGGTCACGATTTTAAAGTGAGAGGGGGAAAGTTTAAGGGAGATGTGCGTGGAAAGCATTTTACACAGAGGGTGGTGTGTGCCTGGAATGCTTTACCAGTGGAGGTGGTAGAGGCGGGCACGATAGCATCATTTAAGAGGCATCTAGACAGGTATATGAACGGGCGGGAACAGAGGGAAGTAGACCTTGGAAAATAGGAGACAGGTTTAGATAAAGGATCTGGATCGGCGCAGGCTGGGAGGGCCGAAGGGCCTGTTCCTGTGCTGTAATTTTCTTTGTTCTTTGTTCTTTATAGTGTGTGTATTCTAACTGGTGATTGGCTGCGGTGTTTCTGCATGTTGATTGGTCCCAGTGTATGTCCATCAGTATGTGTCTGCACCATGATATACTGGTGTATATTATGACAGTCACTATCTGGGAGAGTTGTCACTATCTGGGAGTGTTGGCAGGGCTATCTGGGATAGTTGACAGGGCTATGTGGGAGAGTTGTCACTATATGAGAGAGTTGTTAGGGCTTTCTGGGAGAGTGGTGAGGACTATCTGGGAGAGTTCCCACAGCTATCTGGGAGAGTTGACAATATCTGGAAGAGTTGTCAGGGCTATCTGAGAGAGTTGTCACTATCTGGGAGAGTTGTCACTATCTGTGAGAGTTGTCACTATCTGGGAGAGTTGTCACTATCTGGGAGAGTTGTCACTATCTGGGAGAGTTGTCACTATCTGGGACTGTTGTCAGGGCTTCCTGAAGAGTTGTCAGGACTATCTGGGAGAGTTGTCAGGGCAATCTGGAGAGTTGTCAGGATGATCTTGGAGAGTTGTCAGTCCTATCTGGGAGAGTTGTCAGGGCTATCTGGGAGAGTTGTCAGGGCTATCTGGGAGAGTTGTCAGGGCTATCTGGGAGAGTCGTCAGGGCTATCTGGGAGAGTTGTCACTATCTGGGAGAGTTGTCAGGGCTATCTGGGAGAGTTGTAACTATCTGGGAGAGTTGTCCGGGCTATCTGGGAGAGTTTTCACTATCTGGGAGAGTTGGCAAGGCTATCTGGAGAGTTGTCAGGACTATCTGGGAGAGTCGTCAGGGCTATCTGGGAGAGTTGTCAGGGCTATCTGGGAGAGTTGTCAGGGCTATCTGGGAGAGTTGTCCGGGCTATCTGGGAGAGTTGTCCGGGCTATCTGGGAGAGTTGTCAGGTCTATCTGGGAGAGTTGTCAGGGCTATCTGGGAGAGTTGTCACTATCTGGGAGAGTTGACAGGGCTATCTGGGAGAGTTGACAGGGCTATCTGGGTGAGTTGTCCGGGCTATCTGGGAGAGTTGACAGGGCTAGCTGGGAGAGTTGTCAGGGCTATCTGGGAGAGTTGTCACTATCTGGGTGAGTTGTCAGGGCTATCTGGGAGAGTTGTCCGTTCTATCTGGGAGAGTTGTCAGGTCTATCTGGGAGAGTTGTCACTATCTGGGAGAGTTGTCAGGGCTATCTGGGAGAGTTGTCACTATCTGGGAAAGTTGTCAGGGCTCTCTGGGAGAGTTGTCAGGTCTATCTGGGAGAGTTGTCTGGGCTATCTGGGAGAGTTGTCACGATCTGGGAGAGTTGTTACTATCTGGGTGAGTTGTCAGGGCTATCTGGGAGAGTTGTTACTATCTGGGAGAGTTGTCAGGGCTATCTGGGAGAGTTGTCACTATCTGGGAGAGTTGTCCGGGCTATCTGGGAGAGTTGTCACTATCTGGCAGAGTTATCACTATCTGGGAGTGTTGTCAGGGCTACCTGGAGAGTTGTCAGGACTATCTGGGAGAGTTGTCAGGGCTATCTGGAGAGTTGTCAGGACTATCTGGGAGAGTTGTCAGAGCTATCTGGAGAGTTGTCAGGATGAACTTGGAGAGTTGTCAGGGCTATCTGGGAGAGTTGTTATTATCTGGGAGAGTTGTCCGGGCTATCTGGGAGAGTTGTCACTATCTGGGAGAGTTGTCAGGGCTATCTGGGAGAGTTGTCAGGGCTATCTGGGAGAGTTGTCAGGGCTATCTGGGAGAGTTGTCACTATCTGGGAGAGTTGTCAGGGCTATCTGGGAGAGTTGTCAGGGCTATCTGGGAGAGTTGTCACTATCTGGGAGAGTTGTCCGGGTTATCTGGGAGAGTTGTCACTATCTGGAGAGTTGTCAGGACTATCTGGGAGAGTTGTCACTATCTGGGAGAGTTTTCGGGGCTATCTTGGAGAGTTGTCACTATCTGGGAGAGTTGTCAGGGCTATCTGGGAGAGTTGTCAGGGCTATCTGGGAGAGTTGTCAGGGCTATCTGGGAGAGTTGTCAGGTCTATCTGGGAGAGTTGTCAGGGCTATCTGGGAGAGTTGTCAGGTCTATCTGGGAGAGTTGTCAGGGCTACCTGGGAGAGTTGTCAGGGCTATCTGGGAGAGTTGTCAGGCCTATCTGGGAGAGTTGTCACTATCTGGAAGAGTTGTCAGGTCTATCTGGGAGAGTTGTCACTATGTGGGAGAGTTGTCAGGGCTATCCGGGAGAGTTGTCAGGTCTATCTACGAGAGTTGTCACTATCTGGGAGAGTTGTCAGTTCTACCTGGGAGAGTTGTCAGGGCTACCTGGGAGAGTTGTCAGGGCTATCTGGGAGAGTTGTCAGGGCTATCTGGGAGAGTTGTCAGGGCTATCTGGGAGAGTTGGCAGGGCTATCTGGGAGAGTTGTCAGGGCTATCTGGGAGAGTTGTCACTATCTGGGAGAGTTGTCAGTTCTACCTGGGAGAGTTGTCAGGGCTACCTGGGAGAGTTGTCAGGGCTATCTGGGAGAGTTGTCAGGGCTATCTGGGAGAGTTGTCAGGGCTATCTGGGAGAGTTGTCAGGGCTACCTGGGAGAGTTGTCAGGGCTATCTGGGAGAGTTGTCAGGGCTATCTAGGAGAGTTGACAGGGCTATCTGGGAGAGTTGTCAGGGCTATCTGGGAGAGTTGTCAGGGCTATCTGGGAGAGGTGTCAGGGCTATCTGGGAGAGTTGTCAGGGCTATCTGGGCGAGTTGTCAGGGCTATCTGGGAGAGTTGTCAGGGCTATCTGGGTGAGTTGTCAGGGCTATCTGGGAGAGTTGTCAGGGCTATCTGGGAGAGTTGTCAGGGCTATCTGGGAGAGTTGTCAGGGCTATCTGGGAGAGTTGTCAGGGCTATCTGGGAGAGTTGTCAGGGCTATCTGGGAGAGTTGTCAGGGCTATCTGGGAGAGTTGTCAGGGCTATCTGGGAGAGTTGTCAGGGCTATCTGGGAGAGGTGTCAGGGCTATCTGGGAGAGTTGTCAGGGCTATCTGGGAGAGTTGTCACTATCTGGGAGAGTTGTCAGGGCTATCTGGGAGAGTTGTCAGGGCTATCTGGGAGAGTTGTCAGGGCTATCTGGGCAAGTTGTCAGGGCTATCTGGGAGAGTTGACAGGGCTATCTGGGAGAGTTGTCAGGGCTATCTGGGAGAGTTGTCAGGGCTATCTGGGAGAGTTGTCAGGGCTATCTGGGCGAGTTGTCAGGGCTATCTGGGAGAGTTGTCAGGGCTATCTGGGAGAGTTGTCAGGGCTATCTGGGAGAGTTGTCAGGGCTATCTGGGAGAGTTGTCAGGGCTATCTGGGAGAGTTGTCAGGGCTATCTGGGAGAGTTGTCAGGGCTATCTGGGAGAGTTGTCAGGGCTATCTGGGAGAGTTGTCACTATCTGGGAGAGTTGTCAGGGCTATCTGGGAGAGTTGTCAGGGCTATCTGGGAGAGTTGTCAGGGCTATCTGGGAGAGTTGTCAGGGCTATCTGGGAGAGTTGTCAGGGCTACCTGGGAGAGTTGTCAGGGCTATCTGGGAGAGTTGTCAGGGCTATCTGGGTGAGTTGTCAGGGCTATCTGGGAGAGTTGTCAGGGCTATCTGGGAGAGTTGTCAGGGCTATCTGGGAGAGTTGTCAGGGCTATCTGGGAGAGTTGTCAGGGCTATCTGGGAGAGTTGTCAGGGCTACCTGGGAGAGTTGTCAGGGCTATCTGGGAGAGTTGTCAGGGCTATCTGGGAGAGTTGTCAGGGCTATCTGGGAGAGTTGTCAGGGCTATCTGGGAGAGTTGTCAGGGCAATCTGGGAGAGTTGTCACTATCTGGGAGAGTTGTCAGGGCTATCTGGGAGAGTTGTCAGGGCTATCTGGGAGAGTTGTCAGGGCTATCTGGGAGAGTTGTCAGGGCTAGCTGGGAGAGTTGTCAGGGCTATCTGGGAGAGTTGTCAGGGCTATCTGGGAGAGTTGACAGGGCTATCTGGGAGAGTTGTCAGGGCTAGCTGGGAGAGTTGTCACTATCTGGGAGAGTTGTCAGGGCTAGCTGGGAGAGTTGTCACTATCTGGGAGAGTTGTCAGAACTACCTGAGACAGTGACTCCAGGACTATTCGAGAGATTTGTCAGAGGTTTCTGGGAGAGTTGACTCCAGTACTATCCATGAGAGTTGACTCCAGGACTATAGAATCATAGAATTTAGAAGGAGCCCATTCGGCCCATTGAGTCTGCACCGGCTCCTGGAAAGAGCACCCTCCCCAAGGTCAACACCTCCACCCTATCCCCATAACCCAGTAACCCCACCCAACACTAAGGGCAATTTTGGACACTAAGGGCAATTTAGCATGGCCAATCCACCTAACCTGCACATCTTTGGACTATGGGAGGAAACCGGAGCACCCGGAGGAGACCTACGCACACACTGGGAGAATGTGCAGACTCCGCACAAACAGTGACCCAAGTCGGGAATCGAACCTGGAATCCTGGAGCTGTGAATCAATTGTGCTAACCACCTTGCTACCGTGCTGCCCCTATCTCCCTATCTGGGAGAGTTGCCAGCGCTCTCTGGCAGTGTTGACTCCAGGGCTATCTGGGAGAGTTGATCTGGGAGAGTTGACAGGGCTATCTGGAAGAGTTATCACTATCTGGGAGAGTAGTCAGGGCTATCAGGGTGGTGGTTGATGGCAAATGTTCATCCTGGAGTTCAGTTACTAGTGGTGTACCACAAGGATCAGTTTTGGGGCCACTGCTGTTTGTCATTTTTATAAATGACCTGGAAGAGGGTGTAGAAGGATGGGTTAGTAAATTTGCAGATGACACGAAGGTCGGTGGAGTTGTGGATAGTGCTGAAGGATGTTATAGGATACAGAGGGACATAGATAAGCTGCAGAGCTGGGCTGAGAGGTGGCAGATGGAGTTTAATGCGGAAAAGTGTGAGGTGGTTCACTTTGGAAGGAGTAACAGGAATGCAGAGTACTGGTCTAATGGCAAGATTCTTGGTAGTGTAGATGAACAGAGAGATCTCGGCATCCAGGTACATAAATCCCTGAAAGTTGCCACCCAGGTTAATAGGGCTGTTAAGAAGGCATATGGTGTGCTAGCCTTTATCAGCAGGGGGATTGAGTTTCGGAGCCACAAGGTCATGCTGCAGCTGTACAAAACTCTGGTGCGGCCACACCTGGAGTACTGCGTGCAGTTCTGGTCACCACATTATAGGGAGGATGTGGAAGCTTTGGAAAGGGTTCAGAGGAGATTTACTAGGATGTTGCCTGGTATGGAGGGAAGGTCTTACGAGGAAAGGCTCAGGGAATTGAGGTTGTTTTCGTTAGAGAGGAGAAGGCTGAGAGGTGACTTAATAGAGACATATAAGATAGTCAGAGGGTTAGATAGGGTGGACAGTGAGAGTCTTTTTCCTCGGATGGTGATGACCAACACGAGGGGACATAGCTTTAAATTGAGGGGTGATAGATATAGGACAGATGTCAGAGGCAGTTTCTTTACTCAGAGAGTAGTAGGGGTGTGGAACGCCCTGCCTGCAACAGTAGTAGACTCGCCAACTTCAAGGGCATTTAAGTGGTCACTGGATAGACATATGGATGAAAATGGAATAGTGTCGGTCAGATAGGCTTCAGATGGAGATGCAGAGCTGGGCTGAGAGGTGGCAAATGGAGTTTAATGTGGAGAAGTGTGAGGTGATTCACTTTGGAAAGAATAACATGAATGCGGAATATTTGGCTAATGGTAAAATTCTTGGTAGTGTGGATGAGCAGAGGGATCTCGGTGTCCATGTACATAGATCCCTGAAAGTTGCCACCCAGGTTGATAGGGTTGTGAAGAAGGCCTATGGTGTGTTGGCCTTTATTGGTAGAGGGATTGAGTTCCGGAGCCATGAGGTCATGATGCAGCTGTACCAAACTCTGGTACGGCCGCATTTGGAGTATTGCGTACAGTTCTGGTCGCCTCATTATAGGAAGGACGTGGAAGCTTTGGAACGGGTGCAGAGGAGATTTACCAGGATGTTGCCTGGTATGGAGGGAAAATCTTATGAGGAAAGGCTGATGGACTTGAGGTTGTTTTCGTTAGAGAGAAGAAGGTTAAGAGGTGACTTAATAGAGGCATACAAAATGATCAGAGGGTTAGATAGGGTGGACAGCGAGAGCCTTCTCCCGCGGATAGAGGTGGCTAGCACGAGGGGACATAGCCTTAAATTGAGGGGTAATAGATATAGGACAGAGGTCAGAGGTGGGTTTTTTACGCAAAGAGTGGTGAGGCCGTGGAATGCCCTACCTGCAACAGTAGTGAACTCGCCAACATTGAGGGCATTTAAAAATTTATTGGATAAGCATATGGATGATAAGGGCATAGTGTAGGTTAGATGGCCTTTAGTTTTTTTTTTCCATGTCGGTGCAACATCGAGGGCCGAAGGGCCTGTACTGCGCTGTATCGTTCTATGTTCTATGTTCTATGGTTTCACAGGTCGGCGCAACATCGAGGGCCGAAGGCTCCGTACTGCGTTGTAATGTTCTATGTTCTATCTGGGAGAGTTGTCACTATCTGGGAGAGTTGACAGGGCTATCTGGGAGAGTTGACAGGGCTATCTGCCAGAGTTGTCACTATCTGGAGGAGTTGTCAGGGCAATCTGGGAGAGTTGACTCCAGAGCTATTTGAGACAGTTGTCAGGGCTCTCTGGTAGAGTTGACTCCAGGGCTGTCTTGGAGAGTTGACTCCAGGGCTATCTGGGAGAGGTGTCAGGACTATCTGATAGATTTGTCAGCGCTATCTGGTAGAGTTGTCTCCAGGACTATCTGGGAGAATCTCAATTGTATGACAGGGTGATCACAAACATTTCATAAATCTCGGGCGAGATTCTCCGCACTCCCGACGGTGCGGAGAATAGCGTGGCTCGTAAAATTTTACGGCCACGCTGTTCCGATGCCCTCCCGCTATTCTTCCCCCCCCCCCCCCACTACCAACTCCCGACACGAATCGCTGCCGCCGTTTTTTTACGGCCGGCAGCGATTCACAGCTGATAGATGGGCCGAGTTCCCAGCCCTTTACGGCTGTTTTTACGAACGGCAAACACACCTGGTCTGGCCGTTCGTAAAAACGGCCGTAAACACTCGCATTTTATAACCATGGCACCGATTGGCACGGCAGTACCACGGCCGTGCCAAGGGTGCCATGGGCCCGCGATCGGTGCCCACGGGCCCGATGCCCGCGCACTATTTCTCCTTCCACCGCCCCGCAGTATCCATTCGCGGGGCGGCTGAGGGGCAACCCGGCCCGCGCATGCGTGTGTTTCGCGCAAATGCGCGATGACGTCATCCGCGCATGCGCGGGTTGGAGTCTTCCAATCCGCGCATGCACGGCTGACGTCATATGACGCGTCAGCCGGCGCTAACTCCGGCAAGCGGGCTTAACGAAATTCGTTAAACCCGTGATGCCAGAGCTTACAGCGTCGGGCTGCTAGCCCCGACCGGGGACCAGAATCGGTTCCCGGTCGGGAAGGGGGGGGGGGGGGGGGGGGGCTGGCGTCAAACCCGCCCGGGTTTGACGCCAGCCTTACGATTTCTCCCTTTTTGGGAGAATCGCGCCCCTCATGTCTGAAGCCTGATGTGAGCAGAGAAACATCTGAAAGAGTTTCATTTGGATCCCATTGCGAAAACACTAGAAATTTTGTATCCCACACAATTGAGTGGCTCTGTACCAGCAAGAGGTTTTGGAAAGTTCTAAGAGACAGATGCTAATATACGTCTCAGAGCGTGAAGGAAAATTCTTTTGTGTTAAGCTTGATGGATAGTCTTATAGATTTTAGGACTTTTTTTTGAAAAATGAAGAAAGGAAAGTTCTCCAAAGGCTTTAATGGATTTAAAGGAAGAACATTGGGCGGGATTCTCCGACCCTGCGCCGGGTTTGAAGAATCGGCGGCAGTCTGTGCGAGTCACGCCACGACACCCAAACGTCGGGATGCGATTCTCCGTGGGCGCCGGTTGGGGGTCGCAAAGAGGATTCTCCAGCCGATGGGCCAAGCGGCCATAAAAAAAAACGAGTCCCGCTGGCTAAGAGCAGGTTAGAACGGCGCCAGCGGGATTTCGTCGTTGATGGGTCCAGGGGCCGCCTGTTGTGGGCGAGGGGGTGTCCAACCCGGGGCAGGGGGATCCTCCGATGTGACCTGGCCCGCGATCGGGAACGACAGATCGACGGGCCGGCCTCCCTGTCTCCCAGCCTCCTTTACTCCGCGCTGAACCCTGTACTCCTACTCCATGTTGGGTCGGGGCCGGCACGGACAAGGGAGACACCATGCATGCGCGGAAATCACATCGGTGGAACTGCGCATACACGGTTCGCGCCCGACCCACTGCGCATGCGCGCATCTCCCGGCGCCCATTCCATGGCCGGATTAGCAGCTGGAGCTTTGTGAACTGCTCCAGCGCCCTGTTGGCCCCCTGTACGGGCCAGAATTGCTGATCCTGGGGCCGTGTTGTCGCCGTCAGGAAACGTGACGGTGTTTCCGGCGACGTCAACACTTAGCCTCAGGATCGGAGAATCCCGCCCACCTTGTTCACTGCAAACTAAAAATATGGCCAGTAAAGTCGGGGAGTTAAATCACTCTTTGAAATGAAAATACAATACTTATTAGAAATTATTCTGTGCCCATCAGCAACTTGAATCTTTGATTCAGAAAATGTTCAAGACTGCTTCACAGTGGGGGTGGAGGGGGGAAAGGGTTGAAGAGAAAAATGGCAGTCATGGGATTGAACCGCGTGTAAGGATCTTGGACTTGTCACGAATTACAGAAGCAACTGTGTTTAGTTTGGAATGTCTCAACACACTCAATGACATAGCAATAGTCAGGCAGAGAAATTAACCCTAGTTTTCTCTGGTTAGAGTCATAACCATCATTAATTAATCCAATTCTATCTATTTCCCTCTCTCTGTCTTTCTCTGTCTCTCAATACAATTGTAATGGACAGCTCACAATCTTAATTGGTCTCTCGTCACTTACACCAATCCTCGATGATTTGTCATGGTGCAATGTCTTCTTCGATAATCTGTTTAAGGTCTAGACGACACTGTTATCTCGAAGACCATTGACCAATTACTCATTCCTTGTTTCAACAAAAATCGCTCTCCTTGCTGACAAATCGTTTTCTTGCCAGTTCATCCATTACCTGAAGCATCTGTGAATGAACAGGAATGAAGAAGGAGACAGGCATGTGTTCAGACGCCTTTAGCTGGGGGCTAGCTGGGAGGATTTTGGAGATGTTTGGGTCTATTTGCCATCTAGCAGGCCAAACCCCTACCTAGTTTGGCAGTTGTGGCCCTAGTTTGTCAGTTGATTGAAATTCACCAGATCCTGGGGTCCGCTAAAATTAATCAACACTTACTTTTGTTGACCCTTGATGAGATTTACCTTGCAGAATTAGTGAGGTCTTGCGACACTAAAACTCAATGGGAATATGAGTTAAACTTCTCAGATGCAAACAAGAATCTGTATTACCTCTATTTGATTACAATTAGGAGAAACTTAAATCTATTCTCAATAAAGTCCGGCTAGCAAAAGGACTTAAAGAGAAGTAACTTGTACCCGATTTAACTTTCAAAATAATACAGAAATGGTTTCTTGGTTACAGCAAAACAGCTTGCATTTACTTCAAGAGTTAGAGTGGAAAAGTGAAAATATGAAAAATAGAGATAGCGAATAGTTAGGTCAAAGTATAGGATGATCCCGGAATAAAGATGGCCATACGGACCATCACGTTTAAAGAAAATCTTATCAGTCTTGAGCCATATATCTACACCTCTATGTCGTCCTAATTGGTTTGGGTTCGAATCAAATACATTTGATTCAATGGTTAGCTGTCAATCCTTAATGTGCAACATAAGTTCTGAATGTTTCATGTTTGAATATTTTGTGTATGTTATGATTCTGTGCTTTTATCAAGGCTGGTTTCTACTCATTTTCTGCTGACTTTGCTTTATCGACATTATGAACAATGGTGCCTTCATGTTGCTATGGTGCCTACTCGGTCCTTGATCTGATTACTGGTACAGCTCATTTTTTTTTTTTCATGTCCTTGAAAATATGTTCATTTAGAACAATAGCTTTTTTCATCTTGCTTAGTGAAAATGTTGTTTTTATCTCCAATTAGTTTATGCATGTGTTAGGCCTTTTGTGTCTCTGTTGAAGCGATGTGTTTTATCATGAACTGAGGTTATGAGTGCTGAAATCCTCATTTTAAAATGGGTATTAAAATTGGGTCTTAATATTTACACTAAATAGCCTTCTCTTACCTATCAGATCTATCAGGAAATAGTTGATTACTATTAGTCCTCCAACTCTCTATCTTCTAAAATGACACTTGGGGTTCTATTAAAATAATAGGACCCTGAACTCCCTATTAATAGGTGGTCATTACTAGAAACAGGCACGTGCTTTGGACACCCAGCAGTAAAGTCCTTTTAAAATGGCGCTAACCTCATCACTGATGCAACCACGTCGGCAAGGTTTCCGACCCTATTTTGAGACAATTACCAGCATATTAGTGCTTGGTGAAGGAAATCAAAATGCAAGGGTCCTTCCTGTTTATTCTCTTATTTCCCCTTTCTTTTATTTTGCTGTTTTTATTTTGATCCATGGATGATTAATTGACATGTCTCTTTAAGTCAAGCAGGGTTAATCGACATGCATTCTCAAGACAAGCAGCAGAATTCAGAAGTTACCGGCGATAATTCCAGTTCCTGCTAGTTTGAAAAAGATGCTTCAGACTTGCTGGCACCAAAGAAGTGAGATGGGATGGGACTGGGTTTGATTAATTGGCTGGTGGCCAATGATTGGGCACAAAAGGCTGTACTCTGCCCAGTAACAGCTGGTGATTAGATCCTGTTAAAGTGGAAGGAGTATCAATTTTACTCCTGGAAGTTTACAGATAAGATGCTATACTCTATCCTCTGTGTTTCTCCAAAAAGCCTGTGGGTGCCTAATTATGAACTCGTAGAGTTCAGAGTATTACAGAAAAATCAGTACAGACTACAAACAAAGGCAAGGATTGCTTCTCTCTCTACAGAAAGGCTGGGACTGCTGGACTTCTGAACTTAGAGATAATCTGAATGAACAAATCTGCAGGGAAGACCATTACAGGCTGCAGACAGAGACTTTAACCTGCAAATTTACAATGAATGAAGGTGTGTGAAAAGCCATCTCCTGAATCAAAGACATTTTCCTTTTGCTTATTATTTTTACCCCTTTCCACCCAACTGTGTTTGCCTGTCTTTTGTATGTGGAAATAGAGGGTGGAGTGAAGGGGCAAATCAATGCAGGCAGTTAGGAATTAGTTAATAGTTGACTGGCTGTATTTGCTGCATAGTTCATTATAGTTCTTGTGATAAATAAATAGTAATTTTATTTAAACTGTCATGGGAATGTCCCTTTACGAACTGTTTTTCTTCTCAAATGGCTGCAGCGATAACATTGTGTGGGTGGAGGTGGGTGGTGGCTCTGGTTTTGACTTTCGTTTTGTGCTGGAAGTTATTTGTGGCTCGGGGTTGAACTTTTGGTTTAGACAGTTAGAAGCTGTATTCAGACTGCAAGGATCTTGGCATCTCTCTCTCTCTCTGCATATTAAAAAAGTGTCTCCAGATCACTTGATAATTTCAAAGTAATAACTGTGTTCTGGAAGGAATTTAAACCTATGTTCTATTGCCCTGCCTGCAACAGTAGTGGACTCGCCAACACTAAACGCATTCAAATAGTCATTGGATAGGCATATGGACAATAAGGGAATAGTGTAGAGGGACTTTAGAGAGGTTGATAGATGGATACATCTATCCAGAAACTGCCCAGCTTTTAATGCTCTATGCAAGACATGTAATACCAGATGGGATTGGAAGCACCAATGCAAAAAGCAAAAAACCAGAACAAGTGGTTCATAGAATCCCTACAGTGTAGAGGCAGGCCATTTGGCCCATCGAGCCTGCACCAACCTGCAGAAAGAGCCCCCTACCCAGACCCAATCCACCACCCTGTAACCCCATCGAGGGGCAATTTAGCATGGCCAATCCACTGCACATCTTTGGACTGTAGGAGGAAACTGTAGCACCCGGAGGAAACCCACGCAGACACGGGGAGAAAGTGCAAACTCCACACAGTCACCCGAGAGCAGAATTGAACCTGGGTCCCTGGCGCTGTGAGGCAGCAGTGCTGACCACTGTGCCATCATACCGCCCCAAGCAGACGATAAGCATTGACAGCTACGATGGGGTGAATAGTCTCCTGCGTTTATATCATACATTGTAGAGCTGTCATTAGAAATATTTCCGCGCAATGTATTCTGTACCAGTTATGAGGAATAGCGGGTATACCCTGGAATTCAATTTTCCTGCCCTTTGTTTTGAGGCTGTAAAATGCACTAAGCCTCCAGTATACCAGGTAGTAAGCATGCACTTGTTATTATCATTATTTTAAAAATAATATATTATTAAATTTTTTGTATTTAATAAACATGATCTGAACGACAACACAACTATGAAAATTGTTCAAACATGTCAGGTTAACAACAAAAGAAATCAGAGGTCTAGAAAAGCACGTAACAAATGCTACAACCAAAACCACTTCCCCTGTATCTCCCCTAACCCCACCAATAAACACTGCCTCCCCCCCGCCCCAACAGTTGATGGGAATTAAAGTGAGAGATAAATGGCTGCCACCTCAGGTTGAATCCCTCTCCCAATCCCTGTGGGTGTATTTGATCTTTTACAGGTATAAAAAAGTCCATAAGGTCACCCAACCAGGGTGAGGCACTAGGTGGAGTGACCTTCGAACTATCAATGAGGCAAAGACGAGCTCAACAAGCCCTCACCCCCATCCACAGCCCTGATGAGTCTGACAGCACCAAAATGGCCACCAACAGACAAGGTTCCAGATCAATGTTAAGAACCGCTTGTTGTGTTATGTAATTTGGAATAACACAAGCTGCCACTTGATGCAGTTTTGAGTAAAAGATGCTCCAGACTTTGAAGTGAGTTCAAAGTGTTTTATTGAACTATTAGCACAGTTCTCAATGAGTTCGACTCTCTGCTAATCTAAATGTAGTAACTCAGTCTAACTGAACCAGCCTTGCTCTAGGCCATGTGCTGGGGTGTGATGCTGAGGATGCACCCTGTCTCACTCTGTAGATGTTGTGCCTCATCCCTTTTATAGTGAGATACCACCCCTCAGTGTCCTGACTGCTCATTGGTCGTGTCTTATTCTATGTGTTCATTAGCTGCATGTTTGCATATCATGGCACCGCTGACATGGTGTTACAGAACAAGACCCAAAATCTCACCATCTTTGGACAAGATCTAAACATGTGGGTATGGTTGGCAGGCCCACGGGGGTACTGCTCATACCTGTCCTCCACTCCATCAAATAACCCATTCATCCTACTTTTGGTTAGATAAGCTCTATGAGCCACCTTGAGTTGGATGAGGCTGAGCCACATGCAGGATGAGGTGGAATTTACCCTACTGAAGGCCTCATTCCACACATCCTCATCTAAGATGGGTCCCGGCTCCATCACCTGACATAGATTCCAATGGGATGGTCCACTTATAAATATTCAAGCTCTCCCTCCTCCAGTTTTTGCCAACCGTCAGATTTCCTCAAACAGGGATGGCTGTGGTGCTAAGGAAAATGAAGGGCGAACCCCGCAGACTAAGCCACGCAATTGAAAATATCAAAATAGGTGTGGCCCTGATGGTTGGAATTTCGTTGAGAACTCCTCCCAGTTGGCGAACCGTCCATCTATAAACAGATCTCTAAAGCACTCTAGCCCTTTCCCTTCCCACGCCTTGAAAGTCAAATCCAAACCCGATGGTGGAAACAAATGACGACCATTTATCGGAGCCATGACACTCGGCTTGTAATGTTGTCTGAGCTGTCTCCATATCTTCAAGGTGCCGATCACCACTGGGTTTGAGGTATATCTTGTTGGAGAGAGTAGGAGTGGTGCTGTTACCAGGGCCCAGAAGCTCAACCCTTTACACAAACGTGCCTCCACCCTCCCACACATGATGTCCAATTCTCTGAACCACCCCAACACCTTCTCCACATTGGCCACCCAGTAACACATGAGGAAATTAGGTAGTGCCAAGCCCCCAAACTGCTGGCTCCTCTGGAAGTCCACCCTGCGACGTACTCTCGGCGCCCTACCTGCCCATACAAAGGAATTCACTAACTTGTTCACTCTAGCAAAGAACGATTTAGCGAGAAAAATAGGAAGGTATGGGAACAAAAATAGAAACCACGACAGAATGTTCATTTTGGTGATTTGAACTCTGCCCGCCAGGGACAACGGGAGACTACTCCATCTCTGTAAATCAAATCTCACCTTATCTAACAAACTTATAAACTTTAAGCCCATGCCAATCATATGTCACCTAAATGCCAGATACGGGAAGCTATCTCTGGCCCGGTGGAAGGGCAATACCCCCAGATTGGCTCCCCTCCCTGGGGGATTAACCAGAAAATACTAATTTATCCCCAGGTTTAGCTTATGGCCCCAGGACAAGTCAAAGCCCCTCAGCAGTCTCATAATCTCTTCTATCAAGGAGACCAGGGGCGAGATTCTCCGCCGGCATGATTCTCCGTTTTGCCGGCACCCGGGGGTTTCCCGACAGCGTGGGGCTGCCCCACAATGGGAAATCCCATTGACCGGCCGGCGAAATGGAGAACCATGTGGCGCGGCGGGGCAGAGAATCCAGCTCGAGATCTGTGACATCCAGGAGCAGGTCATCTGCATAAAGTGACACCTGATGTCCCTTTCTTTCCCCCCCTCCCCAGATCAATCCCCCTCCACCCCCTTTTAGTGCCATCTCCAGAGGTTCTACCACTAGAATGAAAAGAAGCAGCGACAATCGGCAGCCCTGTTTTGTACCCCTGCTCGGAAGGAAGTATCCCAAACTTGACGCATTGTTACAAACGCTAGCCATAGGTTTGTATACAGCAGCTGCACCCTTGAAATGAATAAGGCTTTTAAGCAGGACAATGCCAATTCCCGTACCGGCCTCTCCGAACAGGCGTCGGAATGTGGCGACTAGAGGCTTTTCACAGTAACTTCATTGAAGCCGACTTGTGACAATAAGCGATTATTACCATTCTTATTATTATGACAGCTGCCTACCCTTAGAGGCGCTTATTATGAACCAAAGTTGACCCCAAAGTCCCACTGACCCAAATGACACTCTCCTTGTCACAATTCCTTATTGATCGCTCTCAATCCACTGGTCTCTTGCCACTCTCGCTTGCACTAGCTTCCCCTTTGAGGGCCTTCCTAAGGACTTATGCTGGTGATGCTTAGGCCCCAAATTCAAAACCTCTGCACAGAATTCTACCTCAGGATGCCCAGGTGTGACCCCTGTTTGGTTACTACCATTTGAGCCTTCAACCTATCTAATCAAGCATAGGGAACATTCTAAGCCGAGATAGAATGGGCAGCACGGTAGCATGGTGGTTAGCATAAATGCTTCACAGCTCCAGGGTCCCAGGTTCAGTTCCCGGCTGGGTCACTGTCTGTGCGGAGTCTGCACGTCCTCCCCGTGTGTGCGTGGGTTTCCTCCGGGTGCTCCGGTTTCCTCCCACAGTCCAAAGATGTGCGGGTTAGGTGGATTGGCCATGTTAAATTGCCCATAGTGTCCTAAAAAGTAAGGTTAAGGGGGGGGTTGTTGGGTTACGGGTATAGGGTGGATACGTGGGTTTGAGTAGGGTGATCATTGCTCGGCACAACATCGAGGGCCGAAGGCCTGTTCTGTGCTGTACTGTTCTATGTTCTATGTTCTATACTTATTTGTTCCTTTCCAGCTCTGTACTGTCCCCGTGACAGTGTTCACACTACTGTATACCTTGTCAGACAACCTAGCCCCTTTGCTGATCAATGCTATAGTCTCTTGTGCTGAACATTTCCTCTTGTTTGCTTGCAGACATTACCCATTAATACCAATCGCTTGTAAAGTGAGCTTTCTCTGTACTGCACTGGGACTTGGGTGAATTACTTCACTACACAGCTAGGTTATCGATTTATTCAGCCTTTGTAGGGATCAGTTTGCTAGCTGAATCAAACATGCAAGAATGACTGTCAGTGTACCTGGATTCTGCTCAACAACAACTTGCATTTATATAGCACCTTGAATGCAGTAAAACCAAGGGGCAGGATTCTCTGTCCCGCCAGACCCATTTTCTGGTCCGCCCAGCCCCCATGGGCAGCGGAATGTTCCGTCCTGGCAGCTGGAGTTTCCCATTGTGACCCCCTCCTACACCGTCAGGAAATGCGCGGGCGTGAGTGCGCTGCCGGTGAAACGAGGGCCTCGCCAACGGATAATCCAGCCCAAGGTATTATTGGGAGCATTCTTTTTTTTTTTAAATAATTTTTATTCAAATTTTTCAACAACAAATTTTCTCCCAACAATAAAGTAAACAAGGTGTAGAAATAAATAAAAAGAGGAATCCCTCCCCCCCCCCCCAAATACAAAGCAATGGATTAATAACTTAATAACAATACAAAAGAGAAGCAAATAGCAAACACACCGTCGCAAAAACAAACCCCCTTTAACGGACCCCGAACCCCCCCCCCCCCCTGAATGGGCACCACCCTGGATGAGTAAAGTTCCAACAACACTCAAGAAGCTCGACACCATCCAGGACAAAGCAGCCCACTTGATTCCTCCTCCTTTCATAACCATCCAATCCCTCCACCACCGATGAACAGTGGCAGCCTTGTGTACCATCTACAAGATGCACTGCAGTTCCTTCCAAACCCACGACCACTACCACCTAGAAGGACAAGAGCAGCAAAAAACTGGAGGTTCTCCTCCAAGTCACTCACCACCCTGACTTGGAAATACATTGCCGTTCTTTCATTGTCAATGGGGCAAAATCCTGGAACTCCCTTCCTAACAGCACTGTCTGTGTACCAAAACCTGAAGGACGGCAGCGGTTCCAACGACATAAGTAGGAAAAGGGATAGGGATGTAAGGCAGGAATTCAGGGAGCTAGGGTGGAAATTTAGATCTAGGACAAACAGATTTATTATCTCTGGATTGTTACTCGTGCCACTTGCTAGCGAGATGATGAATAGGGAGAGAGAACAGTTGAACACATGGCTACAGAGATGATGCAGGGGGGAGGGTTTCAGATTCCTGGATAATTGGGGCTCATTCTGGGGTAGGTGGGACCTCTACAAATGGGATGGTCTACACCTGGACCAGAGGGGTACCAATATCCTGGGGGAGAAATTTGCTAATGCTCTTTGGGAGGGTTTAAACTAGTTCAGCAGGGGATTGGGAACCTGAATTGTAGCTCCAGTATACAGGAGATTGAGAGTAATGAGGTCATGAGTAAGGTTTCAAAGTTGCAGGAGTGTACCGGCAGGCAGGAAGGTGGTTGAAAGTGTGTCTACTTCAATGCTAGGAGCATCCGGAATAAGGTGGCTAAACTTGCAGCATGGGTTGGTACCTGGGACTTCGATGTTGTGGCCATTTCGGAGACATGGATAGAGCAGGGACAGGAATGGTTGTTGCAGGTGCCGGGGTTTAGGTATTTCAGTAAGCTCAGGGAAGGTGGTAAAAGAGGGGGAGGGGTGGCATGGTTAGTCAAGGACAGTATTACGGTGGCAGAAAGGACGTTTGATGAGGACTCGTCTACTGAGGTAGTATGGGCTGAGTTTAGAAACAGGAAAGGAGAGGTCACCCTGTTAGGCCTCCAAAAAGTTCCAGAGATGTAGAGGAAAGGATTGCAAAGATGATTCTGGATAGGAGCGAAAGTAATTGGGTAGTTTTTATGGAAGACTTTAACTTTCCAAATATTGACTGGAAACGGTATAGTTCGAGTACTTTAGATGGATCCATTTTTGTCCAATGTGTGCAGGAGGGTTTCCTGACAGAGTATGTAGATAGCCCAAAGAGAGGCGAGGCCATATTGGATTTGATACTGGGTAATGAACCAGGACAGGTGTTAGATTTGGAGGCAGGTGAGCACTTTGGTGATAGTGACCACAATTCGATTATGTTTAATTTAGTGATGGAAAGGGATCGGTATATACCGCAAGGCAAGAGTCATATCTGGGGGAAAGGCAATTATGATACGATGAAGCAAGACTTAGGATGCATCGGATGGGGAGGGAAACTGCAGGGGATATGTACCTGTTAGGCAGGGAGGAAGTGGTCGAGCGAGGGAACCGTGGTTTACTAAAGTAGTTGAATCACTTGTCAAGAGGAAAAAGGAGGCTTATGTAAAGATGTGAAGGTTCAGTTAGGGCGCTCGAGAGTTACAAGTTAGCTGGGAAGGACCTAAAGAGAGAGCTAAGAAGAGCCAGGAGGGGACATGAGAAGTCTTTGGCAGGTAGGATCAAGGATAACCCTAAAGCTTTCAATAGATATGTCAGGAATAAATCAATGACTAGGGTAAGAGTAGGGCCAGTCAAGGACAGTAGTGGGAAGTTGTGCGTGGAATCCGAGGAGATAGGAGAGGGACTAAATGAATATTTTTCGTCAGTATTCACACAGGAAAAAGACAATGTTGTCGAGGAGAATACTGAGATACAGGCTACTAGACTAGAAGGGCTTGAGGTTCATAAGGAGGAGGTATTAGCAATTCTGGAAAGAGTGAAAATAGATAAGTCCCCTGGGCCGGATGGGATTTATCCTAGGATTCTCTTGGAAGCTAGGGAGGAGATTGCTGAGCCTTTGGCTTTGATCTTTAAGTCATCTTTGTCTACAGGAATAGTGCCAGAAGACTGGAGGATAGCAAATGTTATCCCCTTGTTCAAGAAGGTGGAATAGAGACAACCCCGGTAACGATAGACTAGTGAGCCTTACTTCTGTTGTGGGCAAAGTCTTGGAAAGGTTTATAAGAGATGGGATGTATAATCATCTGGCAAGGAATAATTTGATTAGAGATAGTGAACACAATTTTGTGAAGGGTAGCTCGTGCCTCACTAACCTTATTGAGTTCTTTGAGAAGGTGACCAAACAGGTGGATGAGGGTAAAGCAGTTGATGTGGTGTATATGGATTTCAGTAAAGCATTTGATAAGGTTCCCCACGGTAGGCTATTGCAGAAAATACGGAGGCATGGGATTCAGGGTGATTTAGCAGTTTGGATCATAAATTGGCTAGCTGGAAGAAGACAAAGGGTGGTGGTTGATGGGAAATGTTCAGACTGGAGTCCAGTTACGAGTGGTGTACCACATGGATCTGTTTTGGGGCCACTGCTGTTTGTCATTTTTATAAATGACCTGGAGGAGGGCATAGAAGGATGGGTGAGTAAATTTGCAGATGACACTAAAGTCAGTGGAGTTGTGGACAGTACGGGATGTTACAAGTTACAGAGGGACATAGATAAGCTGCATAGCTGGGCTGAGAGGTGGCAAATGGAGTTTAATGCAGAAAAGTGTGAGGTGATTCATTTTGGAGGGAGTAACAGGAATACAGAGTACTGGCTAATGGTAAGATTCTTGGTAGTGTGGATGAGCAGAGAGATCTCGGTGTCCATGTACATAGATCCCTTAAAGTTGCCACCCAGGTTGTGAGGGTAGTTAAGAAGGCGTACAGTGTGTTAGCTTTTATTAGTAGAGGGATTGAGTTTCGGAGCCATGAAGACATGTTACAGCTGTACAAAACCCTGGTGTGGCCGCATTTGGAGTATTGCGTGCAATTCTGGTCGCCGCATTATAGGAAGGATGTGGAAGCATTGGAAAGGGTGCAGAGGAGATTTACCAGGATGTTGCCTGGTATGGAGGGAAGATCTTATGAAAATGAAAATCGCTTATGGTCACGAGTTGGCTTCAATGAAGTTACTGTGAAAAGCCCCTAGTCGCCACATTCCGGCGCATGTCCGGGGAGGCTGGTACGGGTATTTTCTTATGAGGCAAGGCTGAGGGACTTGTGGCTGTTTTCCTTAGAGAGAAGAAGGTTAAGAGGTGACTTAATTGAGGCATACAAGTTGATCAGAGGATTAGATAGGGTGGACAGTGAAAGCCTTTTTCGTCGGTTGGTGATGTCTAGCACGAGGGGCCATAGCTTTAAATTGAAGGGAGATAGATATAGGACAGATGTCAGAGGTAGGTTCTTTACTCAGAGTAGTAAGGGCGTGGAATGCCCTCTCTGCAACAGTAGTGGACTTGCCAACACTAAGGGCATCTAAATGGTCATTGGATAAACATATGGATGATAAGTGAATAGTGTAGATGGGCTTTAGAGTGGTTTCACAGGTCGGCGCAACATCGAGGGCCGAAGGGCCTGTACTGTGCTGTAATGTTCTATAACTCACCAAGACCTTCTGAAGGGCAACAACATATGGGCAATAAATGCTGGCCTAACCATCCCATAAATGAGTGGAAAAAAACTCTGTCAGTAGTGCACTGGAGGGTCAACCTTGATTTTTGTGCTCAAGCCCTGGGGTGGAATTTCAACCTGGAGATTCAGAGGTGAGAGTGCTCCTAACTGAGCCATAGCTTGTGATATGATGTGCATGCCCCTTTAAGAATGTGTTTCTTTGATAATAGTAATAATCTTTATTGTTACAAGTAGGCTTACATTAACACTGCAATGAAGTTACTGTGAAAATCCCCTCGTCGCCACATTCAGCCGCCTGTTTGGGTACACAGTGGGATAATGCAGAATGTCCAAATTACCTAACAGCACGTCTTTTGGGACTTGTGGGAGAAAACCGGAGCGCCCGGATGAAACCCACACTACAGAGGGAGAATGTGTAGACTCCACACAAACAGTAACCCAAGCCAAGATCGAACTTGGGACCCTGGAGCTGTGAAGCAACAGTTCTGCCCACCCATAATGCTAACCAGGCCTCAGTCTGCTTAGCTACCGAGATCAAACAAGATCCGGCGTTTTCAGACTAGTATGGCTTTAGTTTCTTAACTATTGCTAATGATTACTACCTTGACTGCATGTGATGTAAATTACATGACTTGTAGACCAATGACGCCACCCCACGCCACTGGGAAACCCACAGGCGGGGATGTGCTGTCGTCAGCTCTGGCCCAGATGTATTATATTTAGCCTGCATATAATAATATTTTAATATCAAGAATCTACATTGGCACGGTTGTACCGTGGTTAGCACTGATTCCTCACAGCATGGTTCCTACACAGATTCTCTTTGTGGCTCTCTGCGAGGAATTTTGCACTCAAGGAGTTCTGCAGGATCCTTCTTCAGACCCTGGTTCGCTTCTGACCTTGGGTGACTGTGTGGAGTTTGCACTTTGTCCCCGGGTCTGCATGGGTTTCCTCCGGGTGCTCCAGTTTACTCCCGCAGTCCAAAGATGTGCAGGTTAGGTGGATTGGCCATGATAAATTACCCCTTCATGTCTATGGATGCGCAGGTTAGGTTATGGGGTTACAGGGATAGGGGGGAACAGGGCATGGGTAGAGTTTTCATTCGAAGGGTCAGTGCAGACTCAATGGGCTGAATGCCCCATATGCACTGTAGAGATTCTATGATTGTTTCACGAATCCTTGTGTAAGATTGGTACACTTACATAGCAAAGAAGAATGTAACATGGTGGCAGTGTGGCGTTTGAAGATTTGACTGAGCAATGTACAAGCAACAGATGCAAAGAACTGGTGTGAAAGTGGTACAACTATCAAGAATCACCAGCTGGAAGGATTCTATTACTTTATTGGGCTTCCACACACCATGCTCCTGTTCTGAAATCGCACCTCACTCCAGCCAGCATGCACCAAGTCTCGGTAAGATTGTTCAAATATGGAGATCTTAAATCGTTAAAGTTTACCTGCTATGAAGTTTAAGCAGGAGCAGAAATTAAACAGCAGACTCAGGTGGCCCCATATGAAGCAGAGCTTCACAGGCTGGAGAATTCATCACGGCTCACTGTTCCTACAGGGGTTCTTGGAAAGCTAGATACTGCAGATTGGGCTGGAAAAAATAATTTATCCAATTGCTGCTGCTAGCAGCCTTTTTCTATTTACTGCTGGCTTTCATTTTTGGAGCTCTACAGCCAGTTTTCTGCCTAAATCTGTTTTGTGGATGGAGCTGAAGTCAGTGCAGGAAAGATCGCAAGGAGCTCAACAACGCCACCATTGAAGTCAAGCAGCAACCTATGCTCAGTGAAGGCAGGGGCCGCGAAAAGTACTGCATCTCAGAGTTCGATGAACTCCAAAAGAGCTGGAAGAAACTTGTACAGCTGTCAAAAGCTCCATAGCGCATTAAAATCCTGCAAAAAGGCAGCACGGTGGCCTAGTGGTTAGCACAACCGCCTCACGGCGCTGAGGTCCCAGGTTCGATCCCGGCTCTGGGTCACTGTCCGTGTGGAGTTTGCACATTCTCCCCGTGTCTGCGTGGGTTTCACCCCCACAACCCAAAAATGTGCAGAGTAGGTGGATTGGCCATGCTAAATTGCCCCTTAATTGGAAAAAATAATTGGGTAATCTAAATTTAAAAAAAAAATCCTGCAAAAAGCCAAAAACACTACACAACATTTCCAGAAATCAATTGGAAAGCATCTATCTGAATTTACTTTGTTCCGGCAGCATGTATAGCTGTGTTTTCAGGATATTTCTCAAACAGGTAAACAAACCATTACGATTAAAATTGCTACAGGCAAAGAAGGTCTTCACAGGCCAAACACATCAGGTTTGTCTGGTGACCATCAGAAAACTCCAGGAAAAATACGGGCAGCACGCGAAGATCAATTGCGAGTGAAGCTCAGCTTCCGAATGCACTGTCTTGAATTCAAGCAACAACCAGAGGCCATTCGTCAGCTCATAATTAGGCACCAAGACAATAGTGATGATTGTGCCTTTGCAGCAACAGAGCTAGCTGACGGAATAGAATCACAGAATCACAGAATCGCAGAAAAGGCCCTTCGGCCCATCGAGTCTGTACTGCCGCATGAAAGGCACATGATCTGCCAACCCTAATGCTATTTGCCAGCATTTGGCCCATAGTCTCGAATGTTATGATGTGCCAAGTGCTCATCCAAGTACTTTTTAAAGATGTGAGGCAGCCACCCTCCCAGGCAGTTTGTTCCAGACCATCACCACTCCCTGAAAAAAGGATTTTCCTCAAACCTACCCTGAACCTCCCACCCCTCACCTTGAATTTGTGTCCCCTGTCACCGACCCTTCAACTAAAGGGAACAGCTGTTCCCTATCCACCCTGTCCACGACCCTCATAATTTTGCACACCTCGATCAAGTCACTCCTCAGTCTTCTCTGCTCCAGTGAAAACAGCCCAAGCCTATCCAGCCTTTCTTCATTACTTAAATGTTCCGTCCCAGGCAACAGCCCCTGCAACCCCTCCAGTTTAATCACATCCTTTCTATAACGTGGTGACCCGAATTGCACACAGTACTCCAACTGTGGCCTCACCAAAGTTCTATACAATTCCAACATGTCTTCCTTGCTTTTGTAATCTATGCCACGATTGATAAAGGCAAGTGACCCATATGCTTTTTTTCACCATCCTATTAATCTGTCCTTCTGTCTTCACAGATCTATTTACAAACACGCCAAGGTCTCTTTGTTCCTCAGGACTTCCCTGAATGGCGGTGCCATTCATTGAATACTCCCTTGTCAAATTGCTCCTTCCAAAGTGTAACACCTCTGTGGTGATAACCACTGTAGTTATGTGTACTTGCAGTAGGGGGATGTATGGCTGTACCTGTAATACAGGTTCCTCTGGTAAGCCCCTGCTGGCTAGCTCCGCCCACAGGGAGCTTGTGTATAAATATACATGTGAGTCACTCAGACCCTAGTCTACAGTTGCAGCCGGAGGAATAGCATCACACAGCAATAAAGCCTCGATTGTACTTATCTCTCGTCTTTGAGTGCAATTGTTAGCGACACAACCTCACACTTTTCAGGATTAAATTCCATCTGCTACTTTTCTGTCCATTTGACCATCCCATCCATATCTTCCTGTAACCCAAGACTCTCAGCCTCACTGTTAACCACCTGGTCTATCTTTGTGTCATCCGCAAACTTACTGATCCTACTCTCCACATAATCATCAAAGTAATTTATATAAACAGGGGACCCAGCACAGATTCCTGTGGAACGCCACTGGACACTGGCCTCCAGTCACCAAAGCAGTTGTCTGCCATCACGCTTTGTTTCCTACTGCTCAGCCAGCTTTGAATCCACCTTATCAATTTTCCCTGTATCCCATGTGCATTTACCTTCTTCATAAGTCTCCTAAGTGGAACCTTGTCAAAGGCTTTGCTGAAATCCATTGAAACTACATCAACTACACTACCCTCATCTACACAGTTAGTCATGTATTCAAAAATTTCAATCAACTTTGTTCGGCATGATCTCCCCCTGATGAGGCTATGCTAACTATTCCAGATCAAACCTTGCCTCTCCAAGTGGCGATAGATTCTCTCCTTCAGAATTTTCTCCAATATTTCCCCACCACTTATGTGAGGCTCTGGCCTGTAGTTCCTTGGCTTATCACTACAACCTTTCTTAAATGTGGGACCATATTAGCTGTTCTCCAGTCCTCTGGCACCTTTCCCGTGGCCAGATATGAATTAAAAATTTGGATTAGGGCCTCTGCGATCTCCTTCCTCGCCTCCCACAGCAACCTGGGACACAATTCATTCGGACCTGGAGATTTCTCCGCTTTTATGCCTGCCAACATCTCCAATGCCAGGTCCCTTCCTATGGCACCTTGCTCAATACCCTTGCAGTCTCTCTCCCCGAGCTCTATTGCTGCCTCCTCACTAGCATGGGTCAAGACAGATGTGAAATATTCATTAACATCCTACCAATGTCCTATGGCTCCACCCACAGATTCCCCCCTTGGTCCCTAATGGGCCCTACTTTTTCCCTAGTTTCCTCTTCCCATTTATACACTCATAGAATATCTTGGGATTTTCCCTATTTTTACCAGCTAGAGATTTCTCATATTCCTTCTTTGCTCTCGTAATTGCTTTCTTAAGCTCTGTTGATTTGCTCCCCTCGAACCTATTAAAAGCCTCTCACTTCCTTCTCATTGTATCCTGAATATCTCTGGCCATCTATGGTTCTTGGGGCTTGTTACTCCTTCCTGTTACCCTAACTTGTTCCTATCTATTTTGGTCAAATCCTGCCTTCTTTTACTAAAGTCTGCTCTCCCTCAACCCAAGATCTTTTTTCTGCAATTTGTCTATTTCCTTGTTCATAACAAACTTAAATTGCACCATGTTGTGGTCATTGTCGCTAAAATGCTTTCTCACCATCACATCAATCACCTGCCCAGCTTCATTCCCCAGAATGAGGTCCAGCACTGCACAGTCCCTTGTTGGACCCTCCACATGTTGAGCTAAAAAGTTCTCTTGTGTACATTTTACCAACTCTGCTCCACCTAAGCCCTTAACACAATGACTATCCCAGTTAATGTTGGAAAAGTTGAAATCACCAACTATAATTATCCTATTATTATTTTTACACACCTCTGTGAATTGTGCTCATATTTGTTCCTCAATTTCCCACTGACTATCTGGGGGTCTATAATAAACACCTAACAATGTGACTGTCCCTTTTTCATTTCTTAGCTCTACCCACAAAGCTTCATTTAACGCCACTACCAAGGTATCATCTCTCCTTACTGCTCTAATTGACTCCTTAACTAATAGTGCAATGCCTCCTCCTCTTGTTTCCCTCCTGAAGATTCTGTATCCCGGGATGTTAAGCTGCCAATCCTGCCCCTCCCTCAACCACGCCTCTGTGATGTCAACTATGTCATAATTCCACCTGTCAGCCCTCGCACTCAACTCATCCGTTTTACCTGTAATATTCCTGGCATTAAAGTAGAGGCGTTCAGCCTTGTCTTACTCTCCTGAAACTTACTATCGCTGTATTCTCTCTGGCCTGATTTCTTTTCTGTAACTCTGGGCTGGATTCTCCGCTGGCAGGATCCTCCGTTTTGCTGGCAGCCCGGGGGGGGGGGGGGGGGGTTTGTCGATGGTGTGGGGCTGCCCAACAATGGGAAACCCCATTGACCAGCCGGCGTAACGGATCATCCTGGCGGCTGAACCAGAAATGAAGCGCGGCGGGAAAGAGAATCCAGCCCCCTATTCTTCTAACTGTCTGTATCCTCTCCCCCTGCCAAATTAGCTTAGGGCAGCACGGTCGCATAGTAGTTAGCAGAGTTGCTTCACGGCTCCAGGTTCAATGTCACAAAATGTCATACCCAGAGGGCAGACAGGTACAGAGTTCTAACCAACCAAAGCTGCATACAAAACAGCATCAAGGCAAGATCCCCAAAATTCCTCGCCATGGTCTGTTGAGGAGTGTGACCAATACATCGATACACAACATAAGCCAACATTCAACGCAGCGAACGTCGAAGAATGTATCGGTATAGTGGCATCAACGAAAACCTTTGCCACCATCCAGGTTGCATGCCCCCCGATGAAGGGTCAGTATAATCTATATGTAAAAACTGGGCAGCGGTGCAGGTGCAAACATCCCTTCACTTTGTACACTCAAATGCATGTACTCACAGAAGTGGCAAGTTCGACTGGCCACCTCCAAACTCATCGAGTACAATGGCCCAGCTATTCCATCTCTGGCATCCATTACACACAAATATCACTTCCAAAACTTACCTTGATCACCCCAGATTTTTATGTTTGGACATGGTGATCACAGGCCTCCCAGAGTGCAGGGATCTGTCCTCGGTCACCATCCAGCATACCATCAAGAAAAAAGATGAGGACCACAGACCACAAGAAGTATCAGTGGAAACCTCAAAGTTTTAGTGGGGCAAGATCGCCTCACTCTCCAATACAGATAATCGGTCGAAAGGGAAAATGCTGGAAAATCTCAGCAAGTCTGGCAGCATCGGTAGGGAGAGAAAAGAGCTAACGTTTCGAGTCCGCTGACTCTTTGTCAAAGATAATCGGTCAACAGGGTACACAACACTATTTGAATGGAATAGGTATAACCATTCTGAACGTGCAAGCTTCAAGGTGTGGAACCAAGTGTCGACTATCCTCCTACATCATCACTTTTCTGTAATTCCCTCGAGAAAGAGGGGAAGATGGCATGCGGGTCACGAATTACCCAACCTTAATATCAGACAGAATGTTCAAGTACAACACCCAACCTGAAATCCATCAGAAATTGTTAGCATCTGCCCAGAGCAGTATCCAGTACGATCGACAAACAGCATGACTGTGCAATGAAACAGATGCCAAATCAAATAAATATCACAACTAGAAACGCTGTGCAGTCCTGTTGCGACGAGCAGACAGTCTGAAATGCCGCAAAAATGCAACAACCCTAACCAGCATTCTGAAAAAGTATTGCAGCTTCCAGCAAAGACCAACATAAGAAAAGCAAACCAGATCCATGTATCAGGATGTCCAGGGCTTGGGGAATACTGTGCTGTCCATGGCTGAGGCACAGGACAGGAGAGCCCAGTCCTGGGCACAAATTAACATCGCTGTGGCGCTCCAGAGCTTGGCCCAGTCACAATGGCTAAGGGCAGCAAGAGTTGATGGCAGGCGCTGATGACCTTAACAAGTCACAGAGGAACATATCACAGCCAAAGAGGGACATGACTGAGCCAATGAGGGACATGTCTCAGTCGCAGAGCTCCATGGCTGAGGGCATCTATACCATGGTTCAGTCAAGGGTGGACCTGCAGATCTGGCAGGGATTGGTGAAGTTGAGGGCTCCGGAATTCACCCCGGCTTCCCCTCTGTCCCATGGAGTAATTCAGGAACCAGCGAGCACCCCAAGGGTGGAGGAAGTGACGGGCCCCATCCTGGCCTGTTTTGAACACTTCACCCCTTCTGAATCCCCCCCCCCAACCTGACACTGGTGCATCTGCTGGACAGCAGGCAGAACAAGGTAGCACATCGTCACCTGCGACATCAAGGCCCAGGCTCTCCAGAGGATGCCCACCAGGGCAAAGGGTGGAACAAGCAACAGACCGCCTCCTGATGCGCTATCTGGAGCAACATCTAGAAGGAGCAGTAGAGCACGAAAGGAGAGAATGATAGAGGACACTTAAGTTGCCACAGGTGCAATCGATATTATATAGTCAGGGAGAAGGCAAAACACGCTGTAATCACACAACATTACACACTTTTTCTCTACCAGTCCATTTTGCCTCTAACCTCTGTCCCACTGGTGGGAAGGAAGGGCTGAGGCTGGGTATTGGGCAGTGGCCGGGCGAGGGTGGGAGGTAGGGATATGTGGGGGCGGGGGGAGGTGTCAGGGCGGCACAGATATATGAACGTCCCACATGCATGACAACCACACCGAAAGGTGGTGGGCCATGGAAGCCGCTGTGTGAGGCTATTTAGTCTGACGGCATCCCCAATGAATTAGCTCAATCTGTTCACTATCTCCCAAAACCTACCCACCAGCACCTCCACCATCTTGGGGCCCATGAGAAGGGGTCCCGATCGCACAATCAGCGATCACCCTGGTGGACTGTGGTATGTTATCTGAAGGACAGGAGTAAGACCTTGTCAGAAGGTGAGCACCAGAGCTCATCTCACAGCGAGTTGCCATCATCCCCCTCTGTCCCATGGACAAGACCAGCTGATACCGCCAACCCAGTGCCAACACCCTGTTGAAATGCTGAGATGACTCTTGGAGGGGGGAGGGCTGAAAGGCTAAGGGAGAGGGTAGGTGGAGCCGGAGGGGGTGGTGGTGCGGGGAAGAGAGCAGAGGAGGTGCCGGTGTTTTGGCTTCCTAATCCGTAAATCTGGACTGGGTTGTGTCTGGTGCGTCGGCCCTGAGTGACAGGTTCAGGTTCAGCGTGGGCTGCCAAGCCACCTCAGGGCCCTCGCCTGGCTCCTCCTGGACATCATCCACGTCCGACGAGGCATGCCGTTCTGTCCCCTTTTCCAGCATACCACCGCTGTTGCTCGATGCACGTGACCCTCTGGGGGCTGCATTGGAGAGTCCCACCAGAGTAGTCCAAGCAGAGGAAGTGCATCTTTAGAACGCCAATGTATCGCTCGATGATGCTTTTGGTGTGCTGATTGAGCATTGTTAGAATGGTTCTCTGCCTTGGCCTGGGGCCTCGGCACAGGAATGATCAGCCATGACCTCAGTGGATAGGCCATGTCACCCACAGTCAACTCCTCACCCAAGGGAGCACTTCAAAAGTGCCTGGAACATCTGATTGCGCCGGATAATGTGCATGTTGTCTGGGTATAATGCACAGACATGTATCATGTGCAATTGGTGATTGCACATCAACTGCACGTTCAGGGAATGACCTTCCTGTTAATGAAGCGCACCCCCAGTCGAGCCAGTGATCTGAGGGCGACTCAAGTGCCATCAATAAGCCCTCGACCTGGGCATTCCAGCGATTGCAGCAAATCCAGTAGCCCGGGCAACAGGTGGATCTGGTCCAGGTTGAAGATTATGCAGTTAGCTGCCCAGGCACATAGAGCTTCCACTGCAGCATGGATGCACCTGTGCACGGATGATTGCAATATCCCATACAGGTGCACATTCAAACCTGGTAACGAGCCAGAGGCACAGAGGTTTAGGGCCACCATCAACTTGACAGCCACTGGGAGCAGGCATTCTCCTTTTAACTCTCATGGTGCGCCACCATCCGGAACATGTTCTCCTTGGTGAGCCGGAGTCAACAGTGGCACACGTGATCCAGCAGCTCCTCGAAGGACAAGCGACGACGGTATAAACATGGCCTGCTGAGGTGCAGCCTTCGCACCACCTCCTTAGCCTGGTGGATGGCCGGCACGAGCCTCACCAGTTCGCCCCTGTTGTTCTGCCCAGGCTCATCTCGTGAAGGGTCTTCCCTCAGCTGGCCCTGGCGCTTGTGCACCCATGTATCCGTGAACGCAGCAGCGTACGGGTAGGTAGCTAGCCTGGCAGGCTGTGTTCCAATTTCCATTTCTCTGTGGAGTAAGGGGGCGAGACAGAGGTTGTCACCAAGGTGAGAATTCCCTTGACCACCCAAAGCCACCAGACTACATGCACAGGCATTAGCACTGGGCACTGTGGCTCGTGTCATGTATCTCCCTGTAGGGTCTACTGTGAGTGTTCTCAATGACTGTGCCTCCTACCTTCCTGCAGAATAGTAGCAGCTGGTTGTGTGGTAGAGACGTTCATGCTGTGCAGACATGCGGCGCTAAGCCAAGAGACTGGTGTTCAGGCGGTCCTACAGGTTGGGTTGACTGAGGGATGTTAGTGTTTAATGGGAGCTTAGCTGCAGGTCCGACAGGTGGGATTCACTGAGGGATGTTAGTGTTTGCTGGAAGCTTAGCTGCAGGTTCTACAGGTGGGGTTGACTGAGGGATGTTAGTGTTTGCTGGAAGCTTAGCTGCAGGTTCTACAGGTGGGGTTGACTGAAGGATGTTTGTGTTTAATAGGAGCTTAGCTGCAGGTGCGACAGGTGGGATTCACTGAGGGATGTTAGTGTTTGCTGGAAGCTTAGCTGCAGGTTCTACAGGTGGGGTTGACTGAAGGATGTTTGTGTTTAATGGGAGCTTAGCTGCAGGTTCTACAGGTGGGGTTGACTGAGGGATGTTAGTGTTTGCTGGAAGCTTAGCTGCAGGTTCTACAGGTGGGGTTGACTGAAGGATGTTTGTGTTTAATAGGAGCTTAGCTGCAGGTCCGACAGGTGGGGTTGACTGAGGGATGTTAGTGTTTGCTGGAAGCTTAGCTGCAGGTTCTACAGGTGGGGTTGACTGAAGGATGTTTGTGTTTAATGGGAGCTTAGCTGGAGGTCCTACAGGTGGGGTTGACTGAGGGATGTTAGTGTTTGCTGAGAGCTTAGCTGCGGTGTGATGCAGAGCCTAGGTTTAACACAGAAGGTGTGACAGGGAGCTGGTCAGGTTTCCTGGCTAGATCCGGGATGAATGAATTTAAACTGTTGGATAACTATGTGCCACACCAGACCGGCAGGACCTGGAGGCATCGAGAGATCCTTAGCAGTGGGTTAGCTGATAGTCTCGTTCATGAGGCAGTGACTGTAAGTGTTACAATGTGCTGGTGAGGGGTCCGGCACTACCAGTGCATGGGTCCTTTGGGGTCAGCTCTGCTCATCCCCTGCTTCCTCTGATGTGGAGCTGTGCAAGCAATAAGTGCAATGAGGAGCACCTGGGGGTCTGGAGACTGATCACGGCCATCTCTTTGATAATACTACTGAGACATGAGGGTGTCCAGATGGGGTCTCCAGATGACCAGGAGACCTCAGAGAATTTCCAGGATACTGTCGGCAGTCAACAGTCTCAGCAGTCAGGAGCCAGTAAATAACACCTCAGGATGGTTTGCAATGCTATTACAGCAGCAATGGGAGGTTCTACCAGAGCACCCTGAACCTAAGGGAGGGCACCCAGAGTCCCCAGCCTTGCTCTCCAATACTCGCAAAGTTTCAGTCATACAGCCCCCAGCAAACCAGAATAAAGGCAAATGTTTTCTTACCGCCTTACTCCCCTTCGAAAGCCATGGCGCCTGGGGGCTCCGTTTGTTTTGACTTGTACTGTGATTCCCAACTTTGCGAGGTGCAGCATAACGTGGGCAGAGGTGTTGGGGGGGGAGGGGCAGGAAGGGGTTGGAGAAACGGGCTTCCAGCCCATTGATCACATTACTATTGATTAAAATGGTCCTTTTGAATGTTCCCGCCAGCGCGAGGCGGGCAGCTTTGCAGCAGTCGGTGGGGGAGCGGAGAATGGCAACGAGTCTGGCGCCCGGCGCCGATCCCGTTTATTGGCTGACGCTCCTTTCTCCGCCCGGTCGGGATTCCAGGGGCGGGACCCTCCCATTCGGCAGCAGAGTGTCCACGCCGTCGGAAATGCCGCCGCGTTTCACGACGGCGTGAACGGCCGCTGGGAGTACTGATTCTGGCCCCTACAAGAGCCCAGCACGGTGCTGGAGTGGTTCACACAGCTCCAGCCTCCCACCCCGGCGCGAGCTGTACGCCGTGGGATCTGCGCATGCGCAGTGGCGCCGGCGCCTGTCTTGTTATGCTCTTGGTGTAGCATAAGCTGCTTCCTTGATGTTCACTCTGACAAAGGAACGTTCGGACGTGGAGATAACTTCAACATGTTTATTAAACTATTAACAATTCTCCTACTCGGGTTCACCACTACTGTTAATCCTTCTATAGCTACTCAGACTGACGAACCAGTGTGCTACAATCCACGTGGTGGGTGTGATGTTCAATCTACCCTGTGTCTGTAGTCACTGAGTGTCTCCACTGGAAAGAGGAAGATCATGTGTGCTGTGTCCTTTATATATGGCTTGGTGTAATGCCCCCCTGTGGTAGTGTCACCTCTGTGTGTATCGTGAATGCCCATTGGTCGTGTCCTATCTTACTGACCTATTGGTTGAGTGTCTGCGTGTCTTGTCTCTAGTGCTCCCTCTAGTGTCTAGCTAGTATACGTGTTCTTACGTTAACCCCTTGTGTATCTACAGCGATGCATATCACCACAGCGCCAACCCGCGCATGTGCGGTGGCCTCCCTCAATGTGCCGGCCCCGACGCAACATGGCGTGGGAGTTCAGGGGCCGGCATGGAAGAAAATAGGCCCAGGGAGTGAGAGGCCGGCCCGCTGATCAGTGGGCCCCAATCACGGGCCAGGCCCCCTCGGAGGCCCCCCCCTCCCCCCAACAGGCTGCCCCCCGACCCTGCCCGCAGAGTTCCCGCTGTCTGCGACCAGGTGTGGACGGCGCCAGCGGGACTCTGTCTTTTTAGAGCAGCCGCTTGGCCCAGCCCGGGCCGGAGAATCGGCGACCCGGCCGCGTGCTGCGGCCCACAACCCAAAATGCTGCTCTTCAAAGAGCTGCCACATGCACGATGAACTGAATGGCTCTCTTCCTTGACTCTATAATCCCGTGACTCATATGGTCTGTGTGCTTATCAGAATAAAAGGGAGAGCGAGGCGGTAAACGATCGAGGTTACTGGGTGAAGCATTTTGGAGAGGTGCCCCTCACAATGGAGCAGAAGCTAATTAGCCAAATCCATTATATCCAATGAGCATTAATCCTTCGCAAAGGAAATATTTATTCCTAATAAATTAGGGGAATTCTAATCCTACACTAATGGAATTATATTGCTTGATGGTAGGTCAATTGAAGTGTGAAATTCATAATAAAGTAAGTAGTTTTTATTTCAGGCAGTATCAAATATGTTACTGTGTTTTAATCTTCCCAGGGCTATTTTGTAATGGTTGAATTTGTTTCTGCGCTGACAGGAAAGTCCTGAGCACATCTCACATCCATCAGCAATGTAACTAGTAAGCTGAATCAGCAAAGAGAAGCTAAGCTAACATTGCCTGTTCGCAGCTCTCTTCTCTATTAACCTCTCATCCTTCAATAAATTCTAATGTTAACCAAATGGGCTTAATAATTGCAACAGAGTGTATAGTCTAATTGAAATTTAAACCATCACAGTATTTCAAAGGGGAAACAGGCAAACTGACAAGAGACAAATGAGTGGTGAATGGTGAGAGGAATGCAATGAACTTGCATTTCTATAGCACCTCCGATGTAATAAAACACTCCAAGGTGCTTGACGAGACCCTTTAGAGCAAGTGGTTTTACATAACAGCTTAAAGGTGGAGAGGTTCAACAAGGGGTCCCCAAGGGGCAGCACGGTGGCGCAGTGGGTTGGCACTGTCGCCTTATGGCGCTGAGGTCCCAGGTTCGATCCCGGCTCTGGGTCACTGTCCATGTGGAGTTTGCGCATTCTCTCCGTGTTTGCGTAGGTTTCACCTTCACAACCCAAAAATGTGCTGGGTAGGTGAATTGGCCATGCTAAATTGCCCCTTAATTGGAAAAAGTTAATTGGGTACTCTAAATTTAAAAAAATAAAATAATAAACAAGGGGCCCCCTGAAGCTTGAGTAAGTGTGAGACAACTGAAGACAAGGCCACCAATGATGGCGTATCAGTGCAAATGCTTTGTGGATCGAGTGATCGGTACATGGGAAGTACCTCTGAGTAAACAAGTGGGGCAAAATAAATCGGAGGAACGTACACCCTTCCGGCTCTCCAGGAAGTCAAAGTCGGGTCTTATTGCATAAAAACCCAGGCTGGATTCACCGCTGCCCACCACCGGTAGCGGGGTCCTCAATGCGGAGGAGAATCGGGCATCTGGGAAAAATCGGGATCAGCGCCCGATCGCGATGTTGCTGCCCCCTGCTGGCGGCGGGATCGGGGTTCACGCCTGCATGCCAACAGGAGAATTTAAATGATCCATTTGCATCCACTTAACAGGCTAGGCATCAGCATCTCTGAGCCTGCACGATCCTCCTTCTGGTCCAGGAATCACGTGGACGGGATTCAGTCCAGGTATCACCAAACATGAACCTGATGTGGTGGACCTCATGGTGGGCCAAGGGGGTAACCCCTTAAGGGAATTGCCCCAAAAGTTCATCCGAGGGCCAACCCCCTCCCCACAATCTTCCTAACAATCCCCTACACGAACCCCCTGAACACCGCACACAGAGATCCTCTAAAAAGGGAGACCCCCCCCCCCACAGCAATCCCATAACAAATGGAAACCCCGGAGGCACCCGCAGAAAAAAGACCCTGTCTGGATGTCGGGTGTACAACTGTGACCTGTGTTTAAACCCCTCTGATCCTTTAGCTGCAAGCCATTCATTCATTTCTTCTAGTGGGCTGTGTTTGGCAGCTTCCACAAACAGCTGTAAGCCTTGATTCAGTTATCTTCTTCAAGGATGAGTAACTCTAAGTGCTGTAACCACAATGTTTACAAACATCAACCACATCAAAGAGAGTTAAGTGCTGTCCATTTCCAGCTCAGCACTTCAAAATCAGTCAAGCATGAAGGTGCGTGATTGGAATGTTACAGCACTTAGAGATATTAAATTTCCTATTTAGGGGATCCGGGCAAGGGGGTGGGTGCAGGGTAGGGTCATGTCACCCTCGTCCTTGGGAGAAAGGGGTGCACCCAGAAAAATCTGCGGGGAGGAGCTGCTTTGCGATGCGGGAGGGGGGTGCATGGGGGGCTCATTTGCAGTGAAAGTGTGGTCGCCGGGACTCGGAACTTTGCTCAAAATGTCCAGTGCGGGATTACCTCGGGAATCCCTTGTATTCCTCACCATGCATATTTATGCACGGCAAGAGATACTTAATTTCTTTGTGTAGCAATTTTCCTTTGGCAGGAGAATATAGTCTCCCAAGCGAAGAATCCCAGCCACCATCTGAACCAGCTGAGGAAGGGAGTCCATCAGCGATGCAAAAAAGACCAAGTATATTAAGTACATGATTTCTCACTGAATGTAGAGTTGGTCTTGTATGTGTTTTCATTGTTATTCTCCAGCTGTAGTCAGAAGGTCCAGAAGACAACAGACGGGACTGCATCAAGGTTCCTGTTTTTTGCTCTCCTTTTCAGTGCAAGGTCATATCACAAGACTACATTAAATAGCTCAGGACACCAAAACGTATAGTTGAGAAGAGCCTGGACAAGTAAATCAAAGGGGGAATTGCAGGAATCCATTATTCATGAGGATCAATGCAATGCAATCAGGCAGAGTCAACATGGTTTTGTGAAGGGAAAATCATGTTTGACATTTACTGGAGTTATTTGAGGAAGTAGCAAGCAACATACATAAAGGGGAACCTGTGATGGGTCAGTTTTAGATTGTCAAGACGTAACAAGTGGAGTGAATCGGTGCCAGGGCCTCAACTATTTCAATTAATATCAATGATTTGGGCGAAGGGACCAATGTATGGTTGCTAACTTTGCTGATAACATAAAGATAGGTAGGAAAGTATGTTGTGAAGAGGAGATCGGACCCTGCGAATGGACATAGATTGTTAATGTGAGTGGGCAAAGATTTGACAGAAAGTGGAAAATGTAAGAAAATACACATCTGCCAAGATTGAAAGGCAACATATTATTTAAACGGGGACAGATTGCAGAACTCTGAGGTACAGAGGGATTAGGGTGTCCTAGTATATGAATCACAAAAAAGTCAGTATGCAGGCACAGCAAGTGGTCAGGAAGGCTAATGGAATGTTGTTACTTATTACAAGGGGAATGGAAAGTGAAAGTAGGGATGCCTTGCTACTGCTGTACAGGGTGGTGGTGAGACCACATCCGGAGAAGAACTCAGTTCCTTAAGAAACAATGGGCGGGATTCTCCGTCCTGCCACACCCATTTTCTGGTGTGATGCGCCCCTGCCAGCATTGGGATTCTCTATCCTGGCAACCGGCCAATGGGGTTTCCCATTGTGGGTCCCCCATGCCATTGGGTAATCCGTAGCCGTGATCCTGCCGATGGAGAATCCTGCAGAATGTGTCCACAGGGTGAAAGTGTTCATCAACTTCATGAAAGTGTACTGAAATATCAGCGGGGGGAGGGGGGGGTGTTTGTTTTCTTTTCCTTCTCTCTCATTCTATTCTTTGTCAGGGGAGAAGGGAGTGGGACTTGAGGGTTACACTGGATAAAGCGGGGAGGTAAGGGGCGCTGTGTAAAGTTAGGGTTAGACATGTTTCAGCCACGCCAGCCGCAAGATCGCCATGGACAGGGCGGGGAGCATATAAAGGTACGTTGAACTTGGGCGGGAATTTCCAGTCGAAAAGTGACCACGGCCGAAAAATCACCCAAATGACATTGTTGTTGGTCGGTTATGGTTCTTCGAATTTCTCTGTTTTTGTAAATAGTTGAAAATGTCTCCAATAAACTATCTTTTTAAAAAAATGAAAGAATGTGAATCAGTTCAGAAAAGATTCCCTCATCTTGTACCTGGGATGGGGGCAATCAGGGGGTTATCTCACAAGGGGAGGTTGGACAGGCTGGGCCTGTATCCATTTGAGTTTCAGAAGATTGAGTTGATCTTATAGAACCATTTCTTCATTATGTTGGGATAGCATCATTAGTTTTCTTAGTAAACTAAGAAAATTATATTCAAAAGCTTTAAAGCATTCATATTAATATCCATAGGTGGGATTGTTCGACCACCCGCCGGGTCGGAGAACCGTCGGGGGGGGGGGGGGGGCGGTGTGAATCCCACCCCCGCCGGCTGCCGAATTCTCCGGCGCCGGAGTTTTGGTGGGGGCGGGAATCGCGCCGTGCCGTTTGGCAGGCCGCCCCCCCCCAGCGATTCTCAGGCCCACGTTGGGCCGAAGTCCCGCCCGTTCTATGCCGGTCCCGCCGGCGTAAATTAGATTTGGTCCCTTACCGGCGAGACCTGGCGGCACGGGCGGGCTCCGGGGTCCTCGGGGGGGGGCACAGGGCGATCTGTCCCCGGAGGGTGCCCACAAGGTGGCCTGGCCTGCGATCGGGGGTCCATCATCCGCGGGCGGCCTGTGCCGCGGGGGCACTCTATTCCTACGCGATGGCCGTGTAAGCCTCCGCGCGATGGTGAACCCCCCCCCCCCGCCCCGCCGGGTACGGGAGAATCCCCCCCCCCCCCCCACATGTGTCTAAACCAGTTTAGGTTAGTTTTGAAATATTCTGAAAAGCCCCAAAACTAGTACAATTTCAGATTACGCAGCAGTGGCAATCCAAATAATCCTGGCAATGTGGCCAGCTTTGTGATTGGCTCCACCGAGCAGCGCAATGTTTTTTAAAGAAGTGCGGGAGGTCGTGGAAACTCAAGCTGCGCTGGACATAATTTACATTTTGAATTCTGTAATCTTAGAACTTAGAACAGTAGAACTTAGAACAGTACAGCACAGTACAGTACAGGGGAGCACGGTAGCATGGTGGTTAGCATAAATGCTTCACAGCTCCAGGGTCCCAGGTTCGATTCCCGGCCTGGTCACTGTCTGTGTGGAGTCTGCACGTCCTCCCCGTGTGTGCGTGGGTTTCCTCCGGGTGCTCCGGTTTCCTCCCACGGTCCAAAGATGTGCGGGTTAGGTGGATTGGCCATGCTAAATTGCCCGTAGTGTCCTAAAAAGTAAGGGGGGGGGGGGGGGGTTGTTGGGTTACGTGGATATGTGGGTTTGAGTAGGGTGATCATGGCTCGGCACAACATCGAGGGCCGAAGGGCCTGTTCTGTGCTGTACTGTTCTATGTTCTATGTAACAGGCCCTTCGGCCCTCAATGTTGTGCCGAGCAATGATCACCCTACTCAAACCCACGTATCCACCCTATACCCGTAACCCAACAACCCCCCCCCCCCCCCCCTTAACCTTACTTTTTAGGACACTATGGGCAATTTAGCATTGCCAATCCACCTAACCCGCACATCTTTGGACTGTGGGAGGAAACCGGAGCACCCGGAGGAAACCCACGCACACACGGGGAGGACGTGCAGACTCCGCACAGACAGTGACCCAGCCGGGAATCGAACCTGGGACCCTGGAGCTGTGACGCATTTATGCTAACCACCATGCTACCGTGCTGCCCGTTCTCCGCTGGTTGCACCAATCTCCATAGAATTACACCAGAGAAACTGCAATCGTGCATAAACCCCAGGTGCCTGACTTCAATCATATAAATATAAAATAATAAACAGTTCTGGGGGCTGCCCAACTGATTTAAGCACAACATTTTGATTTAATGCAGTGGAGTGACCCCACCTGAGATGACTAAGGGCATCAAGAACACTTACATCAATTCTCCCTGACTGGGTGATCAGTGTCTCCAACCGGGATACATTGACACTCAGGATTTTGCAGAAGGGCATTTAAAAAAAAATTTTTTTTTTTAAGAACAGTACAGCACAGAACAGGCCTTTCGGCCCTCGATGTTGTGCCAAGCAATGATCACCCTACTCAAACCCACGTATCCACCCTATACCCATAACCCAACCTTACTTTTTTAGGATACGACGGGCAATTTAGCATGGCCAATCCACCTAACCCGCACATCTTTGGACTGTGGGAGGAAACCGGAGTACCCGGAGGAAACCCACGCACACACGGGGAGGACGTGCAGACTCCGCACAGACAGTGACCCAGCCGGGAATCGAACCTGGGACCCTGGAGCTGTGAAGCATTGATGCTAACCACTATGCTACCGTGCTGCCCCAATGTAAATAATCATTGGTAATCAGTTTCTGACCTGCACAGAATGGCAGCTCTCAGTGTCAGCTCGTCCTGACTAATGCCACTGGCTCTGCCTTCTCATAGGCCAATGTGTATTTAGACCCAGGATCTAACACAAGTGACACAATAGAATCTGTCTCCATGAAGCCACTTTTTCTCCTGATGACAGCCAATTAAGTCAAGCCAGTCTTTCAGGTGCCTGATCTAGTTGGTGGCAGGACGCAGATACCAGGCCATGGGTACATGCCTGAGGTAGTGCTGCAGTCAAAAGCAAAGACTTTCGAGATTACAGAGGGTCACAGACAATGGTCGTCTCCATGACAAGAGGCTTAAAATACCATACTGGAGCCAAGCAAACATCCTGAACCCTCAGTGAGCACCAGAATAAATATAAAGACAGTATGGTCCAGCAGCATGAGGTGCTCCCCAGCCCGTATGTCGTTCCCCTTCAATCTTGGACAATGCTCCGTACCCATATTGTATTTTGTAACACAGCTGTCCTCTCTCGCGACACTGTGTACTTTTGGGACTGGAGGACGATAGGAGCAGCAAACAAGACAGAAGAGAGCAGGAGATGCTTGAAAGGGGGAAGATGAGGGTTTTACGCACGAGGCCGTACCCATAATGGTTGCACTTCTCCTTTGACCATCACTAAGAAACCATGTCGGAGGCACCGTCACTCCTCCAGCAGATTTTCACCAAGCTATATCAGCATCTGCCGGCACAACCAACACCTCACACCACGACAGCATATTGAGTTTGCTAAGACCACCATGGTCCTCACTGCTTTCCGTAGAGCTCCTTCCTGGCTGCAATCGGTGAGGCCAGCAATATTATTTCTTTAAAATGGGTTCATTTTTTAAAAAATCATAATGATCAATTCCCAGAACAAGCAAACAGAAAAAAAAAGAAAAACATCACAATCAAACATAAAATGAGGAAAACGCACACCTAATTTAAATACTAAAACTAATGTGAACCCCCTAACAACTGGTAATGACTAGATCCTTAAATTAGGAAATAAATGGTTGCCATCTCAGATAGAACCTCTTTACCCACTCCCTGATGGTGAACTTGACTTTCTCCAAATGCAGAAATGACATTAAGTCACCCAGTCAAGCAGAGGCACTGGGCGGAGTGGGAGACCTCCAACCACGCAATATCCGCCTCCGGCCTATCAACGAGCAAAAAGCGACAACATCCGTCTCTATCCCAGATTGAATCACTGGCAAATGAGACACCCTGAATATGGTCTCCAGTGATCACAGATCTAACTGCACATGGAGTATCTCCGACATGGTATTGAACAATGAAGCCCATCAACCTATAAGAACCAGAACATATGCATACGGTTAGCCGGCCCACAAGAACAGCAATCACACCGATCCTCAACACTCGGTATGAACCCGCTCACCCTTGCTCTAGTTGGATTGGAATGGATTGGATTGTTTATTGTCACGTATACCAAGGTACAGTGAAAAGTATTTTTCTGCAAGCAGCTCAACAGATCATTAAGTACATGGGAAGAAAAGGGAATAAAAGAAAATACATAATAGGGTAACACAAGGTATACAATGTAACTACGTAGGCAGTGGCATCGGATGAAGCATACAGGGTGTAGTGTTAATGAGGTCAGTCCATAAGAGGGTCATTCAGGAGTCTGGTAACAACGGGGGAAGAAGCTGTTTTTGAGTCTGTTCGTGCGTGTTCTCAGACTTCTGTATCTCCTGCTCGATGGACAAAATTGGAACAGTGAGTAAGCCGGGTGGGAGGGGTCTTTGATTATGCTGCCTGTTTAAGGTAATAACAAACTCAGTCAGGCTCAGCGCATGAAGGAGAGTTGACCCTGTGAAGGGTCTCACTCCACACCTCACCAGGAGGGATGGGACCCAATTCACCTTGTGGTGATATGCATCACTGTAAATACACAAGGGGTTAATGTAAGAACACGTAGGCTAGTGAGACACTAGAAGGAGCACCAGAGACATGACACACAGACACTCAACCAATAGGTCAGTAAGATAGGACACAACCAATATGCATTCACGATACACACAGAGGTGACACTACCACAGGGGGGGCATTACACCAACCCATATATAAAGGACACAGCACACATGACCTTCCTCTTTCCAGTGGAGACACTCTGAGTACAGACACAGGGTTGATTGAACATCACACCCACCACGTGGACTGTAGCAGACTGGTTCGTCAGTCTGAGTAGCTATAGAAGGATTAACAGTGGAGTCGAATCCAAGTAGGAGAATTGTTAATAGTTTAATAAATGTGTTAAAGCTATCTCCAAGTCTGAACCTTCCTTCGTCAGAGTGCACATCAAGGAAGCAGCTTATGCTACGTCAAGAGCATAACAAAACACACCTTTCCATTTCGCCCTCACAAAACTCAACAGTGCAGAATCCGATGAAAGGATGTGACCATATAGGTCCAAAATAGACCCCCTGTCAGGCCCAGCCGGAAACAAAAACACTTCTTCATCAGCGAAGAAGGTAGCACCAAAGGAAAGGAAGGAACCGCTTTACACAGAAAAATCGTGAACTAGAAAAGACCTAAAAGACTGGAATTGGGCAGTTGGAATTTCTCAGCTAACTCCCTGAACTGGCATACCTCCCCCACCAGCCCCCCCCCCACCATCTCCCCCCCCAGCCCCCCCCCCAATCTCCCCCCCCCCCATCTCCCCCCCCCCCCCCCCCCATCTCCCCCCCCCCCCCCCCCTCTCCCCCCCTCCCTCACCTTCCACGAACAGGTCCCAAAACCGCTCCTGACACTCCACCTCCCAAGATTTAAACGTTGAGTCCAAAACAGCAGGTGGGAAAAGGAGATTATTGCAAATAGCGGCTAGCGAAGACGGGGAAAGGAACCAGCTTGCACACCACTGCTGTATCAAGAGTTTCACTGATGGTTTTTGCACAGGATTAGCCACATTCAACTCGTTCTCCATTGGCTTAGTGAAACAGGATGAGAGAACACGGCTTCATTTTAAACACAGGATTCCCAGGCCCAAGATGAAAAAAACACTACACCCGTATTGCCTTGTGTGTTCCTCATTGCCAACACCCTTATCGGTAGAATGGGACAAAACAGCATACAACTGGTTTGCAACAAGACTATGCAGATTTGTGCCTGATTACCTGGTCATGAATCATTTATACTCGTCAGTCCTCAATACCGCCTTTTTTCCCAATCAGTCCATTCGGTTAACTGCTGTCCACTGGGTGACGATGCTTACCTCTTTCAGCCTCGGCTTATGACTCATGCCAGGAAGCTGGACACAGCTACAAGCTTCATACCACCACCAGAAATGTCAGAGAGGAGAACATTGGGTAGAGTGAGTCATATTTCTGCTGTCTGCACCATTCAGGATGCACTTCCTAGGACAGCCTTGAGCCCTGAGAATGACTACGTTCTTGTCCATAATTTTGACTACCATGAGGGACCATCCTTATCTGCACAGGAAGAAGAGGAGCAGGAGGAGGAACAAGGAGATGGAGGAACTTGACGAGGAGGAAGAGCAGAAGCAGCAACGAACAACGAGCTATGAGACCGCCAATTGTAGAGCTCTTCAACTGGATTAACAGTCCCACATTCCTTGTCATAATGGCGTACTATTCCCATCGTCAGGCCCCATCCAATCTGTCCAGTCTCTGCAGGCTTGCCCTCACTTCATTATGAATATAACACCATGATCAGAACAAACACCAAACTGATCAAACAATTCAATTCCACGTGAACGTAATAGCGAGCTGAAATAATTATGAATCACCCTTATGAAAGCCCCATTCTTGTGTGAGATTGTTTCCTTACTGTCATGCTCCTGATTTTTTTCCCAACGGATATGGCTCAGCAGGTGGAACTTCTCAAGATTCCATTGGAGATATTTAAGCTGGCTGAAGTGGATCATCTCAAGCAAACCGGGCATAGTGAGCCCAACTTCAATATCCGGTAATGGGCCGGAGCAGATTGATCCCGTTGGCTGTGTGGTACTTACCGGGACACCAGGGAAAGCAGACATTGTGAGATGGCAGCAGAGGCTTCCACCATGGAGCGAAAGCCAGTCTCCTGGCATGGCATGTCAGCCTCTCAGTGAGATAAAAGGTGCAGTACTGCAATGTGACTCTCTGGAAGTCTCAGTCAACAGTGACAGCTATCTGAGCTTCTGTGACACCATGTTAGCTCAGTGGTATGTTTCATAATACACAACAGTATATCATGGTGCAGGCCCACACACTGATGGACATACAGGAGGACCAATCAACATGCATAACACCGCAGCCAATCACCAGTTAGAGCACACTCACTATAAAGACGGAGGGCATCAGTTTTCCCACTCATTTGGGATGCAGCCTTTCAGAAGTACAGAGCTTACAGTTTACAGCACAGATCCTCACCATGTGCTGAGTGATTAGACTGGTCAGGAAAAGCACAGGTCTTTAGCTAATCTAACATCGTGTTAACCCACAGTAAGAGTATGTTCAACAGTTTATAGTTTAATAACATAGTGTTGTACTATTTTAAGTGTTGGTGGCCTGTATGTGTTCCACGGGTCCAGAGCACCCAACACATCAGTACGCACCTAACATCTCCCAGTATGTACCTGTGAGCAGTCCTGGGTAGCAGAAAGTGATTGATGTTGTTGATGTTTGTAACCATTAGGGTTAAGCACTTAGAGTCAGTCATTCATGAAGGGAGATGAATGAATCAAGGCTGCAGCTGTTTTCTGGGAGCTGTGAATCACAGCCCACTACTAGAAAGGAATGGATGGCTTGCAGCTAATCGAGCTGAGGGGTTGAAGCACAGGTCACAGTTCTTCTTCCAGGAATGGACACGTGGAGCTTCCAGATCGGCATTACAGCTGCAATTCTTTCTGTAGTAATCCACGGGAGGCAGGAGTTCCGTCACCACACCAATATTTATTTACACTAACAATATTACAGGAGCAGCTACAAACAGTCCAGCCAACTTAAGACTGCTCACAAAGCCTATACAGGTGATTATATGGGCCCCCTCAATGAGCTATCATTGAGGGAGCTCATACTCCAATTGGCCAACCAATAAAGCCAATTCGAGTTCATTACACTTTCCACTGCCCATGTCTAGACTGCTCTCTTGCTTCCAGATAGGGGTCTCATTTCTGCAGGGGTGGGGGAGGGAGGCCGTGGGTTAGAGGGGGGGGTCCCTTTAGTTAGGGTGTCCCTTTAGTTAGGGTGTCCCTGTGGGGGGCCCTTCAGTTAGGGAGTCCCGGGGAAGTTGCTTTAGTTATTGGGTCTCTGTGGGTATCCCTTTAGTTTGGGGGTCCCTGTGGGGAGTGTTCCTTTAATTAGAGGGTTTTACTTGGGGGTCCCTCTATTTAGGTGGTCTCCGTGGGTGTTCCTTCAGCTAGCAGGCCACGGGGGGGGGGTCGACCTATTATTTGGGTCCCTGTGGAGGGCCTCCCTATTAAGTGGGTCCCTGGGAAAGGTCACCCTATTAAGAGGGACTCTGGAGTGGGCAAGGGGGCTGACTGTTAGAGGAAGGGTAGGCAGGTATTGCATTGTGGGGGGGGGAGGGTGGCCCTCAGATGGACTTTGGGAGCAACTGGCTTAAGGGGGTTCAGAGCATCGCATTCAGCAGCTTCCGGCGACGCCCCCGCCGGTCAATTTTCCGATTCTCCATCTCATCGGAAAACACGCTTAAGGCATCCCAGGATGGAGAATTAACCCAAACATTTATGAACACTCTTGCTATGACTGACAGCTCCGAACCACATCTGAGGAGCTAAGTGTTTTCTGCTGTGATAAAAGAGGAATGCGAGCATGGTGTGTGTGTGTGTGTGTGTGGGGCGGGGGGCTGGTTGGAGGTCCTGACGGTGTGGGGGGAGTTTGGGGTCAGGCTGCTCACGCAAAATGATGGCCCGATCCTGAGATTCCGGTGGAATCCGCCGAGCTCTCCACCATGCATAAAGGTGCATGGTTAAGGAGTGAGACTCGCACCTTGAGTGCCATTTCCAGCGGCAGCGCAAACTGCCGTGATTCTTCGATGACGGGAGAACTTAAACTTCCAAGGGAAGAATCCTGGTCTCAGAGTTTATGAAGCCAGAATTTCTCATGGTGAGGGTCATGTTGCAGTGCCCATGAAGGTGGCCACAGTTGGGATACCATGGAGCAAGTGGGCATATTTCACATACATTACTAAAGGATTGACGAAGGGCTTTGGATCAGCAATAATGAGTGGATTGGGAATTGTGGGAATGGTGGGTTAGCTGTGGGGGGGGGGGGGGGGGGGGACTATTTACATTGAACTGTCACAGAATTGGTCCATGACTCCACTTACTTTTATTTATTAGGCTAGTTTCTAGTGCCTATATTTTTTTTTTTTACAGTTTTTGGCCAGCTTGGATTTGTTTGCCACACAATGCAGTCATGTTTCGGTGCTGTTTCCAAACAGAGGTTAAGCTTTCACAGATCTGGCTGGAGACTGTTCTAGCCTTTTGATCAGAAGTTACTTCCACAGGATTCAGCCTTTTAAATGGCAATGCAAAGACTGAGATATCTGCTTTACAGTTCAGTGGAATTTCCATGGCTAGCTTGAATTCTTTTAAATCACCAGAGAGAGAGTAGAGAGAGAAAAACTCAACCTGCTGTGCCACCTTTCAGGTCCAAGCAGAAAACGGCAAGCCAGAATAGAACCTGCCTTTCTGTTCCAGAAGTTTCTGAATGGCTCCACCAATTGCAATCGAAAACAGGGGCAGGCCCAGAATCCCAGAAGAGCTGATTGGCTGCTTGACATTATGGGCCATGTCATTGAGCATACTGAATCAAGAGGTCTGCCGGTGTCAGTCCAAATAGCAGCTTGCAGCAGCTGGTGATGTGGGGGGGGGGGGGGGGGGGGGGCATGTGGGAGTTATGGAGGAGCGGGCGACATTGGAGGGGGGGTTGTTTCAGTGCAAAACCAAAAGTCTATACTTTTAAAAACAGCAGCCAGCAAAATCCAGAATCAACCAGCAAGAAAGAAGGACACAGTGATTAGGCAAGGATTTATAAGAGGATCCTTACAAGGGTTCTCCGGGTTTCTCCCACAGTCCAAAGATGTGCGGGTCAGGTGAATTGGCATTACAGAATTTCCCCTTCATGTCGAATGCTTAAGTTTAGAATTAGAATTAGAATTAGAACAGTACAGCACAGAACAGGCCCTTCGGCCCTCGATGTTGTGCCGAGCAATGATCACCCTACTCAAACCCACGTATCCACCCTATACCCGTAACCCAACAACCCCCCCTTAACCTTACTTTTTAACGACACTAAGGGCAATTTAGCATGGCCAATCCACCTAACCCGCACATCTTTGGACTGTGGGAGGAAACCGGAGCACCCGGAGGAAACCCACGCACACACGGGGAGGACGTGCAGACTCCACACAGACAGTGACCCAGCCGGGAATCGAACCTGGGACCCTGGAGCTGTGAAGCATTTATGCTAACCACCATGCTACCGTGCTGCCCCTAATGGGGAAAGGGTGGTGGAATCAGGCCTCGGTAGGGTGTCTGGGAGCTAGACTCATTCCACTGCTGTAATTTCCCATTTCCCTTCAAAACCACTTCCACAAAAATTATAGCAGGAGCACGGAAATAGCACTGAGGTGCCCCATGGAGTGAGGAACGCCATTGGGAATCCATCAGCACATTTGAACAATTAAACTTTGTGGCTCTTAATTTCTCCCCTTTCTGGTGACCTGATTAACATACGAGCACAAAAAGCCAGAGAGATTGGCCTAGCCGCCCTTTGTCCTGTTACCCAGGCCCATGATCCTCCTTCCTTGGCATGAACTCTCTCCCTCTCTCTCTGCACTGACTATTTATTTTCATTCTTCCAGTGTAACAGTTGATTGAGCATTCACTATACAAGGCAGCAGTCTATTGCATTAGCTAATAACTCATGGCAAAGCACTTAATTCTTGCGTTACATTTTGCTTCAAGCCTTTGGTCGTGACCCTTACTTCTTTTGTCCTAATTTTCCCGTCGAGAAGAGATTTTGTTCTCTTCACGTTGCTTCACAGCTCATTAAATTTCGGCCTTGAAATTACGGTTGCAGCTCTTCTTTGAGGCTGTTTTGAACTCAACTAGTATCCGAATGGAAGTCTATTTCCGCCGGATCTCTCCCACTCGTGCTACAAGTGTAGGTTCAGGAAAACACCAGACAATAATAATGTCCACAGTGCTTCAAAAGACACAGTCAAAAAGAAAGTGACGCTGAGACATTGGAAGGATAATTAAAAGGTGCAAAACATTAATTAAAAATTAAATTAGCCTTCATTTCATCTGGCAGCAATATAAAGGAGTGGAACGCTACAGTTACATCATATTCTGCTGAGATCCATGTCTGGGGGTAACTTCAATTGAGCTCTGGGCACCGCCTGGGGAAAAATATATTGGGCTTTAAAGGGCTGCTACGTGATTTTTTAAAAACTCTTCTTGCATGGGATGCGACCGTAATTAATTGCCCTTGAATTGAGTAACTTTCGAGACTATTTCAGAGGACCATTTAAGAATTAACCGCATTGCTGTGGGTTTGGAGTCATGTGTAGGCGGGGTGTGGAAGAGGAGGGGTTAAGGATGGCAGACTTCCATCATGAGAGTCACATTAGTGAACTGGGTAGGCTTTTGAAACAAACAGTGATAGCTTTTTGGGATCGCCATAACTGATGTTAGCTTTTCATTCCAGGTTTATTAACTTGATTTCTATTCTACCAGCTGCAGTAGTGAGATTTGAACCCATGATCCTGGGGGTATTAGTCTGGACCTCCGGATCACAATCTCAACAACTTTACCACTATCACACCATCTCCTGGTATGCACCAGTTAAACTGATTAAGGTATGAAAATGAAATGAAAATCGCTTATTGTCACGAGTAGGCTTCAATGAAGTTACTGTGAAAAGCCCCTAGTCTCCACATTCCGGCGCCTGTCCAGGGAGGCTGGTACGGGAATCGAACCGTGCTGCTGGCCTGCTTGGTCTGCTTTAAAAGCCAGCGATTTAGCCGAGTGAGCTAAACCAGACAAGTTTCAGAAATTAGGTACGTACTCCTATGAAAATAGAAGATTAAAGGATGGTTTAATTGTAGTGCGAGGAGGATTAAACAATTTGATAGGGTAGATTGGGGAAGTTTCGATCAAGGAGGCACTACCTTAAATTCCAAGGGTGACAGTAAGAAACCTATCTTCAGGGGTGGCATGGTGGCCTAGCGCCTTCTCATGGTGCCGAGAACCCGCGTTCAATCCCAGCCCTGGGTCACTGTCCGTGTGGAGTTTGGATATTCTCCCCGTGTCTGCGTAGGTCTCACCCCCAGAACCCAAAGATGTGCAGGGTAGGTGGATTGGCTACGCTAAATTGCCCCTTAACTGGAAAAGAAAGAATTGGGCACTTCAAATTTATATTTAAAAATAAAAGAAAAATTTCTTCACACAAAGGATAGTGGAAACGTGGAGCTCCCTCCATTGAAATATTGCTGAGGCAACGGGGTCATAAAAATTTAAAAGTGAGATTGATAGATTTTTTTATCTGGCAAGGGTATTAAGGGTTACAGGTGGTTAGGTGGAGTTTTCATTACTTTGGTCATGATCTAACTGAATGGAGGAACTGGCTTGAAAGGCCGTATAACCTACTCCTGTTCGAATTTCACAGAATGACATTCCTACCGCTTCTAGGTATTTAGAAACCAAAACAATTTCTCCCGACTATTCCTTGAAAACATTTGGTTGCTTTGTACATGCTGTACCAAATTCACAGATGACAGCAGAAGAAGTGACTCCATTTCTATGGTCTTTTTTTCTGTCATTTAATACAATTCCTTTTCAGGAGTGCACTTTATGCAGTCAGTTTCTCGGTAAATGACAATTCAGTCATCAATATTACACATGGGATGCTTGATTTAAGAGCGAGTAGCTCATATAGTGATGACATATTGGAGAGTACTGTTTAAACTCTACTTCAGATTTTACTAGCAATGTGCTCCTTGACTAGCTTAATGTGGCCCGCATGCATTAAACATCCTTCTTAATAATTATTTTTTAAATGGGGTTCTGAACAAAGTGCCCCCCCCCCCCCAACCATTTCCAAATATTCCCCCTTATTCACTATTGCAACATTATCATTAGACAGTTCTGGGAAGGGCTTCTCTGTTGGCCAACGCTAAAATCAGGAAAAGCGATTGGGCGGATGGCAAAAACACAGCAGGTGCCGATTTGATGCCAAATCGCAATGCACCATCACCTCGATTACGGCATACCGAAATGCCCGGACAGTACACACCCTTTGAATGTCATTAGTGGGCCCGACCCAATATTCTTCGGGGCCTCCATGATTCTCCGCCTCCGATGGGCCAAATTCCCGACGGCGCGGTTCACTTGTGCTTTTAAAAAAATCGTGAAACTGACGTGGTGGCTGCTGAGGGAGAGAGAAAGGTAGGACCCGGAGAGGAGCGGCTGTGGGATGCTGGGCCGGACACTGGCCAGGCTGGCTGGGGTTAGGGGGTTCTTCCAGGGATGGGGTGGCAGGCGATGTAGGAACAGGCTGAGTGGCCGGGGTGACCCCCACCTCACGGGACTGGGGAGGTGCCCAGGCATGCACCGCCATTAAGGCTGCACACCCACATATCCCACCTTGGCCCTGGTTTTGCAGAGGGACACCAGCCATATGGGTGCCCCCCACGTCGAACTCATGCACCCCTTCCAGCTCTCCGTCAAACCACTCCCCTGCCCCAACTCCCAGCTCCCACCCTGCATGCTGCAATTTTTTACCATTTAAATAATAGTCCATTTTGCTGTTATTCCAACCAAAATAGATGACCTCACATTTACCACATTTACTGTAACGAAGCAATTGGAGGCAACATTGATTAAACATTACCTAGTCAGCAACCAATACTCTAAAATAAAGAAAAGTTAACCTTTAAAGAAAAGTTAACCTTTACTAATGTCTTAACACAACGACTAAGCCCCTCATAGCATATATATATTATAACATGCTCCCTATAGGATGACAGTCTATCGTAACGATTCCACAACAAATCCCAGCTTCCAATGGATTCACATTTCCCAATTTCACTGAGTCATAAAGTCAGGTGAATGCCAAAGGATCTTCCCTCAGTTTTCAAACTGGTTATCAGCAGTACCACGTACTCCAGCAATTTCTCTCCCTGGCTTTACTCAAGCAAATCATCAATCATTGTCACAAGATGTGTCACTTCAACCAAAGACTCTTCTTCCTTCCACATTCAGCCTGGTAGCTCACAGAGAACTTGCCGCTTTTTCTCTCAGCTGGCAACATCGTTGCCGCCTTTGTTTCCCCCCTCTCTGAGACCTCTCTCTCCTTATCTCTCTCGTTTGCTGTCCAAATGCTTGGAGATCAAAAGTCTATCCACAGTTATTCCAGCTGCTCCTTTTTTTTCAGGTATGAATATTTTTCACTTTGCTCCCAGTAAGTCTCAACCTGGACCTCCCTGTCCCCATAGTAACCAAGCCACCCAAGCTTATTAATGGGCAGAATGTGAAGCTGATCACATTTTGCACCTTGTTGCTGCATGTTCTAGATGGCTAAATCATACTACGACGGGGCAGTGATGACTATGTATTTTAAATTCTTTAAAACATTGCATATCTTACGGGATTTCCTACACAAGCTTTCTGGAACATTTCCCAGTCTGGTTTCATTACCTAACTCATTTGCTATAGGCTTAACCAGATAAAGTGGGCGGGATTCTCGGATCCTGAAGCTAAGTGTTGACGGCGTTGTAAACGGCGTCGTGTTTTACGACAGCGTCAACAGGCCCCCGGGAGCAGCTATTCCGAGCCCTACAGGAGGCCAGCACGGTACTGGAGCGACACACGCCGCCCCAGCTGCTGATACCGGCCTCAAAGTGCGCCGCGGGACTGCGTGCCCTGCGACCAGCGCACATGCGCACTGCGACCGCATGCGCAGTGGCTTCTTTCCCCGCGCCGGCCCCGACGCAACATGGCGTAGGGCTACAGGGGCCGGCCCAGATCAAAAGAGGTCCACAGCCCGAGAGGCTGGCCCGCCAATCGGTAGGCTCCGATCGCAGGCCAGGCCACAGCGGAGGCCCCTCCCCCCGTGGTCGGACACCCCTCCCCCTCGCCAGGCTACCCCCGAAAGGATGCACGCCGAGTTCCCGCCGGGTAAGATCACAGGTGGCACTCGGACTTTTTTTGCGGCCACTCGGTCCAACCCGGGTGGAGAATCGCTGGGGGGTGCGGAGAGCGGCCCTCAACCGGCGCCGCATCGACCGCACTGACGCCAATGGACTGGCGTCGGGGCAGCATCGCCCGATTCACGTCCGGCCCGGCGTGGACTGAGTGAATCCCGCCCAGTGTGTCCAAGGATCAATTACCAGACGAGCATAATCAAACACAGATGAAACAAACCATTGAAAACATTGAGGCACAATTCTCCTCCCTGGGAACTGCCCTATGGCAGTTGTGGAGATGTGAAGTGTTTCCCGCAGCAGAGGCTGGCGGGAAAACAAACCAAATCTTCCGGCCCCAACTTCATTAATTATGCAACTGGGTGTTTGGCACTCTATTCCATGGGGGGAAGGTCTGATGGCTCATCGTGCACCATCCTATCTGGACTCCATATTGAAAAGGCATTCAACATGGCTGCCTGAAAATCAATGAAAAAGATGGACCTCCTAATGTAAATATTGATCTCTAGGAACATTCTAAGATTGGAACGTGGACCTGCTCTAAGATATCAAATCTGTAGGTCTACCTGTGGATGTTCCCTCAAACCCACTGCTGTGTGTGTGGAACTAGCACTCAAGACCTTCCCAACTAACAAAAAGGCCATACAAAAAGAACGAGGGTTTAGGAATTTTCAGTCAAAATCCTAATTTATTTTTGTATTCCATTCCCATATCCTTGGGGAGTAGAGATCTACTGCAAGTTAGACAAGAAGATGAAAGGACAGGAAAGAGGTAGGTCTCAAAGAGCATCCCAAAGGAGGGGAGAGAAGTGGAGAGAAAGAGCAGTTTTGGAGGGAATTCTAAAGCTTCAGGCCGAGGCAGCTGCCTTGAAGGCCGTCAATTATGAAGCAATGAAAGAAAAGGTTGTCGGACTGCATGAGGTTACAGAGGTAAGGACGGGTGGGCCTACTGATAAAGTCGGAACAAGAATGTGAATTTTGAAATTGAAGCCTTGCCGGAAGGTCAGTGAGCACTGATGTGAGTTCACTCTCGGTGAACTTTACACTGAGTCAACAATATCACCCTAGTTAATTTATTCGAGCAGGTGAAAAGAGTTCATGATGAAGTGGACCACCTCGTGTGGATGGCAGCAGAGCCTGAAGTTTCCAGCATTGAAGACTTGCTCTTCTCGCTTGAGGAGAATTGGAAAACGTATTGAGTTTCCTGCTGCTTTTCTTCCTCTTGGACTCACATATGATTTTCTCAGGGTGTGAACATGTTTTTAATCCCAGGTCTTCGTTATTGATTTTTAGAGAGAGAGAGAGAGAGAGAGAGAAATACAGCACAGAACAGGCCCTTCGGCCCACGATGTTGTGCCGAACTTTTATCCTAGGTTAATCATAGAATTTTGGACACTAAGGGCAATTTATCATGGCCAATCCACCCAACCTGCACATCTTTGGGCTGTGGGAGGAAACCGGAGCACCCGGAGGAAACCCACGCAGACACGGGGAGGATGTGCAGACTCCACACAGAGTCAGTTAACTGCTTTGAAGTAACATTTTCACAAATGCAGTTGCATCTGTACTCAATCCCTATCTCTAAAAATCATCCAAATCTTCTTATAACATGGCTTTATGGTTCGGGCATTTTACTTTATTTTTATTTGTGGGATGTGGGCATCGCCAATTAGGCTAGCATTTATTACCCATCCCGAATTACCCTTGGGAAGGTGTTAAAGAGTGGCCTTCTTGAACCACTGCAATACCTAAGGTTCAGGTGCACCCACAGTGCTGATAGGGAGGGAATGACAGGACTTTGACCCAGCGACAGCGAAAAAACGGCAATATACTTCCAAATCAGGATGATGCACGACCTCCTTCGAAGTGTCTGCTGCCCTGGTCATTCTAGATGGTAGAGGTTGTGGGAGTGCAAGGTGCTGTGTAAAGAACACATAGCCCATGTACCACACAGTATACCGCACAGTGACACAGTGGGTAGCATTGCTACCTCACCGCCTTTCGGCCTTGGGTGTCTGTCTGTGTGGAGCTTGCACACTTTTCCCATGTCTGCATGAGTTTCCTCCAGGTGCTCTGGTTTCCTCCCACAGTCCAAAGATGTGCAGGTTCGGTGAGGTTATGGGGATAGGGCGGGGGAGTGGGCCAAGGTAAGGTGCTCTTTCAGAGAGTCGGTGCAGACTCAAAAGGCCGAATGCCCTCCTTCTGCACAGTACCAATTCCATAGTCATGACCTGTGGTGAAATAGTATTCCACTGTACCAATAACTGTATTGCTTCAGAGCAAAAAGATGAATTTTAAAAAATGACAGAATACCAAAACATTAACATCATGAAGCATTTACAGGAATTCTGATGTCCTTTGGGGAAGAACATCTGACATCTTTACCTGGTGAGATCTCCACGTGACTCCAGATCCACAGCAATGTGATTAACTCTTTCCTGCCCTCTGAAATGGTCAAGCAGGACACAGTTCAAAAGGGAATGAAGGAGGGACAACAAATGCAGGCCTTGCCAATGACATCAACAGCCCATTAAAGAAAATTTTAAAACTTTAAAAACCCGATGCTTTTTCTTTTGTCTGCTACTTTGCATGAATGAGCTCCAAAATCCAATGTTTCACTAATGCTCACTTGCCAATTTTAATCCTCGCTTTTCAGACTGAAACCCAATGAGTTGAGTTCGGATGCCTTTCACTGTAATATTTAATGAAAATATATTTCAATCTGCTTGAGGTTATTTCACATTTTTAAATGATGGTAATTTGAAGTATAATTTGGCACGGTCTGCTGGATAATGAAAATGTACTTTTTTGCTGGGTTAAACCTACCATTGCAATCAGTGATAAGAAGACAGTGCTCACACCTGTCGGTTAGGAGCAGGGATGGAACTATGTTCCAAAATGTAATTCAGAAATGCGAAAAATAGTTCATT